>NC_088240.1:82702862-83005362 GCF_036934945.1 Oncorhynchus masou masou | reverse complement strand
CAAAAATGTATATGAAATCAGTCACTCATCTCTTGCTATAATATTCACTATTGAACTCAGAAAGGTTACTGTATAGGACTGCTGTAGATTCAGCCTCTAGGGGCGGACCGTTCTCTCTGTGGGCTAAGGTTTTAGATCGGAAGTAATTCGTCTGCGCGCAAGGAAGAAAGTTGTTTACAAACAGGAGGGAAAGTTGGACATGTAGCTAACTCGAGACAAACAGTTACGAAATAGCCTAGAAGAATGCATCTCCCAAGTTTTACACTCGTGGGTTTTTACTTTAAGTAAGTAATATGTTCACGGTTTGAAAATGAAATGTGATAGATTTAAAGTTTGAATGGTCAGCTGTGCTGGCTAGCTTGATAACATATTGTTAACGTTAACTCACCTGACAGACACAATATAACGTTATACCTGCCAGCTAGCTAGAGGATGATGCCTTACCTCGGTCAAAATGTGTTTTAATGTGTCATAATTACAGACATTTCTTCTCTCTGGAACAAGCAAAGTTTTCTGTTGTCATTTGTTCCCGGATGTTGTCGTTTAACGTCGTTAGTTAGCAAATAGCTCGAGACAGACTGAGACCCTGTTATTTAAACCTTGGGCACGAGGGGGTCAGCAAAAGCTCCCCACTAGCCAGCAATGGTATGTTGTGATGTGTTTGGCATTGGGTTACAAGGAGGTGTGTGTGTGTGTGTGTGTGTGTGTGTGTGTGTGTGTGTGTGTGTGTGTGTGTGTGTGTGTGTGTGTGTGTGTGTGTGTGTGTGTGTGTGTAAAACCGGTCACGTGGTTGTGTGTGGCACACTGATGTTTGATGTATACCTCCTCCCTCCTGTCTTCCAGGTAGCTGAGTAAGAGGAGCACGTGTGTATGGTTGCAGGTGTGAGAACACACCCGGGGTCAGATGTCAGGGAGGATGTCAGAGGAAGGGGGCAAGCTGACGCTGAGGCGTCTTGAAGGGCCAATCAACAAGTTCACTAAAGTAGCCCTGCCGACAGACCTAGAAAGACTACAGAGACACCACAGCAATATACTGAAGGTAACACACACATGTACTCACACACATATATACACACGCAAACTCACATCACCGACCATTGGAAGTTACAGAAGAACCACACACAGAGAAGCAGCAACTGAGCTTGTTATTGTCTTACAGTTCCAGCATAGTGGACAATGGGATCGCCTTCATCAGGAGCACATCAATGCCAGCCGCACTGTGCAGGTAAAACATAGACACACGCACACTGGCCTTGTGCTGAGTATATACAGTATGTTGTGACTGTGTGCTGTGTGCCTGCAGGAGATCAGGAGTGTGTATGTAAAATAGTGTGTGTGTGTGTAAAGTGCTGCACAGTGTGTTTTCACAATGACACCACCATGTCTCTGGAACTGAAGGATTCACCCCCACCTCCTTCCCTCACACACACACACACACACACACACACACACACACACACACACACACACACACACACACACACATACACACACTCAAAACACACCATTCCCCTCAAATCCCTTGGGAGGGGCAGTGTGCTTTCCTGTGTGGCGTGTGTGTGTTTCTGTCCTCTGGGCCGGGTGTGTGTAAGGAAGCTGAAGATGGGTGATGATACACAAGGACATGCAGCACAGATAGAGCCTAAGAGAAGTAGAGAGAGAGCAAGAAAGGCAGAGGGAAGCAGGGAAAGATCGAGTCACCCCTCACTCTCTAGGCAGGAAGTGGGCTCCTCTGCTTTCTGTATTTCTGTCTGCATGCCTCTATTTTCATCCATCACTCATCTATTCATCTCTTTCTCCTAACTGTGAATATTATTATAGACCCCCTCTCTGCTGCTCATCCCTTTGAGGGAATAGGTTAGGTAGTTTAGACAGCACACTACAGATCACTTCCACACTCCATTCCCCCAGGGTGTTGTCAATTAGGGTGATCGTCAGTCAGAGTACCAGCTCGGAGAGCCTACTGGTTTGATTTGGGGTCTTTTAGTTTGGGCGTGCCTTTGCTATTTTTCCTTCTTGAACATATTTATGTTTAGTCACCATCTGAACAAATAATAATCCACTTGGACCGGCCGACCAAGAGGTGAAGACGGAGCTGGCCCTGGACCTACGGTAAGGTCTCCTGGGTACATACATTCACACCTAGACGCATACGTTGATTTCTCAGGTTACAGACCAGTTAACTAGGCCTAAGACCCTCTAGACTTAGTGAGTGCAAAAATATTAGCAGGCGTGTGAATCGGTTTCGTAACGCCGTGTGTGTGTGTGTGTGTGTGTGTGTGTGTGTGTGTGTGTGTGTGTGTGTGTGTGTGTGTGTGTGTGTGTGTGTTGGTGTGGCAGGGCCTATTTAGCAACGTGTGCCTGGTTTCACTTTCTCCCTGGTGTTTACTGTGTGTTTGTCTGCAGAGATGGAGTCCTGCTGCTTCACATGCCTGTCTGTCCCCCACTGACTGACTGACTGACTGACAGAGTCACACACACACCGCTGACTGAGTGACTGACTATCATACAACGGTCTCAGGGTCCCACCCCCTCCCCTCCATATCCACTTCCCCCCCAGAGACAACAGCCTGAAAACACACAAATATGGACCAGTTACACACTCCTACACACCTTTCAATCAGTAGCCCGTAGTTCTGTAAACGCCTTTTGCCATTTTTAAAACCGATTTTTAATAAATCCTCTTCGATGTAAAGTCCCCTGTTTAGGGGACCTGCGTGGTTCTGATATCGGTTCTGACTGAAATATTTGCTTATAAATCGTTTGAGTTGGCTTGCATTGAGCAGTAGCCCTGATTTTTACAGACAAAGTAGTCAAATCAAATCACATTTTATTTGTCACATACACATGATTAGCAGATGTTAATGCGAGTGTAGCGAAATGCTTGTGCTTCTAGTTCCGACAATGCAGTAATAACCAACAAGTAATCTAACCTAACAATTCCACAACAACTACCTTATACACACAGTGTAAAGGAATAAAATAATATGTACATATAAATATATGAATGAGTGATGGTACAGAACGGCATAGGCAAGATGCAGTAGATGGTATCGAGTATAGTATATACATATGAGATGAGTAATGTAGGGTATGTAAACATTATATGAAGTGGCATTGTTTAAAGTGGCTAGTGATACATTTTTTACATCAATTTTTACATTATTAAAGTGGCTAGAATTGAGTCAGTATGTTGGCAGCAGCCACTCAATGTTAGTGATTGCTGTTTAACAGTCTGATGGCCTTGAGATAGAAGCTGTTTTTCAGTCTCGGTCCCTGCTTTGATGCACCTGTACTGACCTCGCCTTCTGGATGATAGCGGTGTGAACAGGCAGTGGCTCGGGTAGTTGTTGTCCTTGATGATCTTTATGGTCTTCTTGTGACATCGGGTGGTGTAGGTGTCCTGGAGGACAGGTAGTTTGCCCTTGGTGATGCGTTGTGCAGACCTCACTACCCTCTGGAGAGCCTTACGGTTGTGGGCGGAGCAGTTGCCGTACCAGGCGGTGATAATGTCCGACAGGATGCTCTCGATTGTGCATCTGTAAAAGTTAGTGAGTCTCCTACGCCTGTATGAAGCAGCATATGCCTGGAATCCTTACACCGTAATGTAGCGAGGGGGAGTGGTTTCATCACTCTACCAAATCAAATCAAATTTATTTATATAGCCCTTCGTACATCAGCTGATATCTCAAAGTGCTGTACAGAAACCCAGCCTAAAACCCCAAACAGCAAGCAATGCAGGTGTAGAAGCACAGTGGCTAGGAAAAACTCCCTAGAAAGGCCAAAACCTAGGAAGAAACCGAGAGAGGAACCAGGCTATGTGGGGTGGCCATTCCTCTTCTGGCTGTGCCGGGTGGAGATTATAACAGAACATGGCAAAGATGTTCAAATGTTCATAAATGACCAGCATGGTCGAATAATAATAATGCAGAACAGTTGAAACTGGAGCAGCAGCACGGTCAGGTGGACTGGGGACAGCAAGGAGTCATCATGTCAGGTTGTCCTGGGGCATGGTCCTAGGGCTCAGGTCCTCCGAGAGAGATAAAGAAAGAGAGAAATAGAGAGAGCATATGTGGGGTGGCCAGTCCTCTTCTGGCTGTGCCGGGTGGAGATTATAACAGAACATGGCCAAGATGTTCAAATGTTCATAAATGACCAGCATGGTCGAATAATAATAAGGCAGAACATTTGAAACTGGAGCAGCAGCACGGTCAGGTGGACTGGGGACAGCAAGGAGTCATCATGTCAGGTTGTCCTGGGGCATGGTCCTAGGGCTCAGGTCCTCCGAGAGAGAGAAAGAAAGAGAGAAGGAGAGAATTAGAGAACGCACACTTAGATTCACACAGGACACCGAATAGGACAGGAGAAGTACTCCAGATATAACAAACTGACCCAGCCCCCCGACACATAAACTACTGCAGCATAAATACTGGAGACTGAGACAGGAGGGGTCAGTAGACACTGTGGCCCCATCTGAGGACACCCCCGGACAGGGCCAAACAGGAAGGATATAACCCCACCCACTTTGCCAAAGCACAGCCCCCACACCACTAGAGGGATATCTTCAACCACATTAGGATCGATTTATAGCCAGTATTCTAAAATAATGAATAGATTTTAAACAAAACCCACTTTCTGTTTGTGATAGACAGACACTATATGAGATGAAAGGCCTAACGAGTTCAGGAAATATTCACAGTGATCGGTACAGACGTTTTGACCAAGAGACCTTTCGAAAATATGCTCATTTTCTCTAACAATAAATTTACAAAAATGTATTATACAGAAATCTTATAGTTAGTCGTTTTATAAATTGATTATCCTATATTTAGAACAAATAAGTAATTTCAAGCCTTATTTATACAGTTTAGTTAGAGGATATCCATCATATACAGTGGGGCAAAAAGTATTTAGTCAGCCACCAATTATGCAAGTTCTCCCACTTAAAAAGATGAGAGAGGCCTGTAATTTTCATCATAGGTACACTTCAACTATGACAGACAAAATGAGAAAAAAATCCAGAAAATCGCATTGTAGGATCTTTAATGAATTTATTTGCAAATTATGGTGGAAAATAAGTATTTGGTCAATAACAAAAGTTTATCTCACTACTTTGTTATATACCCAATGGTGGCAATGACAGAGGTCAAACGTTTTCTGTAAGTATTCACAAGGTTTTCACACACTGTTGCTGGTATTTTGGCCCATTCCTCCATGCAGATCTCCTCTAGAGCAGTGATGTTTTAGGGCTGTTGCTGGGTAACACGGACTTTCAACTCCCTCCAAATATTTTCTATGGGGTTGAGATCTGGAGACTGGCTAGGCCACTCCAGGACCTTGAAATGCTTCTTACGAAGCCACTCCTTCGTTGCCCGGTCAGTGTGTTTGGGATCATTGTCATGCTGAAAGACCCAGCCACATTTCATCTTCAATGCCCTTGCTGATGGAAGGAGGTTTTCACTCAAAATCTCACGATACATGGCCCCATTCCTTATTTCCTTTACACGGATCAGTCGTCCTGGTCCCTTTGCAGTAAAACAGCCCCAAAGCATGATGTTTCCACCCCCATGCTTCACAGTAGGTATGGTGTTCTTTGGATGCAACTCAGCATTCTTTGTCCTCCAAACACGACGAGTTGAGTTTTTACCAAAAAGTTCTATTTTGGTTTCATCTGACCATATGACATTCTCCCAATCTTCTTCTGGATCATCCAAATGCTCTCTAGCAAATTTCAGACGGGCCTGGACATGTACTGGCTTAAGCAGGGGGACACATCTGGCACTGCAGGATTTGAGTCCCTGGCGGCGTAGTGTGTTACTGATGGTAGGCTTTGTTACTTTGGTCCCAGCTCTCTGCAGTTCATTCACTAGGTCCCCCCGTGTGGTTCTGGGATTTTTGCTCACCGTTCTTGTGATCATTTTGACCCCACGGGGTGAGATCTTGCGTGGAGCCCTAGATCGAGGGAGATTATCAGTGGTCTTGTATGTCTTCCATTTCCTAATAATTGCTCCCACAGTTGATTTCTTCAAACCAAGCTGTTACCTATTACAGATTCAGTCTTCTCAGCCTGGTGCAGGTCTACAATTTTGTTTCTGGTGTCCTTTGACAGCTCTTTGGTCTTGGCCATGGTGGAGTTTGGAGTGTGACTGTTTGAGGTTGTGGACAGGTGTCTTTTATACTGGTAACAAGTTCAAACAGGTGCCATTAATACAGGTTACAAGTGGAGGACATAGTAGCCTCTTAAAGAAGAAGTTACAGGTCTGTGAGAGCCAGAAATCTTGCTTGTTTGTAGGTGACCAAATACTTATTTTCCACCATAATTTGCAAATAAATTCATTCAAAATCCTACAATGTGATTTTCTGGATTTTTTTCTCATTTTGTCTGTCATAGTTGAAGTGTACCTATGATGAAAATTACAGGCCTCTCTCATCTTTTTAAGTGGGAGAACTTACACAATTGGTGGCTGACTAAATACTTTTTTGCCCCACTGTAACATATTTGTATCATGTTTGTATCATGTTTGTGCTGTGTACTTGATCTTGTGTCTTGAAAAGTGACTACACCTCACCAGTCTAACTGTTTTACCAGAAAGGGGAAATTTGAACCGTAGAGATTGCAGCATTACTAGTTATTGTTTATGGCCCTCACATGGTAAATAATTACTTTAGGGGATTATGTAGATTACATTTAAGAGGTTTTAACCAACCTTCTCCAGCAGTGCAGAGAGTTCATTCACCTGTTAATGTTCTTATTGTTGATCTTTGTGTTGTGTTCTTTGTGTGTGTGTGTCTCTGTGTGTGTGTTGTCTGTGAAGCATATGCTAACAGGTCTTTAGCGTTCTGACAGTTGTGTCTCCTCGTGCCCATAGAAGCTCAATGCTAATTCAGTCTGCAGCTGTGTGTGTATGTTCGTTCATCATGTTTAATTAGCGTGGGAGCATCTATTGGTCATGACCTCCTGACCCCTGCCCTGGTCTGCCCTGGGGCTGATGGGTACAACCAGGGGAGGCGATCTGACACCCTCCTACTTCCCCTTCTCACTCCTCCTCCCAGCAGAGACACTGGAACCTGTCTGTCTGTATGAGGGTGTACTTCTCTCTCTCTCGTGCCTCTTTTTTAAATCTATCTGTTGGGAAGTTGAACCTCTCTCTCACTCTCCCTCCCTCTCTGTAGCAGTTGAGGGCTAATGTTAGAGAGATGGAGAAGCTGTGTGGATGTGTCCGCCCGGAGGACGGCCCCGCCCTAGAGAGGCTGGTTCAGCCAATCAGAGAACGAGCATCTGCTGCCACGCAAGACTTCCTACTCCTGCATTCTAACCCCGCCCCTCTGCCACAGGCACCACGCCTCCCAGACCACTCATCCTCAGGTAGCACCGCCACCTTCCCCTCTATTCAATACATCAGTTTATTTAATTCTATGGCAGCCATGTTAGCTCTTCCTTTATTGACCAATAAACCAACTAATAAATCATCTAAATGCTCATTATGAATTTGAGAATTTCAGAAGCAGTAACATGTCCAGATCTAAAGTTGGTCACTCTGGTTCTCACTGACCTTGTCCATTAGGTGGTTCCCATGGTGATGATGTGGGCAGGGAGCCCCCTCCTGTCAATCAAACGCAGCTCCTCCTCCCAGTGATCCCCCTCAACGAGAGTGCTGCTGAGTCCTGGGACACCCTGGAGGAGGTGGGAATATTTGGGCCCCTTGTACTGTATTCACAAATTGTCTTAATAATAGATTAAGAGATCATAATATTTATTCATGCCTTTAATATGTCATATAGTAGGTTTTTGTTTGTATTATTGTTGCTGTGTTAATATGAGTTTGTTTTGTCAGGACCTGAAGGAGCTTAGCGGTTTGGTGACAGAGTTCTCTCTGCTGGTCCATGTGAGTATGCTATGTACAGTGCATTCGGAAAGTATTCCCCTGGACTTTTCCCACATTTTGTTACGTTACAGCCTAATTCTACAATTGATTAAATTGTTTTCCTCATAAAACTACACACAATACCCCATAATGACAAAGCAAAAACTGTTTTGTAGGCATTTTTGCAAATAAAAACTGAAATATCACATTTCCTTAAGTATTCAGACCTTTTACTCAGTACTTTGTTGAAGCACCTTTGGCAGCAATTACAACATCAAGTCTTCTAGGGTATGACACTACAAGCTTGACACACCTTTATTTTGGGAGTTTCTTCCATTCTTCTCTAAAGATCCTCTCAAGCTCTATCAGGTTAGATGGGGAGCGTTGCTGCACAGCTATTTTCAGGTCTCTCCAGAGATGTCCGATCGGGTACAAGTCCGGGCTCTGGCTGGGCCACTCAATGACATTCAGAGACTTGTCCCGAAGCCACTCCTGTGTTGTCTTGGCTGTGTGGTTTTCATCAAGGATCTCTCTGTACTTTGCTCCGTTTATCGTTCCCTCAATCCTGACTAGTCTCCCAGTCCCTGCAACTGAAAAACATCCCCACAGCATGATGCTGTCGCCACCATGCTTCACCATAGTGATGGTGCCAGGTTTCCTCCAGGTGTGACGCTTGGCATTCAGGCCAAAGAGTTTAATCTTGGTTCAGCAGATCAGAGAATCTTGTTTCTCATGGTCTGAGAGTCCTTTAGGTGCCTTTTCAAATCAAATCAAATTTTATTGGTCACATACACATGGTTAGCAGATGTTATTGCGAGTGTAGCGAAATGCTTGTGGCAAACTCCAGGTGGGCTGTCATGTGCCTTTTCCTGCGGATTGGCTTCCGTTTGGCCACTCTACCATAAAGGCCTGACTGTTGGAGTGCTGCAGAGATGGTTATCCTTCTGGAAGGTTCTCCCATCTCCACAGAGGAACTCTGGAGCTCTGTCAGAGTGACCATCAGGTTCTTGGTCATCTTCCTGACCAAGGCCCTTCTCCCCTGATTGCTCAGTTTGGCTGGCTGGCCGATCGGCCAGCTCTAGGAAGAGTCTTGGTGGTGCCAAACTTCTTCCATTTAAGAATGATGGAGGCCACTGAGATCTTCAATGCCGCAGACATGTTTCGGTACTCATCCCCAGATCTGTGCCTCGACACAATCCTGTCTCGGGGCTGTACGGACAATTTCTTCAACCTCATGGCTTGGTTTTTGATCTGACATGCACTGTCAACTCTGGGACCTTAAATAGACAGGTCTGTGCCTTTTCAAATCATGTCCAATCAATTGAATTTGCCACAGGTGGACTCCAATCAAGTTGTAGAAACATCTCAAGGATGATCAATGGAAACAGGATATACCTGAGCTCCATTTCGAGGCTCATAGCAAAGGGTCTGAATACTTGTGAAATTAGCAAAAAAACAACAACATAAAAAACTAGTCATTATGGGTTATTGTGTGTAGATAGATGAGGATAATTTTTTTAAAGTTAATCCGTTTAAGAATAAGGTTGTAACATAACAAAATGTTGAAAAGGAGAAGGGGTCTGAATACTTCCCGAATGCAATGTATGTTCTGTGTGTGTTTGATTGAGAGCTGACAAGGTCAGCAGACAATGCTTTTCTGATGTCTAATGAGACAGGATGAATGACAGGGACAGGGCTACGTAACACAGATAGCCTGCTGCGGCTACGCTAACCATGCTGCTAGCACACAGGGCAGTGAGGGCACTGACAGACAGTGTAGTGAGCGACAGCTAGCCTAGCGTCTGTCTGTCTGGTTGGATTCATGCTGGGGCTCCTTAGAGAGCAGGTCACAGCACACCACAGGTTACTGGAGTTGGGCTGCAGGCAGGTGTACTGCTGGGGGAGGGGGGATGGTAGAAAATGGGCCATAGGGGAGAGGTGGGAGACGAGAGAGGATAGGAGAGAAGGGGGCTGTGTGTCCATGGGGAGTAGAGAGGAGAGAGAGTGCCGTGGGAGAGAACACAGGCAACAGGGCGTATGGTGGGCCAGGAGGAAAACATACGACTCCGATTATCACACTATCCCCTGGGAACGAAAGAGCAATAGGAGGGAGAGTGAGAGGAAGGGAGGGCTTAAACATGGTGAGAGAGGAGGGCAGAAAGAAGTGTAGAAAGAGAGATTTAGGGAGGTAGAGACGAGACCGAGAGGAGATTGTTTTGAAGGAAAGAGCATAAAGATGTTTTAGTGCTGTGGTCTCTCTGGGGTGACCGGTGTCGTTCAGGGACCAATACGCAGCCTCTCAACCACAGGGTAAACACTGCTGTGTGTCGGTGTTTGTACCTGCCTGGGGATTTGAGAGAGAGAGAGAGAGGGAGGGAGGGGGACAGAGACCGGCAAGTTGAGATGTTCAGACGCAGCCTGCTAGTGTCTGACTGAAGCACTCACCTCCCCCTGTTACACTGGCTGGAGCCTAGAAGCTTCACATCCACCAACAACCATACATACATCTGGGATTTAAAGGGAGGGAGGGTGAAGAAATGGGAACCGAAGTGAACATGAGAGTGGGGGAGAGATGTGAGGACTGAGGAGAGGAGTAAAGGTGTCAGCATGCTTCGGGTCAGAATGAGTGTGCTCGCATAATCCCTTTTAAAGACCTTTGTTTGAAGTACCAAGCAGATCTTAGTCGAACAATTTTACATCCAAGATGTTTGGTGCGGTCTCCCTGAATGACATCAAACATTTAATTGAAGAATCCCTACTGTTGACCAATCACAGGTGAAGGGGCGTAGACTTCAGCTACCGACTCCGGCATGCCTGGAGAAAATGTTTTGTTAGCACGGCCGGAAAAAGCCCTCACTGAAGACCAAAACTAACAAAAGCGTTACAATATGCCGTCATAATATATGCACGGCTGGGAAGCATGCAGACACCTTAAGGGAGAGGAGAATGATGGAGGGAGGGAGGGGACTGTAACGGAGAGGAGGGAGGGGACTGTAACGGAGAGGAGGGAGGGGACTGTAACGGAGAGGAGGGAGGGGACTGTAACGGAGAGGAGGGAGGGGACTGTAACGGAGAGGAGGGAGGGAGGGGAGGGGACTGTAACGGAGAGGAGGGAGGGGACTGTAACGGAGAGGAGGGAGGGGACTGTAACGGAGAGGAGGGAGGGGACTGTAACGGAGAGGAGGGAGGGAGGGGACTGTAACGGAGAGGAGGGAGGGAGGGGACTGTAACGGAGAGGAGGGAGGGAGGCAGGGGACTGTAACGGAGAGGAGGGAGGGAGTGAGGGAGGGGACTGTAACGGAGAGGAGTGAGGGAGGGGACTGTAACGGAGAGGAGGGAGGGAGGGGACTGTAACGGAGAGGAGGGAGGGAGGGGACTGTAACGGAGAGGAGGGAGGGAGGGGACTGTAACGGAGAGGAGGGAGGGGACTGTAACGGAGAGGAGGGAGGGGACTGTAACGGAGAGGAGGGAGGGGACTGTAACAGAGAGGAGGGAGGGAGGGGACTGTAACGGAGAGGAGGGAGGGAGGGGACTGTAACGGAGAGGAGGGAGGGAGGGAGGGGACTGTATGGAGAGGAGGGAGGGAGGGAGGGGACTGTAATGGAGAGGAGGGAGGGGACTGTAACGGAGAGGAGGGAGGGGACTGTAACGGAGAGGAGGGAGGGAGGGGACTGTAACAGAGAGGAGGGAGGGAGGGGACTGTAACGGAGAGGAGGGAGGGAGGGGACTGTAACGGAGAGGAGGGAGGGAGGGGACTGTAACGGAGAGGAGGGAGGGGACTGTAACGGAGAGGAGGGAGGACTGTAACAGAGAGGAGGGAGGGAGGGGACTGTAACAGAGAGGAGGGAGGGAGGGGACTGTAACGGAGAGGAGGGAGGGAGGGAGGGGACTGTAACGGAGAGGAGGGAGGGAGGGGACTGTAACGGAGAGGAGGGAGGGGACTGTAACGGAGAGGAGGGAGGGGACTGTAACGGAGAGGAGGGAGGGGACTGTAACGGAGAGGAGGGAGGGAGGGGACTGTAACGGAGAGGAGGGAGGGAGGGAGGGGACTGTAACGGAGAGGAGGGAGGGAGGGGACTGTAACGGAGAGGAGGGAGGGGACTGTAACGGAGAGGAGGGAGGGAGGGGACTGTAACGGAGAGGAGGGAGGGAGGGGACTGTAACGGAGAGGAGGGAGGGAGGGGACTGTAACGGAGAGGAGGGAGGGAGGGGACTGTAACGGAGAGGAGGGAGGGAGGGGACTGTAACGGAGAGGAGGGAGGGAGGGGACTGTAACGGAGAGGAGTGAGGGAGGGGAATGTAACGGAGAGGAGTGAGGGGACTGTAACGGAGAGGAGGGAGGGGACTGTAACGGAGACGAGGGAGGGGACTGTAACGGAGAGGAGGGAGGGAGGGGACTGTAAATGGAGAGGAGGGAGGGGACTGTAACGGAGAGGAGGGAGGGAGGGGACTGTAACGGAGAGGAGTGAGGGAGGGGAATGTAACGGAGAGGAGGGAGGGAGGGGACTGTAACGGAGAGGAGGGAGGGAGGGGACTGTAACGGAGAGGAGGGATGGAGGGGACTAACGGAGAGGAGGGAGGGAGGGGACTGTAATGGAGAGGAGGGAGGGAGGGGACTGTAACGGAGAGGAGGGAGGGAGGGGACTGTAACGGAGAGGAGGGAGGGAGGGGACTGTAACGGGAGAGGAGGGAGTGAGGGGACTGTAACGGAGAGGAGGGAGGGAGGGGACTGTAACGGAGAGGAGGGAGGGAGGGGACTGTAACGGAGAGGAGTGAGGGAGGGGACTGTAACGGAGAGGAGTGAGGGAGGGGAATGTAACGGAGAGGAGTGAGGGGACTGTAACGGAGAGGAGGGAGGGGACTGTAACGGAGACGAGGGAGGGGACTGTAACGGGAGAGGAGGGAGGGAGGGGGACTGTAAACGGAGAGGAGGGAGGGGACTGTAAACGGAGAGGAGGGAGGGGACTGTAACGGAGAGGAGTGAGGGGACTGTAACGGAGACGAGGGAGGGGACTGTAACGGAGAGGAGGGAGGGAGGGGACTGTAAACGGAGAGGAGGGAGGGGACTGTAAACGGACAGGAGGGAGGGGACTGTAACAGAGAGGAGAGAGGGGACTGTAACGGAGAGGAGGGAGGGGACTGTAATGGAGAGGAGTGAGGGGAGGGGACTGTAACGGAGAGGAGTGAGGGAGGGGACTGTAACGGAGAGGAGGGAGGGGACTGTAACGGAGACGAGGGAGGGGACTGTAACGGAGAGGAGGGAGGGAGGGGACTGTAAACGGAGAGGAGGGAGGGGACTGTAAACGGAGAGGAGGGAGGGGACTGTAACGGAGAGGAGGGAGGGAGGGGACTGTAACGGAGAGGAGGAAGGGAGGGGACTGTAACGGAGAGGAGGGAGGGAGGGGAGGGGACTGTATGGAGAGGAGGGAGGGAGTGAGGGAGGGGACTGTAACGGAGAGGAGTGAGGGAGGGGACTGTAACGGAGAGGAGGGAGGGAGGGGACTGTAACGGAGAGGAGGGAGGGAGGGGACTGTAACGGAGAGGAGGGAGGGGACTGTAACGGAGAGGAGGGAGGGAGGGGACTGTAACGGAGAGGAGGGAGGGAGGGGACTGTAACGGAGACAAGGGAGGGGACTGTAACGGAGAGGAGGGAGGGAGGGGACTGTAAACGGAGAGGAGCGAGGGGACTGTAAACGGAGAGGAGGGAGGGGGCTGTAACGGAGAGGAGGGAGGGGACTGTAACGGAGAGAAGAGAGGGGACTGTAATGGAGAGGAGGGAGGGAGGGGACTGAAACAGAGAGGAGGGAGGGGACTGTAACGGAGAGGAGGGAGGGAGGGGACTGTAACGGAGAGGAGGGAGGGAGGGGACTGTAACGGAGAGGAGGGGGGAGGGGAATGTAACGGAGAGGAGGGAGGGGACTGTAACGGAGAGGAGGGAGGGAGGGGACTGTAACGGAGAGGAGGGAGGGAGGGGACTGTAACGGAGAGGAGGGAGGGAGGGGACTGTAACGGAGAGGAGGGAGGGGACTGTAACGGAGAGGAGGGAGGGAGGGGACTGTAACGGAGAGGAGGGGGGAGGGGACTGTAACGGAGAGGAGTGAGGGAGGGGAATGTAACAGAGAGGAGTGAGGGGACTGTAACGGAGAGGAGGGAGGGGACTGTAACGGAGACGAGGGAGGGGACTGTAACGGAGAGGAGGGAGGGAGGGGACTGTAAACGGAGAGGAGGGAGGGGACTGTAAACGGAGAGGAGGGAGGGGACTGTAACGGAGAGGAGTGAGGGGACTGTAACGGAGACGAGGGAGGGGACTGTAACGGAGAGGAGGGAGGGAGGGGACTGTAACGGAGAGGAGGGAGGGAGGGGACTGTAAACGGAGAGGAGGGAGGGGACTGTAAACGGAGAGGAGGGAGGGGACTGTAATGGGGAGGAGGGAGGGAGGGGACTGTAACAGAGAGGATGGAGGGGACTGTAACGGAGAGGAGGGAGGGGACTGTAATGGAGAGGAGTGAGGGAGGGGACTGTAACGGAGAGGAGGGAGGGGACTGTAACGGAGAGGAGGGAGGGGACTGTAACGGAGAGGAGGGAGGGAGGGGACTGTAATGGAGAGGAGGGAGGGGACTGTAACGGAGAGGAGGGAGGGGACTGTAACGGAGAGGAGGGAGGGGACTGTAACGGAGAGGAGGGAGGGAGGGGACTGTAACGGAGAGGAGGGAGGGAGGGGACTGTAACGGAGAGGAGTGAGGGGACTAACGGAGAGGAGGGAGGGAGGGGACTGTAACGGAGAGGAGTGAGGGAGGGGACTGTAACGGAGAAGAATGAGGGAGGGGACTGTAACGGAGAGGAGTGAGGGAGGGGACTGCAATGGAGAGGAGGGAGGGGACTGTAACGGAGAGGAGTAAGGGAGGGGATTGTAACGGAGAGGAGGGAGGGGACTGTAACGGAGAGGAGGGAGGGAGGGGACTAACGGAGAGGAGGGAGGGAGGGGACTGTAACGGAGAGGAGGGAGGGAGGGGACTGTAACGGAGAGGAGGGAGGGGACTGTAACGGAGAGGAGTGAGGGAGGGGACTGTAACGGAGAGGAGGGAGGGAGGGGACTGTAACGGAGAGGAGGGAGGGAGGGGACTGTAACGGAGAGGAGTGAGGGAGGGGACTGTAACGGAGAGGAGGGAGGGAGGGGACTGTAACGGAGAGGAGGGAGGGAGGGGACTGTAACGGAGAGGAGGGAGGGAGGGAGGGGACTGTAACGGAGAGGAGGGAGGGAGGGGACTGTAACGGAGAGGAGGGAGGGAGGGGACTGTAACGGAGAGGAGGGAGGGAGGGGACTGTAACGGAGAGGAGTGAGGTAGGGGAATGTAACGGAGAGGAGTGAGGGGACTGTAACGGAGAGGAGGGAGGGGACTGTAACGGAGACGAGGGAGGGGACTGTAACGGAGAGGAGGGAGGGAGGGGACTGTAAACGGAGAGGAGGGAGGGGACTGTAAACGGAGAGGAGGGAGGGGACTGTAACGGAGAGGAGTGAGGGGACTGTAACGGAGACGAGGGAGGGGACTGTAACGGAGAGGAGGGAGGGAGGGGACTGTAAACAGAGAGGAGGGAGGGGACTGTAAACGGAGAGGAGGGAGGGGACTGTAATGGGGAGGAGGGAGGGAGGGAGGGGACTGTAACAGAGAGGAGGGAGGGGACTGTAACGGAGAGGAGGGAGGGGACTGTAATGGAGAGGAGTGAGGGAGGGGACTGTAACGGAGAGGAGGGAGGGGACTGTAACGGAGAGGAGTGAGGGAGGGCCATCACGGTTGACAACTCCATTGTTTCCTCCTCCCAGAGTGCTAAGAACCTTGGCGTGATCCTGGACAACACCCTGTCGTTCTCAACTAACATCAAGGCGGTGGCCCGTTCCTGTAGGTTCATGCTCTACAACATCCGCAGAGTACGACCCTGCCTCACACAGGAAGCGGCGCAGGTCCTAATCCAGGCACTTGTCATCTCCCGTCTGGATTACTGCAACTCGCTGTTGGCTGGGCTCCCTGCCTGTGCCATTAAACCCCTACAACTCATCCAGAACGCCGCAGCCCGTCTGGTGTTCAACCTTCCCAAGTTCTCTCACGTCACCCCGCTCCTCCGCTCTCTCCACTGGCTTCCAGTTGAAGCTCGCATCCGCTACAAGACCATGGTGCTTGCCTACGGAGCTGTGAGGGGAACGGCACCGCAGTACCTCCAGGCTCTGATCAGGCCCTACACCCAAGCAAGGGCACTGCGTTCATCCACCTCTGGCCTGCTCGCCTCCCTACCACTGAGGAAGTACAGTTCCCGCTCAGCCCAGTCAAAACTGTTCGCTGCTCTGGCCCCCCAATGGTGGAACAAACTCCCTCACGACGCCAGGACAGCGGAGTCAATCACCACCTTCCGGAGACACCTGAAACCCCACCTCTTCAAGGAATACCTAGGATAGGATAAAGCAATCCTTCTCACCCCCCCTTAAATGATTTAGATGCACTATTGTAAAGTGGCTGTTCCACTGATGTCAGAAGGTGAATTCACCAATTTGTAAGTCGCTCTGGATAAGAGCGTCTGCTAAATGACTTAAATGTAAATGTAATGTAAATGGAGGGGACTGTAACGGAGAGGAGGGAGGGGACTGTAACGGAGAGGAGGGAGGGGACTGTAACGGAGAGGAGGGAGGGAGGGGACTGTAACGGAGAGGAGGGAGGGAGGGGACTGTAACGGAGAGGAGGGAGGGGACTGTAACGGAGAGTAGTGAGGGAGGGGACTGTAACGGAGAGGAGTGAGGGAGGGGACTGTAACGGAGAGGAGGGAGGGAGGGAGGGGACTGTAACGGAGAAGAATGAGGGAGGGGACTGTAACGGAGAGGAGTGAGGGAGGGGACTGTAACGGAGAGGAGGGAGGGAGGGAGGGGACTGTAACGGAGAAGAATGAGGGAGGGGACTGTAACGGAGAGGAGTGAGGGAGGGGACTGTAACGGAGAGGAGGGAGGGAGGGAGGGAGGGGACTGTAACGGAGAAGAATGAGGGAGGGGACTGTAACGGAGAGGAGTGAGGGAGGGGACTGCAATGGAGAGGAGGGAGGGGACTGTAACGGAGAGGAGTACGGGAGGGGATTGTAACGGAGAGGAGGGAGGGGACTGTAACGGAGAGGAGGGAGGGAGGGGACTAACGGAGAGGAGGGAGGGAGGGGACTGTAACGGAGAGGAGGGAGGGAGGGAGGGGACTGTAACGGAGAAGAATGAGGGAGGGGACTGTAACGGAGAGGAGTGAGGGAGGGGACTGTAACGGAGAGGAGGGAGGGAGGGGAGGGGACTGTAACGGAGAAGAATGAGGGAGGGGACTGTAACGGAGAGGAGTGAGGGAGGGGACTGTAACGGAGAGGAGGGAGGGAGGGAGGGGACTGTAACGGAGAAGAATGAGGGGAGGGGACTGTAACGGAGAGGAGTGAGGGAGGGGACTGCAATGGAGAGGAGGGAGGGGACTGTAACGGAGAGGAGTAAGGGAGGGGATTGTAACGGAGAGGAGGGAGGGGACTGTAACGGAGAGGAGGGAGGGAGGGGACTAACGGAGAGGAGGGAGGGAGGGGACTGTAACGGAGAGGAGGGAGGGAGGGGACTGTAACGGAGAGGAGGGAGGGGACTGTAACGGAGAGGAGGGAGGGGACTGTAACGGAGGGAGGGGACTGTAACGGAGAGGAGTGAGGGAGGAGACTGTAACGGAGAGGAGGGAGGGAGGGGACTGTAACAGAGAGGAGGGAGGGAGGGAGGGGACTGTAACGTAGAGGACGGAGGGAGGGAGGGGACTGTAACGTAGAGGACGGAGGGAGGGAGGGGACTGTAACGGAGAGGAGGGAGGGAGGGGACTGTAACGGAGAGGAGGGAGGGAGGGTACTGTAACAGAGAGGAAGGAGGGAGGGGACTGTAACAGAGAAGAATGAGGGAGGGGCTTGTAACGGAGAGGAGTGAGGGGAGGGGACTGTAATGGAGAGGAGGTAGGGGACTGTAACGGAGAGGAGTAAGGGAGGGGATTGTAACGGAGAGGAGGGAGGGGACTGTAACGGAGAGGAGGGAGGGAGGGGACTGTAACGGAGAGGAGGGAGGGGACTGTAACAGAGGGAGGGAGGGGACTGTAACGGAGAGGAGGGAGGGAGGGGACTGTAACGGAGAGGAGGGAGGGAGGGGACTGTAACGGAGAGGAGGGAGGGAGGGGACTGTAACGGAGAGGAGGGAGGGAGGGGACTGTAACGTAGAGGACGGAGGGAGGGGCGGGGACTGTAACGGAGAGGAGGGAGGGAGGGAGGGACTGTAACGGAGAGGAGGGAGGGAGGGGACTGTAACGGAGACGAGGGAGGGGACTGTAACGGAGAGGAGGGAGGGGACTGTAAACGGTGAGGAGGGAGGGGACTGTAAATGGAGAGGAGGGAGGGGGCTGTAACGGAGAGGAGGGAGGGAGGGGACTGTGACGGAGAGAAGGGAGGGGACTGTGACGGAGAGGAGGGAGGGGACTGTAACGGGGAGGAGGGAGGGAGGGGACTGTAACGGGGAGGAGGTAGGGGAGGGGACTGTAACGGAGAGGAGGGAGGGTCTGTAACGGAGAGGAAGGAGGGAGGGGACTGTAAACGGAGAGGAGGGAGGGAGGGGACTGTAACGGAGAGGAGTGAGGGAGGGGACTGTAACGGAGAGGAGTGAGGGATGGGACTGTCACGGAGAGGAGTGAGGGAGGGGACTGTAACGGAGAGGAGGGAGGGAGGGGACTGTAACGGAGAGGAGGGAGGGAGGGGACTGTAACGGAGAGGAGTGAGGGAGGGGACTGTAACGGAGAGGAGTGAGGGAGGGGACTGTAACGGAGAGGAGTGAGGGAGGGGACTGTAACGGAGAGGAGGGAGGGAGGGGGCTGTAACGGAGGGAGGGAGGGGACTGTAACAGAGAGGAGTGAGGGAGGGGACTGTAACGGAGAGGAGTGAGGGGACTGTAACGGAGAGGAGGGAGGGAGGGGACTGTAAACGGAGAGGAGGGAGTGGACTGTAAACGGAGAGGAGGGAGGGGACTGTAACGGAGAGAAGAGAGGGGACTAATGGAGAGGAGGGAGGAAGGGGACTGAAACAGAGAGGAGGGAGGGGACTGTAACGGAGAGGAGGGAGGGGACTGTAATGGGGAGGAGGGAGGGAGGGGACTGTAACTGAGAGGAGGGAGGGAGGGGACTGTAACAGAGAGGAGGGAGGGGACTGTAACGGAGAGGAGGGAGGGGACTGTAATGGAGAGGAGTGAGGGAGGGGACTGTAACGGAGAGGAGTGAGGGAGGGGACTGTAATGGAGAGGAGGGAGGGGACTGTAACGGAGAGGAGTGAGGGAGGGGACTGTAACGGAGAGAAGGGAGGGGACTGTAACGGAGAGGAGGGAGGGAGGGGACTGTAACGGAGAGGAGGGAGGGAGGGGACTGTAACGGAGAGGAGGGAGGGGACTGTAACGGAGAGGAGTGAGGGGTCTAACGGAGAAGAGGGAGGGAGGGGACTGTAGCGGAGAGGAGTGAGGGAGGGGACTGTAACGGAGAGGAGGGAGGGGACTGTAACGGAGAGGAGTGAGGGGTCTAACGGAGAAGAGGGAGGGAGGGGACTGTAACGGAGAGGAGTGAGGGAGGGGACTGTAACGGAGAAGAATGAGGGAGGGGACTGTAACGGAGAGGAGTGAGGGAGGGGACTGTAATGGAGAGGAGGGAGGGAGGGAGGGGACTGTAACGGAGAAGAATGAGGGAGGGGACTGTAACGGAGAGGAGTGAGGGAGGGGACTGCAATGGAGAGGAGGGAGGGGACTGTAACGGAGAGGAGTAAGGGAGGGGATTGTAACGGAGAGGAGGGAGGGGACTGTAACGGGAGAGGAGGGAGGGAGGGGACTAACGGAGAGGAGGGAGGGAGGGGACTGTAACGGAGAGGAGGGAGGGAGGGAGGGGACTGTAACGGAGAAGAATGAGGGAGGGGACTGTAACGGAGAGGAGTGAGGGAGGGGACTGTAACGGAGAGGAGGGAGGGAGGGAGGGGACTGTAACGGAGAAGAATGAGTGAGGGGACTGTAACGGAGAGGAGTGAGGGAGGGGACTGTAACGGAGAGGAGGGAGGGAGGGAGGGGACTGTAACGGAGAAGAATGAGGGAGGGGACTGTAACGGAGAGGAGTGAGGGAGGGGACTGCAATGGAGAGGAGGGAGGGGACTGTAACGGAGAGGAGTAAGGGAGGGGATTGTAACGGAGAGGAGGGAGGGGACTGTAACGGAGAGGAGGGAGGGAGGGGACTAACGGAGAGGAGGGAGGGAGGGGACTGTAACGGAGAGGAGGGAGGGAGGGGACTGTAACGGAGAGGAGGGAGGGGACTGTAACGGAGAGGAGGGAGGGGACTGTAACGGAGAGGAGGGAGGGGACTGTAACGGAGAGGAGTGAGGGAGGAGACTGTAACGGAGAGGAGGGAGGGAGGGGACTGTAACAGAGAGGAGGGAGGGAGGGAGGGGACTGTAACGTAGAGGACGGAGGGAGGGAGGGGACTGTAACGTAGAGGACGGAGGGAGGGAGGGGACTGTAACGGAGAGGAGGGAGGGAGGGGACTGTAACGGAGAGGAGGGAGGGAGGGTACTGTAACAGAGAGGAAGGAGGGAGGGGACTGTAACAGAGAAGAATGAGGGAGGGGCTTGTAACGGAGAGGAGTGAGGGAGGGGACTGTAATGGAGAGGAGGTAGGGGACTGTAACGGAGAGGAGTAAGGGAGGGGATTGTAACGGAGAGGAGGGAGGGGACTGTAACGGAGAGGAGGGAGGGGACTGTAACGGAGAGGAGGGAGGGAGGGGACTGTAACGGAGAGGAGGGAGGGAGGGGACTGTAACAGAGGGAGGGAGGGGACTGTAACGGAGAGGAGGGAGGGAGGGGACTGTAACGGAGAGGAGGGAGGGAGGGGACTGTAACGGAGAGGAGGGAGGGAGGGGACTGTAACGGAGAGGAGGGAGGGAGGGGACTGTAACGTAGAGGACGGAGGGAGGGCGGGGACTGTAACGGAGAGGAGGGAGGGAGGGAGGGGACTGTAACGGAGAGGAGGGAGGGAGGGGACTGTAACGGAGACGAGGGAGGGGACTGTAACGGAGAGGAGGGAGGGGACTGTAAACGGTGAGGAGGGAGGGGACTGTAAATGGAGAGGAGGGAGGGGGCTGTAACGGAGAGGAGGGAGGGAGGGGACTGTAACGGAGAGAAGGGAGGGGACTGTGACGGAGAGGAGGGAGGGGACTGTAACGGGGAGGAGGGAGGGAGGGGACTGTAACGGGGAGGAGGTAGGGAGGGGACTGTAACGGAGAGGAGGGAGGGTCTGTAACGGAGAGGAAGGAGGGAGGGGACTGTAAACGGAGAGGAGGGAGGGAGGGGACTGTAACGGAGAGGAGTGAGGGAGGGGACTGTAACGGAGAGGAGTGAGGGAGGGGACTGTCACGGAGAGGAGTGAGGGAGGGGACTGTAACGGAGAGGAGGAAGGGAGGGGACTGTAACGGAGAGGAGGGAGGGAGGGGACTGTAACGGAGAGGAGGGAGGGAGGGGACTGTAACGGAGAGGAGTGAGGGAGGGGACTGTAACGGAGAGGAGTGAGGGAGGGGACTGTAACGGAGAGGAGGGAGGGAGGGGACTGTAACGGAGGGAGGGAGGGGACTGTAACAGAGAGGAGTGAGGGAGGGGACTGTAACGGAGAGGAGTGAGGGGACTGTAACGGAGAGGAGGGAGGGAGGGGACTGTAAACGGAGAGGAGGGAGTGGACTGTAAACGGAGAGGAGGGAGGGGACTGTAACGGAGAGAAGAGAGGGGACTGTAATGGAGAGGAGGGAGGGAGGGGACTGAAACAGAGAGGAGGGAGGGGACTGTAACGGAGAGGAGGGAGGGGACTGTAATGGGGAGGAGGGAGGGAGGGGACTGTAACTGAGAGGAGGGAGGGAGGGGACTGTAACAGAGAGGAGGGAGGGGACTGTAACGGAGAGGAGGGAGGGGACTGTAATGGAGAGGAGTGAGGGAGGGGACTGTAACGGAGAGGAGTGAGGGAGGGGACTGTAATGGAGAGGAGGGAGGGGACTGTAACGGAGAGGAGTGAGGGAGGGGACTGTAACGGAGAGAAGGGAGGGGACTGTAACGGAGAGGAGGGAGGGAGGGGACTGTAACGGAGAGGAGGGAGGGAGGGGACTGTAACGGAGAGGAGGGCGGGGACTGTAACGGAGAGGAGTAAGGGAGGGGATTGTAACGGAGAGGAGGGAGGGAGGGGACTGTAACGGAGAGGAGGGAGGGAGGGGACTGTAACGGAGAGGAGGGAGGGAGGGGACTGTAACGGAGAGGAGGGAGGGAGGGGACTGTAACGGAGGGAGGGAGGGGACTGTAACGGAGAGGAGTGAGGGAGGGGACTGTAACGGAGAAGAATGAGGGAGGGGACTGTAACGGAGAGGAGTGAGGGAGGGGACTGTAATGGAGAGGAGGGAGGGGACTGTAACGGAGAGGAGTAAGGGAGGGGATTGTAACGGAGAGGAGGGAGGGAGGGGACTGTAACGGAGAGGAGGGAGGGAGGGGACTGTAACGGAGAGGAGGGAGGGAGGGGACTGTAACGGAGAGGAGGGAGGGAGGGGACTGTAACGGAGGGAGGGAGGGGACTGTAACGGAGAGGAGGGAGGGAGGGTTCTGTAACGGAGAGGAGGGAGGGCGGGGACTGTAACGGAGAGGAGGGAGAGAGGGAGGGGACTGTAACGGAGAGGAGTGAGGGAGGGGACTGTAACGGAGAGGAGGGAGGGAGGGAGGGGACTGTAACAGAGAGGAGGGAGGGAGGGAGGGGACTGTAACGTAGAGGACGGAGGGAGGGAGGGGACTGTAACGGAGAGGAGGGAGGGAGGGGACTGTAACGGAGAGGAGTGAGGGAGGGGACTGTAACGGAGAAGAATGAGGGAGGGGACTGTAACGGAGAGGAGTGAGGGAGGGGACTGTAACGGAGAGGAGGGAGGGGACTGTAACGGAGAGGAGGGAGGGAGGGGACTGTAACGGAGAGGAGGGAGGGAGGGGACTGTAACGGAGAGGAGGGAGGGAGGGGACTGTAACGGAGAGGAGGGAGGGAGGGGACTGTAACGGAGAGGAGGGATGGAGGGGACTAACGGAGAGGAGGGAGGGAGGGGACTGTAATGGAGAGGAGGGAGGGAGGGGACTGTAACGGAGAGGAGGGAGGGAGGGGACTGTAACGGAGAGGAGGGAGGGAGGGGACTGTAACGGAGAGGAGGGAGTGAGGGGACTGTAACGGAGAGGAGGGAGGGAGGGGACTGTAACGGAGAGGAGGGAGGGGACTGTAAATGGAGAGGAGGGAGGGCGCTGTAACGGAGAGGAGGGAGGGAGGGGACTGTAACGGAGAGGAGGGAGGGGACTGTAACGGAGAGGAGGGAGGGGACTGTGACGGAGAGGAGGGAGGGGACTGTAACGGGGAGGAGGGAGGGGACTGTAACGGGGAGGAGTGAGGGAGGAGACTGTAGGGGAGGGGACTGTAGACTGCAGTAAGGGAGAGGGAGGGAGTTAGGGGGCAGTGAGGGAGAGGGAGGGAGTTAGGGGGCAGTGAGGGAGAGGGAGGGAGTTAGGGGGCAGTGAGCGAGAGGGAGGGAGTTAGGGGGCAGTGAGGGAGGGAGTTAGGGGGCAGAGAGGGAGAAGGAGGGAGTTAGGGGGCAGTGACAGAGAGGGAGGGAGTTAGGGGGCAGAGAGGGAGGGAGTTAGGGGACAGTGAGGGAGGGAGTTAGGGGGCAGTGAGGGAAAGGGAGGGAGTTAGGGGGCAGTGAGGGAGAGGGAGGGAGTTAGGGGGCAGTGAGGGAGGGAGTTAGGGGGCAGTGAGGGAGAGGGAGGGAGTTAAGGGGCAGAGAGGGAGGGAGTTAGGGGACAGTGACAGAGAGGGAGGGAGTTAGGGGGCAGTGATGGAGAGGGAGGGAGTTAGGGGGCAGTGAGGGAGAGGGAGGGAGTTAGGGGGCAGTAAGGGAGAGGGAGGGAGTTAGGGGGCAGTGACGGAGAGGGAGGGAGTTAGGGGGCAGTGAGGGAGGGAGTTAGGGGGCAGTGAGGGAGAGGGAGGGAGTTAGGGGGCAGTGAGGGAGTGAGTTAGGGGGCAGTGACGGAGAGGGAGGGAGTTAGGGGGCAGTGACGGAGAGGGAGGGAGTTAGGGGGCAGTGACGGAGAGGGAGGGAGTTAGGGGGCAGTGACGGAGAGGGAGGGAGTTAGGGGGCAGTGAGGGAGAGGGAGGGAGTTAGGGGGCAGTGAGGGAGGGAGTTAGGGGGCAGTGACGGAGAGGGAGGGAGTTAGGGGGCAGTGACGGAGAGGGAGGGAGTTAGGGGGCAGTGACGGAGAGGGAGGGAGTTAGGGGGCAGTGACGGAGAGGGAGGGAGTTAGGGGGCAGTGAGGGAGAGGGAGGGAGTTAGGGGGCAGTGAGGGAGGGAGTTAGGGGGCAGTGACGGAGAGGGAGGGAGTTAGGGGGCAGTGACGGAGAGGGAGGGAGTCAGGGGGCAGTAAGGGAGACGAGAGACTTAAAAAAGCTCACGATTGATCATAGTTATGACTGAAACCACTACAGAAAATGTATACCTGTTGTCTGAATATTGTCTATCCATATGTAATAAGTAGCTAATGTAAAAAGGTACCATGTCCATAAAATGCATATAGTATGTACATATAACAACAACAACTACAATAAGGAAGGAGAGAAGGATGGATGGTGTCCGGCACACAGGGAGAGGGACAGCTGCCACTCTGAATATTTCATGAGCTTCTCACAATAACCCCCAGACCCCTCCTGCCCCAATATAACCCCCCCCAAGACCCCTTCCTACCCCAATATAATCTCCCCAGACCCCCCCCTGCCCCAATATAATCTCCCCCTGACCCTACCTTTTCTACTTTACACCCGCATCACCCCCCACAGACAGACAGACACACACATCTGTGTTGCTGTGTCGAGAGGGACCAAGTCAGCGGTGTGTCTCCAGTGTATAAACCCTGTGTGTGTGTCAGTCCCAGCAGGAGAAGATTGACAGCATAGAGGAGAACGTCATCACAGCAGCAGCCAACGTGGAGGAGGGGACCAGGAGCCTCGGGAAGGTGCGTGTGAGCGTGTACACGTGTGTGTGTGTGTGTGTGTGGTGTTTGGGAGATCGATGGCACTTTGCCTCCCAGCCATTCTACAACGTTTGTCCCTATTGATCCAGCAGAATACGGAGGAAAGCTGCAATTAAAGAAATAGAGAGAATAGATGGAGAGAGGGGTTAAGTTGTACAGTGATGGAGGGAGGGGGTGAGTAGGGGGTGTTGTCAATGGAGAGTGCAAGGTGTGTGTGTGTGGGTGCAGGAGGCGAGGAGAGGTATGAAGGGCTATTTAATAGCTCTTCAGGAGCAGCGTTTGGCCTCCCACTGTTGGCTCAATACACACACACACACACACCCCCTCAGAATAAAGTCAGACTGACAGCTCAATACCCACAGACATATTACAAGCTCAGTGTGGTACGTTGTGTGAGTTCTATACGGCTGGACAGACACTCCGCGTACACACCCGTTTGAGTCTAGTTGCAGACAAAATATCACAATATTTAAAAATGTGGTTTATTTCAGCATAAATGTACCATCTCTCACCCCATGTTTTGATTGATAAATGGAACTTCAACTCAGTTCAACTCCCTTAATTGATGAAGTTGAAATGGGATTGAGCCCACATTGAGGTCCAGAATATTCTAGGGTATGGGTGTGGCTGTGCTGTTAAGGGATCCTGAGTGGCACAGCGTTCTAAGGCACTGCATCGCAGTGCTAAAGGCATCACTACAAACCCGGGTTCGATCCTGGACTGTATCACAACCGGCTGTGATCGGGAGTCCCATAGGGCAGCGCACAATTGGCCCAGCTTTGTCTGGGTTAGACGTTTTGGACTTGTTTTTCTGCTAGGCAACCCGAAGATCAAAGCCGAAGTCTACGCTCCTTTGTCGGTAATTGGTCAACAGTAGGGATTCTTCTATAAAGTCTTTGTTGTCATTCAATGAGAAATGACTAGTTTTCATGCACATGTTTTCATTAAGAAATACCTCACAAAACATCTTAGTTAGATGTAAAATTGCACAACTAAGATCCCCATGTCAAAATTAGTGACAGATTTATCTTAGATTAATTCTGACTATTTTGAGGAAGTGTATTCTGGCTACGGCATCTCTAAATGGACAAATAGTACTATTTCTGCTTTTTTTTCTAATTTTTCAGGTCTTTTAAGGGAGTATGTGTGCACACTCGATGGGCTAGGCGTCAGCCCAACTGAAACATGCTGAGGCCTTTAGAAGCAGTGTGTGTATGTAGAAGAGGTGTCAGACACATCAGTGTGTGTATATAGAAGAGGTGTCAGACACAGCAGTGTGTGTACATAGAAGAGGTGTCAGACACAGCAGTGTGTGTATATAGAAGAGGTGTCAGACACAGCAGTGTGTGTATATAGAAGAGGTGTCAGACACAGCAGTGTGTGTATATAGAAGAGGTGTCAGACACAGCAGTGTGTGTCATCTGTCATCAGGCCAGGTGCCATTACACACACCCCTGCTTTACCAACACCCTGTACTCTGAACTCTCAACTTACCTCTGGTTAATTAAAATGACCTTCGCTGCCATGAGGTGAGGGGGTGGGAGGGCGTTTGAACTGGAGCCATTGAACTGTTAATCTGTTAATCAACCGTGGGAGGGGGTAGTGTGTGTGTGGCTGAATGTTCAGAGGAGTCACTCATTTACAGCAATCAGTCTAAAGGAGCATCTTCCTCTCTGAAGATAACAGTATTAATAAACACACACACACACCTCATTTCTCCAATTTTAATAAATATGGGTAATTAAAGTGTACAGCTTTGATGATGATGGTGTGTGCGCATGTGTTGCTGTTTGTGTGTGTACATTTGTGTGTGTGTGTGATCATGAAAGGCCAGGTAGATCTGAAGACTTCTCGCTGACTGTGTGTCTTAGAACATCAAAGGAATGACCCCCCTGAGTGTGTGTGTGTGTGTGTTGATTTGTCCCAAGCAAAGTTTCTTCTTATTTCCTTGTCTTTTTAATTGAATTTAAGAATCTTTATTGGCATAAAAAGTGAAGAAACCTAGACTGTCAATGCATGTAGTGACTCGTCTATCCCTCTGTCCTCTCCGCAGGCGGTGGGCTACAGGCTGGCAGTGTTACCCGTGGCGGGGGCAGTGTTAGGGGGGGTGTTGGGTGGGCCGCTGGGCCTACTGGTGGGGTTCAAGGCAGCGGGGGTGGCGGCAGCGCTTGGAGGGGGGGCTCTGGGGTTTGCAGGGGGGAACCTGGTCCAGAAGAAACGCAGAGCGAGATTAGAGTCCCAGATGAACCAGCTCACTGCACCCCCTACGGAACCAGAACCACCGCTGGACAAGGACAAGTGACCTCTGATTGGTTGTGATGGGACCTCTGACCTCCAGAAGCTTACACTGGTCCAGGTACTGCCCAACTACATTGCAGACACATGCTAGACCTTAAATATCAGCTAACCACATCATATGATAGAGCAATCTGATGCCCGACTGCACAGTTGAAGTGGCGCACAACCATTGGTTGATGCAATGCAACGCCTGTGCATCTAGTCAGGTAGGAACTCAACCTAGAAATCCCTCAGACTAACTGGCTGTCCGCTCTAACAATCAGTTGTTTGACCAATAGATTTGCTCTCTTTACTGTGGTAATAAGGAACTCCTTCTCGCTGCCAATAGACGGAGGAGAGGTCTGTCAAGAGAGGCCTACTGTGAAGAGAAGCCTGCCACTGGGATCTACCACTTCCCAATCAATAAGACTTTTAAACATCGTAGAAGAGCCTTGTTGAGGACCTGAGTGTGAAAGGGAAGTGTGAATGCTGTGTTGAGTGTGATGTATGTATATATGCTGGGTCTGTTGGCTTTGTATTTAAAACTGTCAAGTAACTGTCCAGTGGTTCCAGATTTCTATTAAATATGACCTACACATTTTTACAATATAAATGAAATAGTTTTCCTTCCAAAATCTTTTAAAATATGTTAAAAAACAGCTTTTCCCTGTTGGAATGGTGTGGGCGTATACTGATCTTAAAAATATTCATGTGAGTAGACCGCTGATTGGCCAGATCATCCTCCTTAGGATGACAGCAAGTTGAGATACAAGTTTGTTTTTTGTTTTCTACAATTAATATTTTGCCCACAAATACAAGTATAGGATGAGTCAACATTATTTGGGTATGAGATTACAGAACGTTCACTGCACAGTTACTTTAAGTATATGATTATACATTATGAAAAGATGTGCATTATTAGTAGCAAACACTACAGCCTAGTTTTGTAACATAAGTCCTGCTGTTTGGTGCCTTTTAGTACAGACGGAGAGATGGTCGTTTTATTAAAGTCATGTTATTATACTGTTTCTTGGACAGACCGTCTTAACTACCCTCAGTCTTTATCAAATACACACTGTGCCAAAGCCAGACACTGCCTGGGTCGAGCAGTCACCCATCTCTCTAGTTTATGAACTTATTGATGTCTATCTGAGTCTGCTGCTCTGCTTAGAGTATACAGCTCATTAACAGAGGGAGGAGGGAGAGGGAGGTATAAACAGCAGTAAATGTCAAGACTGTGTCCTGGTCTGAACCCTGCTGGAGAGGAGAGGCCTGCTCCCTATGACAGACTGGAATGTGTCAATTTGAAAGACTGGGGAGCAGAGAATAAGAGTGAGTGATTGAGAAAGGTTAGGAGGATAAACACAGCTGTCCTGGGTGTACCAGGTAGAAAGTTGTGATGAGTGAGGCCAAAGTATCCCCTCTTAAAAGTGTCACGAGAGAAACGGGTCACGCCTGATGTCATCTACTACAACAGTGACCAACTAAATATGGATGCTCTTAATCTCTATGTGATGATTTACTGGGGTTTTATATTGCCAAAGAAAACCAATAAAATCTGCTTCTGATGAAGGAATTGTGTGTGTGTGTGGTGTGTGTGTGTGTGTATATATGTGTGTGTGTGTGTCAAGCGTCTTCTCTGTAGAACTGAACAAACAGACTCAACACACAACATCCTGTAAAATGGTTTCATTTACTTGTTTTATTTTCTCCCTCTCCGAGATGACTGATTTAGAAATGAGATTTCTCCCCCTTTAACCCTCCTTCGTGACTGGTCAGATCAGGGTACTGTTGGGTTCTAGGGAGGGACTGTACACACAGTACTATAAATAAACACACAGCATGCATCTCAATACTCCTCATCTCCTTTCATTGCTCCATCTGAACTGATTTGAGTGACAGGTGAAATAAGGATACTTTCCAGGTCTGCTTCTTCCATATTGCTGTCACCTGGACTTGTTGCTAAGTGGGCGTGGCCTGGCCTGTGTCAGACCAGTGCAGATGGAGAAGAAGCCACTGCAGAGGATTGAGATGCAGCCCAGAGTCGGTGTGAGGTTCCCCTCCTGTCCTCTAGAGCAGCAGTGTCTGACTGACACCTCTCAGCCTTTAGGAACTACCGTCTGAGTCAGTATTGCAGATCTGGGGCACGTTCAAGTACAAAAGGGAGAAAATGCTTTTCTGACAGACAATGGAAACAAACATTTAACTATTGGACAGTTTATGGTAGTACCTCCGTTGTTTATAAACATTTTGTGCCTCCTGAACGTGACCAGGGAGAGGAAAGCTGCATCTCAATACTCTACAATGTGTTCCTTTCCTCGTCTCCTCTCATCCTATTTGAAATCATAGGATAGGTGGAAGCAGCATGGTGGATACCAGCCAGAAATATGCTTTCACATCAGTTTAAATAAAGGAAAGGAGGAGAGGGGGGTAAACTATTGAGATGCAGCCGAGACACTGTAGTCCTCCAGGACCAGAACCCTCTCTCACTCAAACGGGACGGAGCTGGACTACCCACAGATAAGAACCATAATGAGACTAAACAACCAGAGCAAGGGATCTCACTCGTCAAAAAAAAGTAAATTGTTTTTTAATTTAGATCAGGATGACATGGACCAACGCTCACTCAGCACAAGCACTATTATTATTTACAAGCTCCAAAAATAAAAGTTAAAACGCTTTGCTTCTTTTTTTGTCCTAATCCCCCCCCCACCCCACACCATTTTCTTCTTCTGGTTTCATCCTTTTAATCTAAAATAAAAATTGTACACGTAAGAGTTATGAAAATATAGGTTATTCCAACACGGCTGTCCTGGATTTAACCTACTCTCTGGTCTTCCTTATCCTCTCTCTCCATTAAGGGTGTTTGGGGTGAGTTGGGGTGTTGCTGTCCCATCCCGCTGGCCTGTCCTGACTCTGGACACTGACTCCGGGGCATGCCATGGGGTCGTGGGTCATAGGTCAGGGTTGTGGTAAAGTCGTTGAGGTCACAGTTCATCACGGTCCCTGAGGAGTGTGTAGCGCGTCTCACTGGGGGCTAACTTCTGGAAGGAACTCTCTGGTGGGTTACTGGCCACCTCGCCGATCTCCTCCTGATGAAATAACACATTTATATACACACACCTCCCTCTACTACTGCAATGATACCGTTTTATACACACATAATGACGGTGTACGAGTATGCTTGGTGTTCTGACCTGTCCAGGTGTGCTGTCTGTCGGGTCTGGGCCGTGGTGGAACTCTCTGTGTAACTTCCCAGAGTGGAGGTCCAGAACAAACTGCCTCAGCTTCCCAGGGATCCTACACACATTAATATAATCATTAGGTCTACCAATGACATTATTGAAGTGTGGTTAATGACAGAAGGTCATAAACTGATATCACATCAGAGCTGGTCCCATATCAAAGCTGTCTCTGCATGTTAGAGGTGGCTGCAGACACCACACACACAGCTAATGAAATAATTTGATCTCGGTGACAGAGGGAGGGAGAACACAAACACAGACATCCAGAGGAGGAGGTAGTGAATGTGATGTAATGTAATTAGTTGAAGCGGGTGTCAGACCTCAGGGCTCTGTCTGTCTGATCACAGAGGTGATAGGGGGAGGGGTTTAGATGGGGGGTAAAATAGATTAGATGAAATTACATTCGATTAGTTGACACTAATTGTACGTGCCAAGTCATGTCACATTAGCTCCGATTTCCAGGGCCGTTAATAGAAGAATTATCTAGAAGGTGTGACACTTCTATTATAATCTGTGGACTGTGTGTGTGTGTGTGGACTGTGTGTGTGTGTGTGTGTGTGTGTGTGTGTGTGTGTGTATGTAATGGAATGTATTATATTTGACAAATGCAGATTTTCAACATACAGATCTAAATAATCTAATGACAACAATAATGAGCCATCTCAAATACTGTCACTCAAGTCAGACACAAATGAACACTAGAAAAGCCTGGCCTCGAGGGACAACCCCTCAAGCCAATGACGAGCCTTTTGGACATCAACATTCTAACAGTCTAATAAATACACGTCATATATGTTATCGCATAAATAAATCACTTGGCTGTGTGTATGAAGGTAACAGAATACATAAGAAAATGCATAACCAAATAAAACAATAGTATTGTCATTTGTTTATGTAACTGTAGACTATGTAAAAACACCACAATTCAACTATTAAAATCCATTAACACCATCACAAAGATCATTCATTACTGATTTGTTAACCCATAAGAGTCTTAAGTCCTGTCTAAACTGGGGGGTTCTGCACTGAATAATATTATAAACGCAACACGTGTTGGTTCCATGTGCTGAAATAAAATATCTCAGAAATGTTCCATACCCACAAAATGCTTATTTCTCTCAAATGTTTTTCACAAATGTGTTTACATCCCTTTAGTGAGCATTTCTTCTTTGCCAAAATAATCCATCCAACTGATAGGTGTGGGATAACAAGCTGCTGAGTAAACAGCATGATCATTACACAGGTGCACCTTGTGCTGGGTACAATAAAAGGCCACTGACTGCAGGAAAGTCCACCAGAGCTGTTGCCAGAGAACTGAATGTTAAAATATCTGCCATATGCTGCCTCCAATGTCGTTTTAGAGAATTTGGCAGTATGTCCAACCAGCCATACAACCACAGACCACGTGTATGGCGTTGTGTGTGCGAGCAGTTTGATGATGTCAACAGCGTGCTCCAGTTCCCAGCAAAATCCAGCAACTTGACACAGCCATTAAAGAGGAGTGGGCCATCATTCCACAATCAACAGCCTGATCAACTCTATGCGAAGGAGATGTGTCGCGTTGCAAGAGGCAAATGGTGGTCACACCAGATACGGACTGGTTTTCTGATCCACACCCCTACTTTTTTTTTTAAGGTCTCTGTGACCAACAGATGCATATCTGTATTCTCAGTCATGTGAAATCCATAGATTAGGGCCTAATTAATTAATTTCCTTATATGAGCTGTAAATCTTTGAAATTGTTGCATGTTGCATTTATACCAAGGATCATTTTGCTATTTGAGTTTGAATTGTAAGACCCCTTGAAGAATCAAAAATATATACTTTTGGATGAACAATTAATGTCTCATGGTCTGACAAATGTTCCATAAGCCGTATCACAATTGGAGCTGTGAGCTCCACAACCAGAGCAAATCTATCCTTTGTCTGGACAGGCCAGGAAATGTGACGTGTCGCTCTCCATGTAAATGATGTGTCAGATTTCACAAACTGCATGTCATCGGAGACGGCGTTCGAAGCGGGACAACCAGACCATTCACAGAGCTGAACACAGAAATATTGTTTGGAACCGGTTGAGAACCACTCAAGGTGCCCTAAATAGTTGGCCAAATGGCTAAGAGGTCAAAAATAAAAATTCAACCAGAGACAGGTGAAAGAAAGTAGAGAGGTTGTACTTACTCAATGTCTCTGAACTCAGGGTACACATACATGTGTCTGAAGGAGTCTATAGCAATGACAGGACAGTCTGCTGGCGTCTTCTGGATGTGTAGCAGTGGGTGACGGAACTTCTCACAGTCCGCATGCAGAAAGTTTATAGATCCTAGGCAGGAGGGGATAGTTATTAATATAATTTATATGATTTATTAAGAAAAGATTAGCATGACTATAATAGTATGGTTATCTAACAAATATAATGCAACTCTGTCCCTGGCCAGGATGAAAACACAACACAAATAAATAGAACAAGAGAGTAACAATGGTCCCAGCACTAAACCCTGTGGCACACCCTGTTATTTCCCAAGGTGATAGGGCCACAAACAGACTTTTAAGAAAAACACACTACCTTTCTCGCTGATGAGCTGGCGTGCCACCTCGTGCTGGAACTTCTCCAAGCTCTCTGTGTCCTCCTTCACGTGAAACAGGATGAGGAATGGGATCCCCTCTTCAGTCAGCTCCTGGAACACACACACAGGGAAGAGGAAGAAGAGTGAAGGTGTCAGCATGCTTCAGTTCGTTTGGCCGAACCAAACGATGGGCTCGCATACTCCCTTAAAAAGACCTTCGCTTGAAAAATTAGAAAAAAGAAATCGTACTGTTTGTCCATTTTGAGACACCACTATACACTTATTCAATAGTCAGAATTAATCTAAGATAACTCAAGAAAGCTGTCATTAATGTTGACATTTTTGCAGAGATCTTAGTTGCGCAATTTTGCATGGGTTCGCGCCCATGCTCTGTCGTAACCGGCCGCGACCGGGAGGTCCGTGGGGCGACGCACAATTGGCCTAGCGTCGTCCGGGTTAGGGAGGGTTTGGCCGGTAGGGATATCCTTGTCTCATCGCGCACCAGTGACTCCTGTGGCGGGCCGGGCGCAGTGCGCGCTAACCAAGGTTGCCAGGGGCACGGTGTTTCCTCCGACACATTGGTGCGGCTGGCTTCCGGATTGGATGCGCGCTGTGTTAAGAAGCAGTGCGGCTTGTTTGGGTTGTGTATCGGAGGACGCATGACTTTTAACCTTCGTCTCTCCCGAGCCCGTAAGGGAGTTGTAGCGATGAGACAAGATAGTGGCTACTAACAATTGGATACCAGAAAATTGGGGAGAAAAAAGGGGTAAAAAACAACAACATATATATATATATATAAATATATATATTTTTTGAATCTGACTAAGATGTGTGGTGTAGTATGAGGACGGGTCATCTCGTTGAACAACAACAGGCACTTCTTTGAAGAACACCTACTGTTCACCAATCTGTGACTAGGGGACGTAGACTTTGGCTACCGACTTCGGATTGCCTCAATTAAAAAAATTGTGTGCCCAAAACAGCAGATAAAACCCTTGCCAGGGTCCAAAATGAACAAAAACGTTACAAAATGTAATGTATGCACAAACTGTTCAGAAACTGTTTCGGCTGGGAAGCATCCGGAAGCCTTAACAGGTCAGTGGGAGATTCAGGTGTGTGTCTATGCCTTGTTGCATTAGGATGGGGCGGCTGTAGGGGAAGAAGCCAGGTCAGACCTGAAAGACGACTCCCAGCTGTGTGTAGACCGGGGCTAGCCCAAAACCTAAATCATTTAATTTAGACTGGATCAAACAGAGAGAAGAAAAAGAGGTAGAGAGAACGCACCTCTCCGTTTTCGAAGGTGATCTCGCGGACCAGAGGGACACATTTGTCCTGCGCCCAAGCGTAGGTGAGATCAAAGTTGGTTAGTGAGCCCAGGTACACCATGTCAGGAACAGTCTCCCCCATCGGTTTATAGATCACATTATCACCACTGAACCTCTCTGTCTGGGACACGTCACTGGAGGGACAGAGGAAATGAAAGATTAAAAGATGCCAGACCAAAAACATATAAACTATATTATAAATGTTTTGTAGACCCTAAGTGCAGTGGTTGGTCTGAAGAGGCTTGACTCACCCAAAGGCAGCGAGAAACACACAGTCGTCTCGGAGGATGTTGGCCACCTTCTCAAACGTGTGGTAGTTCTCAGAATCCTTCTGGTCAAAGTAACCAATAATGTTACGCCTGTCCCTCTGCAGAGAGAGAGACATTTTTCCTGGTTCAGTACCAATTCATTTTTGAGGACAGAGTCATATACTAATCTTCAGGAGGCTTTCTGTTGATAGGTCCTTGGTGTCCCATCAGCTGTGTTATTTGTGTCAGTTGCCCTGTATAGTTGTCTTTTTGTCTATTTGGTTTACATTTTTTACTTTTATGCACGTTGAGATTATTCAGTATAATGAAAAGCGCTGTACAAATGTAATAAATTATTATTATTCAATATTTAGATTAGGAATGGTCCTGGAACAGATCCCTGAGGCACACCTTTTACATTTTAAAACACTGATTTGTGTGTGCCTGATACTCACATCCGCAGTGTTGACCTCCTCTAGACTGTGTATTTCTTTAATGGGATCGACCTTCTGCTGGCGGATGAAGTCAGCGATGGCTGTGACTGACCTCTGACCCCTGTACTCCCTCTTCATCATCATACCATTACGGAACAACTTCAACGTAGGGTACTTACTGATCCTGTACCGCTGAGCTATGTCAGCTAGAGAGACAGAATAAAGACAGAGTTTAATATAGAATGAGGTAGAGGGGGAGAAAGGCAGACAAAGGAAAGGGGAATGAAGGAAAAGAGGCAGGTAGAGAAAATCAGAAAAGGATGGATAGAAATGGGGATGGATGAAAAAAGGTGAGAGTAAAAGACAGATAGAGGGTGTTTAAAGCTGTCTAAAGACACAGCCGTCAGTCAGCCCCTGATCCCTCAGATGAAAGCTGCCCCCCAGTGAGAGTAAATATTCTCCTAGTGCTGTGTGTTTGGCAGGTGTCAGTCTCACTGCAGGGTCTCTAAGCTCCAGGCTTCACAGGCAGCAGCAATTTTGTCATTAGTCTTCAAACGGTTTGCAGGTCATCAATAATTCCCTTTAATTTGCTTTATCTCAAAGGATGTGCCTATCAAACGTCTCTGTGTGTGTGTGTGTGTGTGTGTGTGTGTGTATTGGGGGGGGAGTAACTGATTACAAAAAAAGTAACTGCAATCCGTTACCAGCTAAAATATTGTGATCAAATTACAGATTTTTTAAAACTCCTTTACTTTTAAATTCAAAAAGGATGATGACACCTTTCTGTTTTCTCAACGACCACAAATCAAAGACCACTATGATGACACACCAAATGCATTTTGATGGTTTTGATGGTATTAACATGGTCTACACACACCAACACAGTTGTGAAGAAGCCACAACAACGGCCCATCCTCCTCAGGAGGCTGAAAAGATTCGGCATCGGTCCTCAGATCCTCAAAAAGTTATACAGCTGCACCATCAAGAGCATCTTGACTGGCTGCATCACCGCTTGGTATGGCAACTGTTTGGCATCCCACCACATGGCGCTACAGAGGGTAGTGCGTACGACCCAGTACACCATTGGGGTCGAGCTCCCTGCCTACCAAGACCTCTTTACAAGGCAGTGTCAGAGGAAGGCCCTATAAATATTCTCAAAGACTCCAGTCACCCAAATCATAGACTGTTCTCTCTGCCACCGCACGGCAAGCGGTACTGATGCACCAAGCCTGGAACCAACAGGACCCTGAACAGCTTCTACCCCCAAGCCAATAGTTAACCAAATAGCTACCTGAACTATCTGCATTGACTCTTTTGACTCACATACACTGCTGCTACTGTTTATTATATATCCTGTTGCTTAGTCACGTTACCCCTAATTATATGTACATAATTACCTCGTACCCCTGCACATCGACTCAGTACTGCTACCCCATGTATATAGCCAAGTTATCCTGACTCAGTACTGGTACCCCGTGTATATAGCCCAGTTATCCTGACTCAGTACTGGTAACTCATGCATATAGCCCAGTTATCCTGACTCAGTACTGGTACACCGTGTATATAGCCCAGTTATCCTGACTCAGTACTGGTACACCGTGTATATAGCCAAGTTATCCTGACTCAGTACTGGTACCCCGTGTATATAGCCAAGTTATCCTGACTCAGTACTGGTACCCCGTGTATATAGCCCAGTTATCATGACTCAGTACTGGTACACCGTGTATATAGCCAAGTTATCCTGACTCAGTACTGGTACCCCGTGTATATAGCCCAGTAATCCTGACTCAGTACTGGTACACCGTGTATATAGCCAAGTTATCCTGACTCAGTACTGGTACCCCGTGTATATAGCCCAGTTATCCTGAATCAGTACTGGTACACCGTGTATATAGCCCAGTTATCCTGACTCAGTACTGGTACCCGATGTATATAGCCCAGTCATCCTGACTCAGTACTGGTAACCCATGTGTATATAGCCCAGTTATCCTGACTCAGTACTGGTACACCATGTATATAGCCCAGTTATCCTGACTCAGTACTGGTACACCGTGTATATAGCCCAGTTATCCTGACTCAGTACTGGTACCCCGTGTATATAGCCAAGTTATCCTGACTCAGTACTGGTACCCCGTGTATATAGCCCAGTTATCCTGACTCAGTACTGGTACACCGTGTATATAGCCCAGTTATCCTGACTCAGTACTGGTACACCGTGTATATAGCCCAGTCATCCTGACTCAGCACTGGTACCCGATGTATATAGCCCAGTCATCCTGACTCAGTACTGGTACCCCGTGTATATAGCCAAGTTATCATGACTCAGTACTGGTACCCCGTGTATATAGCCAAGTTATCCTGACTCAGTACTGGTACCCCGTGTATATAGCCCAGTTATCCTGACTCAGTACTGGTACCCCGTGTATATAGCCCAGTTATCCTGACTCAGTACTGGTACCCGCTGTATATAGCCCAGTCATCCTGACTCAGTACTGGTAACCCATGTGTATATAGCCCAGTTATCCTGACTCAGTACTGGTACACCGTGTATATAGCCCAGTTATCCTGACTCAGTACTGGTACACCGTGTATATAGCCCAGTTATCCTGACTCAGTACTGGTACACCGTGTATATAGCCAAGTTATCCTGACTCTGTACTGGTACCCCGTGTATATAGCCCAGTTATCCTGGCTCAGTACTGGTACACCGTGTATATAGCCAAGTTATCCTGACTCAGTACTGGTACCCCGTGTATATAGCCCAGTTATCCTGACTCAGTACTGGTACACCGTGTATATAGCCCAGTTATCCTGACTCAGTACTGGTACACCGTGTATATAGCCCAGTTATCCTGACTCAGTACTGGTACACCGTGTATATAGCCCAGTTATCCTGACTCAGTACTGGTACCCGATGTATATAGCCCAGTCATCCTGACTCAGTACTGGTAACCCATGTGTATATAGCCCAGTTATCCTGACTCAGTACTGGTACACCATGTATATAGCCCAGTTATCCTGACTCAGTACTGGTACCCGATGTATATAGCCCAGTCATCCTGACTCAGTACTGGTAACCCATGTGTATATAGCCAAGTTATCCTGACTCAGTACTGGTACCCCGTGTATATAGCCAAGTTATCCTGACTCAGTACTGGTACCCCGTGTATATAGCCCAGTTATCCTGACTCAGTACTGGTACCCCGTGTATATAGCCCAGTTATCCTGACTCAGTACTGGTACCCCGTGTATATAGCCCAGTTATCCTGACTCAGTACTGGTACCCGTGTATATAGCCCAGTTATCCTGACTCAGTACTGGTACCCCGTGTATATAGCCCAGTTATCCTGACTCAGTACTGGTACCCGTGTATATAGCCAAGTTATCCTGACTCAGTACTGGTACCCCGTGTATATAGCCCAGTTATCCTGACTCAGTACTGGTACCCGTGTATATAGCCCAGTTATCCTGACTCAGTACTGGTACCCCGTGTATATAGCCCAGTTATCCTGACTCAGTACTGGTACCCGTGTATATAGCCAAGTTATCCTGACTCAGTACTGGTACCCCGTGTATATAGCCCAGTTATCCTGACTCAGTACTGGTACCCCGTGTATATAGCCCAGTTATCCTGACTCAGTACTGGTACCCCGTGTATATAGCCCAGTTATCCTGACTCAGTACTGGTACCCCGTGTATATAGCCCAGTTATCCTGACTCAGTACTGGTACCCCGTGTATATAGCCCAGTTATCCTGACTCAGTACTGGTACCCCATGTATATAGCCCAGTTATCCTGACTCAGTACTGGTACCCGATGTATATAGCCCAGTTATCCTGACTCAGTACTGGTACCCCGTGTATATAGCCCAGTTATCCTGACTCAGTACTGGTACCCCATGTATATAGCCCAGTTATCCTGACTCAGTACTGGTACCCCATGTATATAGCCCAGTTATCCTGACTCAGTACTGGTAGCCTGTGTATATAGCCCAGTTATCCTGACTCAGTACTGGTAGCCTGTGTATATAGCCCAGTTATCCTGACTCTGTACTGGTACCCTGTGTATATAGCCAAGTTATCCTGACTCATTGTGGATTTATTCCTTGTGTTATTATATATTGTTTTCTATTTTTGTCTCTGCATAGTTGGGAAGGGATCACAAGTAAACATTGTACTGTTAGCCTATCAAATCTAATTGTATTTGTCACATACACATGGTGAGCAGATGTTAATGCGAGGGTAGCTAAATGCTTGTGCCTCTAGTGCCGACAGTGCAGTAATATCTAACAAGTAATCTGACAATTCCACAACAACTACCTGACACACACAAATGTAAAGGGATGGAATAAGAATATATACATATAAATATATGGATGAGCGATGACTGAGTGGCAAAGGGAAAGTGCAATAGATGGTATAAAATACAGTATATACATATGAGATGAGTAATGTAAGATATGTAAACATTATTAAAGTGGCATTATTAAAGTGACTAGTGATCCATTTATTAAAGTTGCCAATGATTTCAAGTCTGTATGTAGGCAGCAGCCTCGCTGTGTTAGTGATGGCTGTTTAACAGTCTGATGGCCTTAAGCTAGAAGCTATTTTTCAGTCTCTCGGTCCCAGCTTTGATGCACCTGTACTGACCTCGCCTTCTGGATGATAGCGGGATGAACAGGCAGTGGCTCTACACCTGTTGTTTATGAAAAATGTGACAAGTAAAATGTGATTTTGATTTTACTGCTGTTGGCATCCAAAGATGATACATTTAACTTGAATAAACACTTGGAGGTAAGGATGTCGTACCTCCTAGTGTTATTGATATCTACATAGCGCAATGGTGTGAATCACACTGCTGCTCTCTCATTTAGCTATTTGCGCCTCATGGATTGTGGATGGCTGTGGACAAACGATGTGTATTTTAACCCAATAATGGTTGAATTGAAGAAGTTAAAGCTGCCTATCAATCAATGTCGCAACCAGTGGACAGCCAGTGAAAAATGTGCTCTTGCAGCTGCATCGTGTGGATCCCAGTCAGTGGAATAAACGTTTGACGGCTCCTCCATGGTATTGTGCTCCACATGCTGTCAAAAACAAGTTTCATTTAACAAGACCACAAGTGGGGCTTTTATTGCTCTATCTAATTCACGCTGATTAAAACAATTATGTCCATAGGCCTATTGGACACATGCTCAAACTCGCACACTTCTGATCAACTTAAAGAGCTGCAAATGATAGAGATATCAGAATGTCACCAACAAAAGCTCAAGCAATAGGCCTATAGCAAATGATAGAGATATCAGAATGTCACCAACAAAAGCTCAAGCAATAGGCCTATAGCAAATGATAGAGATATCAGAATGTCACCAACAAAAGCTCAAGCAATAGGCCTATAGCAAATGATAGAGATAGAGTGTCACCAACAAAAGCTCAAGCAATAGGCCTATAGCAAATGATAGAGATATCAGAATGTCATCAACAAAAGCTCAAGCAATAGGCCTATAGCAAATGATAGAGATATCAGAATGTCACCAACAAAAGCTCAAGCAATAGGCCTATAGCAAATGATAGAGATAGAGTGTCACCAACAAAAGCTCAAGCAATAGGCCTATAGCAAATGATAGAGATAGAGTGTCACCAACAAAAGCTCAAGCAATAGGCCTATAGCAAATGATAGAGATATCAGAATGTCACCAACAAAAGCTCAAGCAATAGGCCTATAGCAAATGATAGAGATAGAGTGTCACCAACAAAAATGTAAACAATAGGCCTATAGCAAATGCAGCATATGGTATTCATTTTTCCACACGCACTTTTCGTTAGTGCTCAAAGCATGTCATTCCATGAGAGCAGAATTTCCTTTTCAACTTGAAGCAATGAGCCCAATCAGTCCTCAATGACAACAAAATGATAAACAGAGTAGGCTAATAAGTCCTTGGTTTTGGAGTCATGCTCAGGTTAAACAATTTGGCTTATCTATATTGCTATATCCTATTCTTGAGAGAATTACATGAATTGGAATGACCGGAAATCTGACCGACGTTGGGTTTTAATGTAAAGATATAGCCTAATCGTATGATTATCTGTATTGAAGTATAAAGCAATGGTTTAGAAGAAGCCTACATAACCCATAAAGTAAAATGCAACATCCATTTTTTAATCTCCTAACGCCTCTTAAGGGGAAAGTAATGTAAAATGAACTAAAAGTAATCAGATTACTTTACAGAGTTTGGGCAAACCAAAAGTTCCTTTACGGATTAAAATCCTGTGTGTGTCACTCACAGTGCTGATCACAGTCGACGCGCGCAAACACCACCTGAGTGACATCAGGAAACTCCTCCCTCGCGATGTTCGATGCCTCCTCAAAGATAGGCTGGAGCATCTGGCTGAATCTACACCTGGGAGGAGAGGGGGGAGAATGTGGGTATAATTTGCTTATCAAATGAGATTTTATAGTGTTACCCTTTGGAGAAACTGTCATAGTGTAATTGCTTTGGCCACATTGCATTACTCTCCAGCCATGATGCCACTAAAGCATGTTGGAATTCTAATTCATCCCACACACACACACACACACACACACACACACACACACACACACACACACACAACTGATGTGGACACAAAGAAAATGTATGCAAACAGACAATTGAGTAGGAGAGGACAAATGTTCACAGGAGAACTAACACACTTACCAGTCTGCATAGAAATTAACCAACGCCACTCCAGCATTGTCTGTGAGGGGAAAAAACACGTTACACCCACTGTTTTACAACAACGTCAAACACACAGGAATTAAAGTATGTTTACATATAATCATAGGCAAGGGAGGTTCATGGGTGAATCATTAGTGTTATTCATACAGTCAAACAGCCACCAAGCGTTGAGGAAGGAGACAAGATAGAGCATTACAGGGAGAGATGATAGAGAAGAGGGAGGAAATGACACAGAGAGAGAGAGAAAGAGGGATAGATGAGAACCACAGAGATGTCTCTATACCCTGTCACAGACAATGTCTTACTGAGGATGTCTTCAATGTTTCCTGTGTCTAGACTGGTAATTTCAGCCTGGCCTGGAGTGGAGAGACCAGTAACCTAGAGCCGGAGAAGAAAGGGTTAATGAGAGTGATGATATGGCTAGAACCTGTCCCTCACACAGACGTGACATAAGCCCAGTCCAAAAACAACCAGTCAGTGTTTGCAGTGTTAACGGAAGAAGTTCTAAAGCTGCTGTCCTATTGTTTCAATGAATTCTCTTGTTGCTGTTTCCAGACCAGGCAAACAGGTGAGAAACCATCTTTCTCTCTCTTTGGCTCCCTCCCTTTTTATTATTTATTTATAATTCATCCATATGAGTCCTGTTGAGATCCAGACATCTCAGTTCTCTGATGGACGTTGACGCCACAGGTGATGTGGAACAGAGGACTCTGTTCTCAGGGTCAAAGTCAAACTTCCCCATGGACTAGAGCGACCAGGACAGTGTCATACACTGGACACGGAGGCAGAGAAAGAAGTAGAAGTGAGACATGACATTGCATAATATTTTCTAGTTCATATACAGTCCATGAACTAGGCAGACGTAACCAAGCAGCTATCGCATTTGTGTCTATGGGATAGCAACCCTTTAAGCAGACTGGAACTGTGACAATTTTTTCCAATGGTAAACGGCCTGTGTAAGACATCTTCATTAATCCACCATCTTTGACGGAGAGTGGTGTTACTGGAGATGCTCTACTACGCCGAGTCTCACATTCCCTGGAAGATAAAACGTATTTCTCTGTATCTCAGCAAGCATTTTCCCGAGTCCTATGACAGCGCAATCCAATTTTCTGCTACCACCATAACAATAACTTCACACAAAACAGCAACAAGAGCCAGTCACTAGACTGATAGTTGAGCTCAGGACAGAAGACAGGGCTGTGGCTCAGATATAGACTGGGGCTAAGTTAAGCATGGCCTGGACATTCCCATGTATTAATACTAAGGGAACAGTAGTTTTGGTCAGTAGTTGTTAGTAGTTGTTTTAAGTAGTTGTTATCAGTAGTTGTATGATTGTGGCCTGTAGTTGTGGTCAGTTGTTTTGTTGTTGTGGTCAGTGGGTGTAGTCAGTAGTAGTGATCAGTAGTTGTGTGGTTAAGTGCTTGTAAGTAAGAATTTCACGGTAAGGTCTACGGCGGTTGTATTTGGCGTATGTCACTACGTTATATCAGCATCGAACATTTTATTGTTAAAACGAGAGGCTGTCTGGATCTTTAATTTAAAGACCCTTGCTCCTCTCGGTTTCAACGTAGACTTTGATCTGAAGCCATTCTTGTGATTTTGCTATTGTAACTGTTTTGTAGGCCTAGGTAGGTAAATTGTATCTATAATGGAATGCTATCCATTCATGTTTTTGGTATGTTATTTTTATATATGAGAATTAACCAATGATATCAGGCCACACCCGGCCATGATTACAGACACCTGTGTGTGTCCTTTGATACTATATAAACCAGTCACCCCACAGTGTTTGTGATTATACCCTGATGAAGACAGTTTGTCTGTCAAAACGTTGAATATTAGGTTATTAAATTATTGCATCTGAGCTCCTAGAGTATGCAGCTCTAATTACATTTTTTAAGTATTTTTAAGTATGTGACAAATAACATTTTATTTGACCTTTGGTCCCTTGAAATGGGGGGACCATGAATAGAAAGTGCTGTAATTTCTCAACGGTTCACCCAATATGAATGAAAATACCCTCAAATATAATACCCTCATATCCAAACTTTTGGAGTGTAAAGCCAAAAGAAGAAGAAATGTTTCACTTTCCCAATAATTACAGAGGGCACTGTATATGTATGTACAGAATGCGTTTAAGGTGACAGTCCGTGTTAACAGGAGAAGCTGTCTTTACTGTGGTTTGTAATATAGCACTTTAGAGAGAAGGCTGAGTGGTGGCGGATGTGGTTGTATGTACAAAATGTACACACACTATTTCTGGGGTCAACTAATACAGGACTAGTGGTATTACGTATAGTGAGGTCATCTCACAGCAGCCTGGCTGTGACACTTATCTGTATGTCTGCTGAGCAACAACAGCTTCAGTTTAACAAGAGATATTTCAGTAATTAAATGTTGCCACTGTCTCTGGTTTAACTATGTGACGGTGACGAGACAGGCCTATTCCCTAAAAAATGTATCAATACAGACATATTTGTAGATACTTTCTAGCTATCTTCCAGTTTCTGGATTAGAAGCCATTATAAAAGCCACGAATCGTGCTGATTAACAAGTATATGACTTAGTTCAAATCCCTTACTGACAGTAAAGAAAGTTTACACTGTAATAGGCCGATATCCTGAGCAGCAGAACAGAGCTTGATCAGTTCCGGGTTGTCAGCCAATAGGAATGAGCCACAACAGAGGAATTCACCAACCGGCTCCATCATTCCGCAACACGATTGTGGCTAAATTCACTAACTTGTGGTACCGTCCCACGACCTGGCTAGCTAGCTACATATGTTAGCAAGCAAGACAACTACAACATTAGCTGTTGGCTAGTTAGCTAGGTAAGTTAAACAAACAGCAAATATAGCCAAGTCTGACAGTTAACGTTAGCTCACACAATACGTGGATTTAAGATTCACCATGCATCTAGAATAAGATACTGATTTGGTCTTGCACAGTTGTTAGCTAGCTAGCTAACATAACAGGGCAGAGTAAGGCGAGTGATCACAGAAAAGGAGGGTCATGACTCATGTCTCTACATGGCTAACTAACAGTTAGCTAACGTTACTGAGCTTAGCTAGCTGATCTCAATTAACCTGGTTTGCCGACTAGCTATTTTAGCCAGCTAACGTTACCTAGGTACAGTAATGTAAATACTATATTCATGTTCAATACATCTTTATTTTGTGATTGACAAAAGTAGCTATCACTTTGAAAAACGAATGCCCATAATTCTAATATTAGCTAACTGTTTGTGAAGCCAGACCGGCCGCACTTCAAATACGAGGACGTGTAAGTTAGCTGTCGAAGTTCCTTACCAGCAGTATCGTGAAGAAGCCGACCTCTAGAGAGGATACTATTGGTGATAGTTTCATTGTAGAGTTGGTTATGGTGTTGTTCGGTCTTCCCTGTCTCCCGATACAACTCTGCTGCTGAGGCAGGAAACGGATGGGTGACCACGGTAACGTGAGCGATCTTTCCGGGTTTAACGTTGTGGTTTATGGGAGTAGTTGTTTTGTAATTTTCTTTAGCAATGATTCCCAATAAGGCTTAAAACTACAAGTATGGCGTATTTCTTTGGAGGTTAGAAGAATTGGAAATGGGAGTTGTATTTTTCAAAATATTTTGCGACCCAGATGTTTGTGGTCTGACGGAACACTTTCTGGGACAAAACTTCTGGCGTTAGAAAGTGAGAGAGTCAGGAAGATACTGATCAGAGGAACAAATAACTATTAAAAATATATACATTCATTTTCCTAATATTGACAGTTGCTAAATGCATATTTTTCTCGATTATTCCATGATTTCTAACATAGTAAGTAAGGTAAGTTGCATCATCGTTAACGTTAGTTATGCAGGCTACCCTGCTAGCTAACTATCAAACTCAATGCACCGATAGTCATTTCTTATTGACCTTTTTAATGACATGCTGATTTTGCCCTGTGCATGTGACCAATAAACTCATCTAATCTAAATCTAATATTTTCGCCTGCATAAAGCCATGGCAGCTACACAGATTCAGGCAGGATATCAACTGTATTGTCGTCTGTTATTGACTCTCCAGCTGTTTCAGTTGTTTTGTGTATTTTTACCAAATCTTTACCGAGTCTAAAACATGAAGAAAATATATTTTTTTCTAACAACTGTTAAATGACTGAAATAATACAGTATGTTGTGTTACTTATTACCCAGTTATTACTTAACACTTCACAAATTACTACAGTAGTAGAAAAAATATTACAGTCAGATAGTTTTGGGACAGAACAACGGTAGACTGTGTATCCAGGAGACAGACTCCCGATGTTCTGTCCTAAAACTAACAGTCAGAGTGCAGCGTCCAACATACCACAGTCGGCTGTAGTTACTGCTCTTTAACTGCAATTTCAAAACTGACATATTTTTTGTAAGGGGTGTAACAGCATACAGGTAGCAGATACAAAAAATTTATTCTCAGAGTAGCGTGTTTGGATGGGAAGTGGACATACAAGAGACTTGTGGGATAGAAAGACAGGGACTGTCTGAGCAGTTGTGATGTAGCAGAGAGTGTCTATCTATCTATATATCTATCTTCTCTCTATCATCTTGTCTCTCTTTGTCTCTGTCCATTTCTCCCTCTGCTCTAACCAAGTCTATCATAGAGCACAGTAGTTGGCATAGAGCGGGCAGGGTGTCTGTGTATGTTGGCAGCGTTGCTGTGAGCAGGTGGGCAGGTCTCAGTGTGAGAGATCCTCTCTCTCTCTCTCCGTAGGATCCAGGATCAGGGCAGGCAGGTGACCTGGACGTGCAGCCAAGCCCACCAAGGATGCACTGAGCTGGGGAACATCTGTTGATCCCTCCCCCTAGCACTGCCATGGTAAGAGTCCAAAACACACACCCATACACTCACACTCACAAACCAGCGCATACATCTTTCTCTCAATGATTCATTCTAATGTGACCATAGTGTTATCCTTCTCACTACTGTCGAAGGGGTCATGTATAACCATGTGTTTCATTGCCTGTGTGTGTGTGTGTGTGTGTGTGTGTGTGTGTGTGTGTGTGTGTGTGTGTGTGTGTGTGTGTGTGTGTGTGTGTGTGTGTGTGTGTGTGTGTGTGTGTGTGTGTGTGTGTGTGTGAGACACTGACTGTGCGGTGTGTGTGTGTATTTCATAATTGTTAAGTAGATTAAATGTTGAATTGAATCCCAGCATTAATATTTGATGTGGTAAAGCTGTCCATAGGGGGTTCCCACTTCCCATTGTGTCAGCAGCTCATAGATGGAGACAGGTGTGTGTGTGTGTGTGCTTACTGTAATAGCTGAACTATTAATCATGTTTTATAAGCAGATCTTCTCATGTCTATACTGGGGTTTAATAGCAGGAACCGGGATACTGAGATTTCCCACCACATCCACTCCCATTTCCCAGGATAAAAACTGTGGGAAACCGCTAAATTCTAATACATTATTTCAATGAACAGCATTATGTGAAATGGAACTGTTAAATTATATGCAGTGTCTAAATCTGGCTTATCTACGGCCTTCTGTGCTCTCCTATCTGCATGATCAATAATTAACTCTCAGGGTGGGGGCAGCGCTGTGTGGAGCACAGTTCACAATGAATGCATGTATCATCTCATCAGCTGTAACTTTTTTTCTTGAGAGAGGGAAATTTGCTTCAACATAGCCTATGGTATACAGTAATATTAGACCTAATACATCTGAATGATGGATTAATATCAATGTGTTGCTAATTTACACATCTCCATCTGGCTTTCGGGGTCACCTTATTGTATAGATAAACATATTTTTATGGAGGTGTTGGAAACTAATCTGATTGTTGTCAGACACGGCTGTATATAATTTGACCTTTAGAATAGCACATCATTCTGTCCCATGGTTTTATATGCTTTAGAATGACACTTCTAGTTTTGGTGGGAAATGCCGGGTTACCCGGGAGAAAGGTGATTTATTCTCGGGATGGAACATTTGTAAAATACTGGGATAATATTCAACCTTAGTCTATACCAACTCTCTGTATGCTCAGAGTCATCCCTGTCACATGCTGTTCTCTTCATTCCATCTCTCCATCTATCTCCATCTATTTTTTCTGTCATTGATTTTTTGTTTGTTTTTCCAGCTGATTATGTCCCTGTGCTCTGATTCGCCGGCGGGCATGGCTCTCTGCACTCTAATTGGACATTTAATTAGATCACAGATTTAGCCAATTAGACTCTGAGGGTGGAGGAGGAGAGTAGAGAGGCCAGAGGGGAAAGGGAGATTGAGCTCTCTCTCTCTCTCTCACTCTCTCTCTCGCTCTCTCTGTCTCTCTGTCTCTCTCTCTTTCTCTCCCTCTCTCTTTCTCTTTCTTTCTCGCTTCTCTCTCTCTCCAGGGGCTGTCTCATTAGTGATATAATGGGTGATTTTCACAGCAACCCTCCCCCTGTGTTACTGCCTGAGTGGTACCACCCACAGACCCAGTGCCAAGGCTTAGACCTCACTATTATTAAGCCATGTGGGGGGGGGGGGGGGGTCCTGGCCTGATCAAATAATACCAAGTTTAGAGTTTTAATGTCACATACACAAGTATAGTCAAAATGCCTTTCTCGCAAGTTCTAACCCCAACAATGCAGTATTCAATAACAATGTAATACAAAACTACCATATTTCACACACAGTCTGCTAATTCAGGCTCCAAGGCTTGTTCTTGTTAAAAGTAGTGCACTACATGTGGAATAACCAGGGTGTGATATGAGACACAGCCGGGGTGTTATTGCTGTCGATGGCTCTGATTAATCTTCAATACAGCTGACAGACTACCAGTCAGTGAGACATCGACCTGCTCACACATGTAGATTAGTCACACAGACACACAGCCCAACCACATAATCACACATAAACACACACAGAGTGTGAGGTTAGTGTCTTGTGGTGCAGAATGGTATTGACTCAGTGGAATGTTCTGGTATAATATCACTAGCTAATGAGGCAGAGATAAGCCTTTAGAAACACAAACAACAGATCAGATATCACCAGAGGCTCCATAACATGCCAGTCAAAATCACACCTATTTATTTTTTGTACGATAATATATATTTTTTTTAACAATAAAAAACATCCACATACAAATGACAGCATACAGATGCACACAAGCATCAAGGACATCACACCTACTCACACCCCCATCTCCAGCGCCCGCATCGCTCGACTCCACATGGCCTGAAACTGCACCAATCACACCTATTTCTGCAAACTAAGTCTGTGTGATGATGATGATGGTGGAGGTGATGATGGTGGTGGTGTTTGATGAGTTCCTCAGAGGAGAGCAGTGTGTTTTTATATAGTGTGATGTGAGCCAGTGTATCACCCCCCCCCCCTCCAAACCTCTACACCCCCCTCCTCCCCCTCCCTCCAAACCTCTACACCCCCTCCTTTCCCCCCCCCCTCCAAACCTCTATACCCCCCTCCTTTTCCTCCCCCCTCCAAACCTCTACACCCCTCCCCCTCCAAACCTCTACACCCCTCCCCCTCCAAACCTCTACACCCCCACCCCCTCCCTCTCTGAGCTCTCAGGCTAGAAACACAAACAACACCGACCCCCCAATGGATACCAGCACTCAGAACACACACACACACACACACATACATGTACATTCACTCTCAGGTGTATGCCCTTAGAGACAACACAGTCAATATCATGTCCCTAGACGGTCTCACACATACCACTCACCTATCTCCCTCCCACTTCTCCACCTCCTCAACCCTCAGGAGAGATAGAGTGAAACGACCCCCTCACACACACACACACACACACACACACTTTTTTATGCACAGTCTCTCTGCCTCAGGATGTCTAATGTTGAGAATCCCCTTGAGAAGGCTCTCGAATCTGTGTGTGTGCGTGCACGCATCCACGAGCGTGCACATCTGTGTAACCCCGTGCTGTGGTGTGTTAGCCACAGGCGCAACTCTCTGACCCCAGTAGTGGTCTGATTGACAGCTGTAGTCCCACCTAATTGCATTACCCTCCCTTGTGATTGGCTCCCGGCCCTGGGGGCTCATTTGTCAGGGTGCACCATGGGTACTATGTGTCACTCAGCTCTCTCTCCCTGCTGATTGGCTGTGTTGCGCCCCAAGGTCCGACCCCCAGCAAAGTGAGAGCAGCTTATTGGTCTCTGGGGAACCAGGAAGTGCCCCAGAGACTGTGCGAGGAGACAGGGAGTCCCTATTGGCTGACATTATCGCTCCTCCCGCCTCTTTACCTGTCTATCAAAACTACATAGAAGTCTCTCAGGCCTGCCCTGCTACCAGATCTCTCTCACACACACACACACACACACACACACACACACACACACACACACACACACACACACACACACACACACACACACAGGTGGGTGGGTCGGTCGGTCGGTCTTTAATATGGAGCTATTGAAACTGTATTTGAATTAAATATTTGTATTAAGACATTGAATTTCAATTAAATATTTTTGAATTTATAATGCTCAAATTGAATCATTGAATTAATAAATTGAACTACATGATTTGAAACTGAATTGAATGAAGATTGCATTCAGTTTAAAACTGTAGGGTGGTTTTATTACAGTTTTATCCTCAGAATCTAATATGCGCCGATGTGTGTGTCGCCAAAGTGTGTGTGTGTCGCCAAAGTGTGTGTGTGTCGCCAAAGTGTGTGTGTGTCGCCAAAAAGGAAAAACATCAAGAAAGGCTTCAGGCTCCGCCCCCCCATTGCTTACCCAGCATGCCTCAGCTCTGTCCTCCATCAAACCAGGCGCCAACACACACATGTACATGCACACACACACACACACACACACACACACACACACACACACACACACACACACACACACACACACACACACACACACACACACACACGCATATACTTTGATTCCGTGCCTCTGTCTGTATGTCTCAGCGGTTGCTATTCACTCTGTCCCCGCAGAGACCTGGTGTGTGTTCCCTGTCTCTCCTGAATATGTGTGTGTTTTCTGTATGTGTGTTTTTGGAGGAGTGTGTGTGTGTGTACTCTGTCTAATGCTCCCGCAGTGTCCCTGAAAGGTTGTGCGGGGGTTTCTGTTGCATTGAAGTCCTCCAATATAACACTGAATAAAGACTGGGCCTAAATAATGACGGTGTGAGTGAACCTGGTCGATGCATTCCACCGTGTGTTGTCTGCATGCTAATCTACAGGTTGACTCTTCAGTACCACTGATGAATGGCTGAATTAATAACTTCCTCAATTCTGTACAGAACACCATGTTTTTCCTGTCATGCTTTGTTGGAACTCAACTTTTTCAGAAGTGTGTGTGTGTGTGTGTGTGTGTGTGTGTGTGTGTGTGTGTGTGTGTGTGTGTGTGTGTGTGTGTGTGTGTGTGTGTGTGTGTGTGTGGGCAGGGGGTGGAGGGGGGTAGTTAGCAGCAGTCACAGAAGGATATTACTCCTGGTAATAGAATGTTTTGTTTGAAGGTGCTGCCAGATGGCATCTATACGACCACAGCATGTGTTACATATTAGCATTCATTAAGTATTTGTGTTGTGTTCGTATGCATTGTGTGAGTCTACTTTGTGTGTGTGTGTGTTTGATCCTTGGAAATTAGGAAATGATGGGAGTTTGTGGTGGATCTCAGTGAAGCCCCCATAAAAACTCTCTGTCACGGAAAATCACTTCCCACGATATGTCTCACACACACACACACACACACACACACACACACACACACACACACACACACACACACACACACACACACACACACACACACACACACAGTACCTGCAGATACACATCATATCTCACACACACCCTCCACAGTAAGTAACCTCTATTACCCCCTGTGTCGGAGCAAGGCGACTTGGCAAAGCGTGAGAAAGCACTGTACATGATGGGTAATTGCCGTGCAGCACGCAGTGTCTGCATTTTACGAGGAGGGTGCAATGACGGGGTGAAGGGGGCATAGTACCCCCCCAACCTCTTCCTCTCACTAGCTTCCCAGGACCAGGGTTGGCAGGATGGAGCAAAAAGGTGTCCGGACAACTTCCTCAATGTTCAGTTTGTAATGTAACAGATCTTTGACTGCAGAGCTGCACTGTTACATTTCAAGCCAGCATTAATGATCCCTGCCTTGAATGGGCCTTCTCATGGTTAATGAATTGAGTTGGTTAGGGGCAGTAATAGATTTTGTACTTTGGGCCCCATGGCTAACCAACACACACACGTACACACACACACACACACACACACACACATCCACAAACACACACAGGCGTTCTGCAGTATTGATGAGTTATGAAAAGACATGAGCAGAGAACCCCTCACTCCCTGTCGGGGATCCCCCCAGCTGCTTCCTGTCTGGTTAAGTGAGGGCAGGAAGAGATTTAACTCCCACTGCAGGGGCTCACACGCACACACGCACACGTACACACACACACACGTACACACACACACACACATGTACACACACACACGTACACACACACGCACACCCTACTATCAGCCTGTATAAACACATGCACAGCAAGTGTGTTTACCTGTATGGCCAGGTGTGTGTCTGGCTCTGATAGAACTATATGTGTTGTAGGCATCTGACCCTTCACCTCCAAACATCGCCCCTCTGGCCTCCCAGGTACACGCAGCCGCCGTCAACGGAGACCGGAGCGTACTCCTCAGACTCATCACAGGTACTATACACACATACACACACACTTTCCCCTGATCCCTGACCTTTAACCCCTGACCCACTGTGTGTAGTGGATCCCTCCCTGCGTGACCGTGAGGACCAGTTTGGCCGTACCCCACTGATGTACTGTGTCCTGGCTGACCGTTTGGACTGTGCTGAGACACTGCTGAAGGCGGGAGCCTCTGTCAACAAGACTGACCATAGCCAACGTACTGCCCTGCACCTAGCAGCACAGAAGGTACACCACAACACTGAGTCAACCTGGAACCACTAAAGGAAACACTAGAACAGTAGTGGAACCATCAGAACACTGAGTTAACCTGTAGAACACTAAAGGAAACACTAGAACAGTAGTGGAACCATCAGAACACTGAGTCAACATATAGAACACTAAAGGAAACACTAGAACTGTAGTGGAACCATCAGAACATTGAGTTAACCTGTAGAACACTAAAGGAAACACTAGAACAGTAGTGGAACCATCAGAACATTGAGTTAACCTGTAGAACACTAAAGGAAACACTAGAACAGTAGTGGATCCATCAGAACATTGAGTCAACCTGTAGAACACTAAAGGAAACACTAGAACAGTAGTGGAACCATCAGAACACTTAGTTAACCTGTAGCACTAAAGGAAACACTACAACAGTAGTGGAAACATCAGAACATTGAGTTAACCTGTAGAACACTAAAGGAAACACTAGAACAGTAGTGGAACCATCGCAACATTGAGTTAACCTGTAGAACACTAAAGGAAACACTAGAACAGCAGTGGAACCATCAGAACATTGAGTTAACCTGTAGAACACTAAAGGAAACACTAGAACAGCAGTGGAACCATCGCAACATTGAGTTAACCTGTAGAACACTAAAGGAAACACTAGAACAGCAGTGGAAACATCAGAACATTGAGTTAACCTGTAGAACACTAAAGGAAACACTAGAACAGCAGTGGAACCATCGCAACATTGAGTTAACCTGTAGAACACTAAAGGAAACACGAGAACAGCAGTGGAACCATCAGAACACGTAGTTGACCTGAAGAACACTAAAGGAAACACTAGAACAGTAGTGGAACCATCAGAACACTGAGGTAACCTGTAGAACACTAAAGGAAACACTAGAAAAGTAGTGGAACCATCAGAACACTGAGTTAACCTGTAGCACTAAAGGAAACACTAGAACAGTAGTGGAACCATCAGAACATTGAGTTAACCTGTAGAACACTAATGGAAACACTAGAACAGTAGTGGAACCATCAGAACATTGAGTTAACCTGTAGAACACTAAAGGAAACACTAGAACAGTAGTGGAACCATCAGAACATTGAGTCAACCTGTAGAACACTAAAGGAAACACAAACAGCAGTGGAACCATCAGAACACTGAGTCAACCTGTAGAACACTAAAGGAAACACTAGAACAGTAGTGGAACCATCAGAACACTGAGTCAACCTGTAGAACACTAAAGGAAACACTAGAACAGTAGTGGAACCATCAGAACACTGAGTTAACCTGTAGCACTAAAGGAAACACTAGAACAGTAGTGGAACCATCAGAACATTGAGTTAACCTGTAGAACACTAAAGGAAACACAAACAGCAGTGGAACCATCAGAACACTGAGTCAACCTGTAGAACACTAAAGGAAACACTAGAACAGTAGTGGAACCATCAGAACACTGAGTCAACCTGTAGAACACTAAAGGAAACACTAGAACAGTAGTGGAACCATCAGAACACTGAGTTAACCTGTAGCACTAAAGGAAACACTAGAACAGTAGTGGAACCATCAGAACATTGAGTTAACCTGTAGAACACTAAAGGAAACACTAGAACAGTAGTGGAACCATCAGAACACTGAGTCAACCTGGAACCACTAAAGGAAACACTAGAACAGTAGTGGAACCATCAGAACATTGCGTTAACCTGTAGAACACTAAAGGAAACACTTCAACAGTAGTGGAACCATCAGAACATTGAGTTAACCTGTAGAACACTAAAGGGAACACTAGAATTGTAGTGGAACCATCAGAACATTCAGTTAACCGGTAAAACACTAAAGGAAACACTAGAACAGTAGTGGAACCATCGGAACATTGAGTTAACCTGTAGAACACTAAAGGAAACATGAGAACAGCAGTGGAACCATCAGAACACGTAGTTGACCTGAAGAACACTAAAGGAAACACGAGAACAGTAGTGCAACCATCAGAACACTGAGGTAACCTGTAGAACACTAAAGGAAACACTAGAAAAGTATTGGAACCATCAGAACATTGTGTTAATATGTAGAACACTAAAGAAAACACTAGAACAGTAGTGGAACCATCAGAACATTGAGTTAACCTGTAGAACACTAAAGGAAACACTAGAACAGTAGTGGAACCATCAGAACACTGAGTCAACCTGGAACCACTAAAGGAAACACTAGAACACTAGTGGAACCATCAGAACATTGAGTTAACCTGTAGCACTAAAGGAAACACTACAACAGTAGTGGAACCATCAGAACATTGAGTTAACCTGTAGAACACTAAAGGGAACACTAGAATTGTAGTGGAACCATCAGAACATTCAGTTAACCGGTTAAACACTAAAGGAAACACTAGAACAGTAGTGGAACCATCAGAACATTGAATTCACCTGTAGAACACTAAAGGAAACACGAGAACAGTAGTGGAACCATCAGAACGTTGAGTTAACCTGTAGAACACTAAAGGAAACACTAGAACAGTAGTGGAACCATCAGAACATTGAATTCACCTGGAACCACTAAAGGAAACACTAGAACAGTAGTGGAACCATCAGAACACTGAGTTAACCTGGAACCACTAAAGGAACCACTAGAACAATATTGGAACCATCAGAACATTGAGTTAACCTGTAGAACAAGAAAGGGAACACGAGAACAGTAGTGGAACCATCAGATCACTGATTTAACTTGTAGAACACGAAAGGAAACACTAGAACAGTAGTGGAACCATCAGAACACTGAGTTAACCTGTATAACACTAAAGAAAACACTAGAACAGTAGTGGAACCATCAGAACACTGAGTTAACCTGTATAACACTAAAGAAAACACTAGAACAGTAGTGGAACCATCAGAACACTGAGTTAACCTGTATAACACTAAAGAAAACACTAGAACAGTAGTGGAACCATCAGAACACTGAGTTAACCTGTATAACACTAAAGAAAACACTAGAACAGTAGTGGAACCATCAGAACACTGAGTTAACCTGTATAACACGAAAGGAAACACTAGAACAGTAGTGGAACCATCAGAACACTGAGTTAACCTGTAGAACACTAATTGATTCTTTAGAATCTTACTCCAGGGTATTCTCGAGCCTCTCTACACTGGCTATATAAAACATTAAGAACACCTGCTCTTTCCATGACATAGACTGACCAGGTGAATCCAGGTGAAAGCTATGATCCCTTATTGATGTCACTTGTTAAATCCACTTCTGTCCGTTTAGATGAAGAGGAGGAGACAGGTTAAAGAAGGATTTTTAAGCATTGATACAATTGAGACATAGATAGGGGCAAGTCAATTTTAGGAAGGTGTTCGTAATGTTTGGTATACTCAGTGTATATCACATCCTGGAAGCTTAGGTGAAAAGGTAGTGCCACCCAGTGGTGACAGACAGACACCCTCGGGGCGGCTGTTAAGAACTAGACAAGGGGATCGGCAACTTTTGATGAGGGTGGGGGCCACAAAAAATCTGAGCGAAATGCTGTACTTTGTGAGCTAAACATTATAAACACCCCCGTCTTGACAGTGAAAACTTCAGAGTTCATTTCCTGCAATTCTACACATTTTGCCATGGCTTGGAGAAAAGATTTTGCAGTTCTCCAACTAATTCCATGCAATTCGACAAATTATTCCCTGGGGCAGAGAGAAACATTTTCTGTTTTAAAGCTAATTTCCCCCGGTCAGTAATTCCACCATGATATCAGGTTCAGATAGCTGACCACAAGACTAACTTACCATATAAAATGTTTTAGCTGACTTGGCTAATTGAGTGACTATCAGTGACTGATATAACAAGAGAATAACTGCTGATGCACAAGCAAGTTTCAAAATGTCACCTTGTGTATTCTACTATTCTAACTCTCAACATTAAGTTGAGACCCCGACTGAGTTTCTAAAAAAATATATCTAAATCTAGAAAATGAAATAAAAGACTGGGCTGTTTGAGCAGTAATATCTCTATAGAAAGTGTTTATTAACCTTGTGGGGGGGTTGCTGTCAGGGCAGGTGAGGAGCGGTGGCTGGAGGGGTGAAGGAGGGTGCTCACACACACTCTAACACACACACACTCCAATTCTAATGTGTGTGGGGTGATGGGAGGCCCTCTCTCTCTCTGACACCTGATCAATATCTAGCTGAGACAGGGAGAGACTTCTGGGATTACTGATCTAATTGGACTGAGAATAGGAGGATAGACCATATGTACACACACGCTCACACACACTCATACACACACACACACACACACAGGCCTATATGGACACACATTTGCATGTGCACACACATACACACACACACACACACACTTTCTCAAAGCTCACACATACTCTCACATGCATGCTCAGTCAGCAGATAGATCTGTCAAACGATGAGGCTGGAAGGATTAGATAGGAGAGAGTCTGAGAACCAACAGGAAAGAACAGAAAGGAGAAGAGACAGGAGAGAGTCTGAGAACCAACAGGAAAGAACAGAAAGGAGAAGAGACAGGAGAGAGTCTGAGAACCAACAGGAAAGAACAGAGAGGAGAAGAGACAGGAGAGAGTCTGAGAACCACAAGGAAAGAACAGAGAGGAGAGAGTCTGAGAACCAATAGGAAATAACAGAGAGGAAAAGAGAGATGAGAGAGTCTGAGAACCAACAGGAAAGAACAGAGAGGAGAGGAGAGAGTCTGAGAACCAACAGGAAAGAACAGAGAGGAGAGAGTCTGAGAACCAACAGGAAAGAACAGAGAGGAGAGAGTCTGAGAACCAACAGGAAAGAACAGAGAGGAGTGAGTCTGAGAACCAACAGGAAAGAACAGAGAGGAGAGAGTCTGAGAACCAACAGGAAAGAACAGAGGAGAGAGTCTGAGAACCAACAGGAAAGAACAGGGAGGAGAGAGTCTGAGAACCAACAGGAAAGAAGAGAGAGGAGAGAGTCTGAGAACCAACAGGAAAGAACAGAGGAGAGAGTCTGAGAACCAACAGGAAAGAACAGAGGAGAGAGTCTGAGAACCAACAGGAAAGAACAGAGAGGAGTGAGTCTGAGAACCAACAGGAAAGAAGAGAGAGGAGAGAGTCTGAGAACCAACAGGAAAGAACAGAGGAGAGAGTCTGAGAACCAACAGGAAAGAACAGAGGAGAGAGTCTGAGAACCAACAGGAAAGAACAGAGAGGAGAGAGTCTGAGAACCAACAGGAAAGAACAGAGAGGAGAGAGTCTGAGAACCAACAGGAAAGAACAGAGAGGAGTGAGTCTGAGAACCAACAGGAAAGAACAGAGGAGAGAGTCTGAGAACCAATAGGAAAGAAGAGAGGAGAGAGTCTGAGAACCAATATGAAAGAACAGAGAAGAGAGAGGAGAGAGTCTGAGAACCAATAGGAAAGAACAGAGAGGAGAAGAGAGAGGAGAGAGTCTGAGAACCAATAGGAAAGAACAGAGAAGAGAGAGGAGAGAGTCTGAGAACCAATAGGAAAGGACAGAGATGGATGATGATGGATTTGGATAAGACACCATAGAGAGAGTGTGTGTGTGCTCCAGGGGAACGTGCGGTTTCTGAAGCTGCTCCTGTCGCGTCGTGCTGATTGGCTGCAGAAGGATCTAGAGGAGGTAACACCCCTCCACCTGGCGACCCGTCACCCCTCCCCCAAACCCCTGGCCTTGCTGCTCAAACACATAGGACCTGGAGAGGTGGATACACAGGACAAGAACAAGGTACCACACACACTGTTTACAACGTTGGGTAATAGTTCTATCAAACATACTTGTTAAGGGAACTGTCCCGGCTCTTTGATTTGATTGACTGAATTAGAGTTCACGTGGAGTTCTGAGCAATCCAGAGACACACACACATGACAATTGGCTGCTTTGTCCTGACTCTTCAAGGCAGACAGTTGTGCCAAATACATTCTACACGCACGCACACACACACAGGCCCCCTCTGTCTGTAGCGATGATGTCTATCTGTCTGTTAGTTCTGTAATAATCCAATATGCATCATCAGCATGTCAGATGACACTGGTTTCAGTATGTCCCAGAATAGATCTCTAACAACAGCCAAAGAGGAGGTGATATCTCTGTTATAGCATACTGTTACTGTCACAGTCATTATTACTGTCACTGTTACTGTCACTTACAGTCATTGTCACTGTAACGGTCATTATTACTTTCACTGTTATTGTCACTGTTACTGTCACTGTTACTGTCACTATTACAGTCATTGTTACTGTCCCTATTACATTCATTGTTACTGTCACTGTTACTGTCACTATTACAATCATTGTTACTGTCACTGTTACAGTCATTGTTACTGTCACTCTTATAGTCATTGTTACTGTCACTGTTACAGTCATTGTTACTGTTACTGTCACTTACAGTCATTATTACTGTCACTGTTACAGTCATTATTACTGTCACTGTTACAGTCATTATTACTGTCACTGTTACAGTCACTATTACTGTTACTGTCACTGTCACTATTACAGCCATTGTTACTGTAGTTTTACATTCATTGTTCCTGTCACTGTTACTGTCCTTGTTACTGTTACTGTCACTATTACAGTCATTGTTACTGTCACTGTTACTGTCACTGTTACTGTCACTGTCACTTACAGTCATTATTACTGTCACTGTTACAGTCATTATTACTGTTACTGTCACTGTCACTTACAGTCATTATTACTGTCACTGTCACTTACAGTCATTCTTACTGTCACTGTTACTGTTACAAGTCATTATTACTGTTACTGTCACTGTCACTTACAGTCATTATTACTGTCACTGTCACTTACAGTCATTATTACTGTCACTGTCACTTACAGTCATTCTTACTGTCACTGTTACTGTTACAAGTCATTATTACTGTTACTGTCACTGTCACTTACAGTCATTATTACTGTCACTGTCACTTACAGTCATTGTTACTGTCACTGTCACTTACAGTCATTGTTACTGTCACTGTCACTATTACAGTCATTGTTACTGTCACTGTTACTGTCATTGTTACTGTCACTGTCACTGTTACTGTCACTTACAGTCATTATTACTGTCACTGTCACTGTTACAGTCATTATTACTGTCACTGTTATTGTCACTGTTACTGTCACAGTCATTATTACTGTCACTGTTATTGTCACTGTCACTGTCATTGTCATTGTCACTGTAACAGTCATTATTACTGTCACTGTTATTGTCACTGTTATTGTCACTGTTACTGTCACTGTCATTGTTACTGTCACTGTTACTGTCACTGTTACTTACAGTCATTATTACTGTCACTGTCACTGTTACAGTCATTAATACTGTCACTGTTACTATCACTGTTACTGTCATTGTTACTGTCACTGTTACCGTCATTGTTACTGTCACTGTTACTGTCATTATTACTGTCACTACTGTTACTTACAGTCATTGTTACTGTCACTGTTACAGTCATTATTACTGTCACTGTTACAGTCATTGTTACTGTTACTGTCACTGTTGCTGTTACTGTCATGTTAAATCCTCAGGCTTTGTGTGTTTCTGTAGAATATGTTCTAGGGCTTTTTGATTTAGTTCACAGTTATTTCTAGAGCAAATAGCCTGGAGGTTAGAGCCTGGAGGTTAGAGCCTGGAGGTTAGAGCCTGGAGGTTAGAGCCTGGAGGTTAGAGCCTGGAGGTTAGAGCTTGGAGATTAGAGCCTGGAGGTTAGAGCGTTGGGCCAGTAACCGAAAGGTTACTTAACCCCAATTGCTCCACGGGTGAGAGACAATGGTGACCGTGGCTGTGACCCCAGGGGGAGTTTGGATATGCAAGAAACACATTTCCATTACACATTAACAGGTCAAATATAAGCACCCCCAAATTATTATTACAATAGTGTCTGACACCCCCACCCCCCTCTCTCTCTCTCCTCCTGCAGCAGACTGCGCTCCACTGGTCAGCGTTCTATAACAGACCAGAGCACGTCAGACTGCTCATCAAACACGACTCCAACATTGGCATCCCAGACAGTGAGGGCAAGATCCCCCTACACTGGGCTGCACACAGCCAGGAGCACACCGCTATACACACCGTCCGCTGCATACTGGTACACACACACACACACACACACACACACACACACACAGTATCCAGTGAGAATGTCATCCTTACACACTCCATCCTCTGCTTACTGATGTAAATGAGGTGTGTGTGTGTGCGTAGGAGGCGGCTCCTACCGAGTCTCTGTTGAACTGGCAGGACTATGAGGGGCGCACGCCTTTGCACTTTGCTGTTGCCGACGGCAACGAGGCAGTGGTGGAGGTGCTGACGTCGTATGAAGGCTGCAGCGTCACGGCGTACGACAACCTGTTCAGAACCCCGCTGCACTGGGCTGCACTGCTGGGTAAGAGACTGTGTTTACAATGTGGATCCTGTCATCATAATGTGGTTCCATCACTGGTCCAGATACTGTACTGGAGGGGGGGGGGGAACCCGAGCTGAACCTGGATATGTTGATGTGTGTTTCAGGACATGCCAAGATAGTGCACTTGTTGTTGGAGAGGAACACGTCAGGCACCATCCCCTCAGACAGCCATGGGGCCACACCTCTACACTATGGAGCTCAGAGCAACTACGCTGTACGTAGACACACACACATGCAAACACGCGCACGTTTTCACCTTATATCAGGGACTCATGTGTGTGTGTACATACACGTGTGTGTGTGTGTGCGTGCGTAGGAGACGGTGGGTGTGTTTCTGTCCCACCCCTCTGTGAAAGACGAGCCAGATCTGGAGGGCCGCACAGCGTTCATGTGGGCTGCTGGCAAAGGAAGCGATGATGTCATACGCACCATGCTGACACTCACGCCTCACATCGACATCAACATGGCCGACAAGTACGGAGGCACTGGTGAGGAACTCTGGGATGTGTTTAATACGCAGGGATTGTTTCAGTCAGCAGTAGATCAAGAGCTGCTGTGACTGGTCAGGCTGGTAGAGGACACCTCCCCCATCATCCCCTACCCCCCTCACTGCCTTCACCACAGTTTCCCAAATCAAATCAAATCAAATTTATTTATATAGCCCTTCGTACATCAGCTGATATCTTAAAGTGCTGTACAGAAACCCAGCCTAAAACCCCAAACAGCAAGCAATGCAGGTGTAGAAGCACGGTGGCTTGGAAAAACTCCCTAGAAAGGCCAAAACCTAGGAAGAAACCTAGAGAGGAACCAGTCCTCTTCTGGCTGTGCCGGGTGGAGTTATAACAGAACATGGCCAAGATGTTCAAATGTTCATAAATGACCAGCATGGTCGTATAATAATAAGGCAGAACAGTTGAAACTGGAGTAGCAGCACGGTCAGGTGGACTGGGGACAGCAAGGAGTCATCATGTCAGGTAGTCCTGGGGCATGGTCCTAGGGCTCAGGTCCTCCGAGAGAGAGAAAGAAAGAGAGAATTAGAGAGAGCATATGTGGGGTGGCCAGTCCTCTTCTGGCTGTGATGGGTGGAGATTATAACAGAACATGGCCAAGATGTTAAAATGTTCATAAATGACCAGCATGGTCGAATAATAATAAGGCAGAACAGTTGAAACTGGAGCAGCAGCACGGCCAGGTGGACTGGGGACAGCAAGGAGTCATCATGTCAGGTAGTCCTTGGGCATGGTCCTAGGGCTCAGGTCCTCCGAGAGAGAGAAAGAAAGAGAGAAGGAGAGAATTAGAGAACGCACACTTAGATTCACACAGGACACCGAATAGGACAGGAGAAGTACTCCAGATATAACAAACTGACCCTAGCCCCCCGACACATAAACTACTGCAGCATAAATACTAGAGGCTGAGACAGGAGGGGTCAGGAGACACTGTGGCCCCATCCGAGGACACCCCCGGACAGGGCCAAACAGGAAGGATATAACCCCACCCACTTTGCCAAAGCACAGCCCCCACACCACTAGAGGGACATCTTCAACCACCAACTTACCATCCTGAGACAAGGCTGAGTATAGCCCACAAAGATCTCCGCCATGGCACAACCCAAGGGGGGGCGCCAACCCAGACAGGATGACCAGGGACGGCATGAGAGAGCCCCAAGTAAGCCAGTGACTCAGCCCCTGTAATAGGGTTAGAGGCAGAGAATCCCAGTGGAAAGAGGGGAACCGGCCAGGCAGAGACAGCAAGGGCGGTTCGTTGTTCCAGAGCCTTTCCGTTCACCTTCCCACACCTGGGCCAGACTACACTCAATCATATGACCCACTGAAGAGATGAGTCTTCAGTAAAGACTTAAAGGTTGAGACCGAGTTTGTGTCTCTGACATGGGTAGGCAGACCGTTCCATAAAAATGGAGCTCTATAGGAGAAAGCCCTGCCTCCAGCTGTTTGCTTAGAAAATCTAGGGACAATTAGGAGGCCTGCGTCTTGTGACCGTAGCGTACGTGTAGGTGTGTACGGCAGGACCAAATCAGAGAGATAGGCAGGAGCAAGCCCATGTAATGCTTTGTAGGTTAGCAGTAAAACCTTGAAATCAGCACTTGCTTTGACAGGAAGCCAGTGTAGAGAGGCTAGCACTGGAGTAATATGATCAAATTATTTGGTTCTAGTCAGGATTCTAGCAGCCGTATTTAGCACCAACTGAAGTTTATTTAGTGCTTTATCCGGGTAGCCGGAAAGTAGAGCATTGCAGTAGTCTAACCTAGAAGTGACAAAAGCATGGATGAATTTTTCTGCATCATTTTTGGACAGAAAGTTTCTGATTTTTGCAATGTTACGTAGATGGAAAAAAGCTGTCCTTGAAATGGTCTTGATATGTTCTTCAAAAGAGAGATCAGGGTCCAGAGTAACGCCGAGGTCCTTCACAGTTTTATTTGAGACGACTGTACAACCATTAAGATTAATTGTCAGATTCAACAGAAGATCTCTTTGTTTCTTGGGACCTAGAACAAGCATCTCTGTTTTGTCCGAGTTTAAAAGTAGAAAGTTTGCAGCCATCCACTTCCTTATGTCTGAAACACATGCTTCTAGCAAGGGCAATTTTGGGGCTTCACCATGTTTCATTGAAATGTACAGCTGTGTGTCATCCGCATAGCAGTGAAAGTTAACATTATGTTTTCGAATAACATCCCCAAGAGGTAAAATATATAGTGAAAACAATAGTGGTCCTAAAACGGAACCTTGAGGAACACCGAAATTTACAGTTGATTTGTCAGAGGAAAAACCATTCACAGAGACAAACTGATATCTTTCCGACAGATAAGATCTAAACCAGGCCAGAACTTGTCCGTGTAGACCAATTTGGGTTTCCAATCTCTCCAAAAGAATGTGGTGATCGATGGTATCATAAGCAGCACTAAGGTCTAGGAGCATGAGGACAGATGCAGAGCCTCGGTCCGATGCCATTAAAATGTCATTTACCACCTTCACAAGTGCCGTCTCAGTGCTATGATGGGGTCTAAAACCAGACTGAAGCATTTCGTAAACATTGTTTGTCTTCAGGAAGGCAGTCTTTTCAGCCTTTTCTAAAATTTTTGAGAGGAATGGAAGATTCGATATAGGCCGATAGTTTTTTATATTTTCTGGGTCAAGGTTTGGCTTTTTCAAGAGAGGCTTTATTACTGCGAATTTTAGTGAGTTTGGAACACATCCGGTGGATAGAGAGCCGTTTATTATGTTCAACATAGTAGGGCCAAGCACAGGAAGCAGCTCTTTCAGTAGTTTAGTTGGAATAGGGTCCAGTATGCAGCTTGAAGGTTTAGAGGCCTTGATTATTTTCATCATTGTGTCAAGAGATATAGTACTAAAACACTTGAGCGTCTCTCTTGATCCTAGGTCCTGGGAGAGTTGTGCAGACTCAGGACAACTGAGCTTTGAAGGAATACGCAAATTTAAAGAGGAGTCCGTAATTTGCTTTCTAATAATCATAATCTTTTCCTCAAAGAAGTTCATGAATTTATCACTGCTAAAGTGAAAGTCATCCTCTCTTGGGGAATGCTGCTTTTTAGTTTGCTTTGCGACAGTATCAAAAAGGAATTTCGGATTGTTCTTATTTTCCTCAATTAAGTTATAAGTTATAGTTATAGTTAAAAATAGGATGATCGAGCAGCTCTTCGGTACTGCACGGTACTGTCTTTCCAAGCTAGTCGGAAGACTTCCAGTTTGGTGTGGCGCCATTTCCGTTCCAATTTTCTGGAAGCTTGCTTTAAGAGCTCGGGTATTTTCTGTGTACCAGGGAGCTAGTTTCTTATGAGACATTTTTTTAGTTTTTAGGGGTGCAACTGCATCTAGGGTATTGCGCAAGGTTAAATTGAGTTCCTCAGTTAGGTGGTTAACTAATTTTTGTCCTCTGGCGTCCTTGGGTAGACAGAGGGAATCTGGAAGGACATCAAGGAATCTTTGTGTTGTCTGTGAATTTATAGCACAACTTTTGATGTTCCTTGGTTGGGGTCTGAGCAGATTATTTGTTGCAATTGCAAACGTAATAAAATGGTGGTCCGATAATCCAGGATTATGAGGAAAAACATTAAGATCCACAACATTTATTCCATGGGACAAAACTAGGTCCAGCGTATGACTGTGACAGTGAGTGGGTCCAGAGACATGTTGGACAAAACCCACTGAGTCGATGATGGCTCCGAAAGCCTTTTGGAGTGGGTCTGTGGACTTTTCCATGTGAATATTAAAGTCACCAAATATTAGAATATTATCTGCTATGACTATAAGGTCCGATAGGAATTCAGGGAACTCAGTGAGGAACGCTGTATATGGCCCAGGAGGCCTGTAAACAGTAGCTATAAAAAGTGATTGAGTAGGCTGCATAGATTTCATGACTAGAAGCTCAAAAGATGAAAACTTCTTTTTTTTTGTAAATTGAAATTTGCTATCGTAAATGTTAGCAACACCTCCGCCTTTGCGGGATGCACGGGGGATATGGTCACTAGTGTAGCCAGGAGGTGAGGCCTCATTTAACACAGTAAATTCATCAGGCTTAAGCCATGTTTCAGTTAGGCCAATCGCATCAAGATTATGATCAGTGATTAGTTCATTGACTATAATTGCCTTTGAAGTAAGGGATCACTCACACTGGTGCTAGCCTCTGTCATCCTGAGCGTATAGGAATGTTGAGGCACTGGAGGTGACGCAGGTGGCAGGACAGCGACTGTCTGATGTCACAGGGGATTCCCCAGAGTGGCATAGATGTCAGGGGATTCCCCGAAAGCAGTGGAGCGGGAGAGACAAGTGGGGAGAGAGACATGTCAACACAACACACACGCGCACACACACGCACGCGCACACACACGCACGCGCACACACATACACACACCATCCCCAAGCTGTAGACATGCTATCCTTTGTCCCCTACTCTGCCCTGTGGGCTTATTGGAGCACTAATCACCATGGTGATGCCCCTGCTTCCTGCCTTGCAGGGACAATTTATGTGGGCATATGCTAATGAGTTGGTAAAATATGCAAATTATCTGGTGTACTATGCTAATGAGGTTGAGTGTGATGGGGAGCAGAGTGGGTTGATCAGAGTCACTGGAATAGATAGATGGGCCAGGGTGTAAATATTGACTGACATGAAATAACAACACAGTACAGGGTCAAAGTGCAACAAAGGACTTTTCATTTGACAAACTGGTTCTGAAAACTCGAGTACGTGAGGCTGCTGAAGTGTGTGGAGACTGAAAATCTCAACTAAATGTGTGTGTGTGTTGCAGCGCTGCACGCGGCCTCTCTGTCAGGTCATGTGAGTACAGTGAGGTTGCTGTTGGAGAGAGGAGCCATAGTGGACAGTCTAGACGTGATGAAACACACGCCTCTGTTCAGAGCCTGTGAGATGGGACACCGCCACATCATCCTCACACTTATCAAAGGTACACAGCAAAGATGGGGGATAAATGAAGATTTTGCTTTACTGAGGTTGTTGACCATTGGGAAAAAGGAGCGAGTGAGATGCCTCACTTCCTCTTCCATCTCTGGTACGCAGTAAACCAGTGTGTGTGGTGGTGATTATTGTAGACTTGGTATCCTAGTCCTTCAATACATTGTGGTCTGATAGCAGTGAAGAGTTTGTGTTCATACACGCATCCTTAAAAACATCCCCAAATATACACATTCCCCTCACATCCCCAAATATACACATTCCCCTCACATCCCCAAATATACACATTCCCCCTCACATCCCCAAATATACACATTCCCTTCACATCCCCAAATATACACATTTCCCTCACATCCCCAAATATACACATTTCCCTCACATCCCCAAATATACACATTCCCCCTCACATCCCCAAATATACACATTCCCCCTCACATGAACATGCACATGAAGCATGGTGTGTGTCATTTCACTTTTGTGTATAGTCAATCATAATTTAGCACAGAGGTACGTAACGATTATATACATACAAATTGGGCCAAGTTAAAACGTAGGCAACAGTAATCTTTTTTTGATGTCTATAATCCTTTGTGACCGTATGTACCTCTGTGATTATTTATGATTAACTATGTGCAGAGTGAATAGAATTTGTTCCACACCTACCATGCGTCATGTGCATGTGAGGTGAAATGTGTATATTTGGGGATGTGAACACTCAGTTTGTTTGACCTGACGAAGATCCGGTTCGGATCGAAACATTGTCAATAAAGCTGTGAATTGGGAGGTTGATTCAATAATATCTGCCATTTAGCAGACACTTTTATCCAAAGCAACTTATAGCCATTTTGTATGTGGTGCTATGCTCTATCTACTGAGTCATACAGGACTACAATAGTGTACCATGCTCTACCTACTGAGTCATACAGGACAACACTAGTGTACCATGCTCTTCCTACTGAGTCATACAGGACTACACTAGTGTACCATGCTCTACCTACAGAGTCATACAGGACTACACTAGTGTACCATGCTCTACCTACAGAGTCATACAGGACTACACTAGTGTACCATGCTCTATGTACTGAGTCATACAGGACTACACTAGTGTACCATGCTCTACCTACTGAGTCATACAGGACTACACTAGTGTACCATGCTCTACCTACTGAGTCATACAGGACTACACTAGTGTAACATGCTCTACCTACTGAGTCATACAGGACTACACTAGTGTACCATGCTCTATCTACTGAGTCATACAGGACTACACTAGTGTACCATGCTCTACCTACTGAGTCATACAGGACTACACTAGTGTAACATGCTCTACCTACTGAGTCATACAGGACTACACTAGTGTACCATGCTCTATCTACTGAGTCATACAGGACTACACTAGTGTACCATGCTCTACCTACTGAGTCATACAGGACTACACTAGTGTACCATGCTCTATCTACTGAGTCATACAGGACTACACTAGTGTACCATGCTCTACCTACTGAGTCATACAGGACTACACTAGTGTAACATGCTCTACCTACTGAGTCATACAGGACTACACTAGTGTACCATGCTCTATCTACTGAGTCATACAGGACTACACTAGTGTACCATGCTCTATCTACTGAGTCATACAGGACTACACTAGTGTACCATGCTCTACCTACTGAGTCATACAGGACTACACTAGTGTAACATGCTCTACCTACTGAGTCATACAGGACTACACTAGTGTACCATGCTCTATCTACTGAGTCATACAGGACTACACTAGTGTACCATGCTCTACCTACTGAGTCATACAGGACTACACTAGTGTACCATGCTCTATGTACTGAGTCATACAGGACTACACTAGTGTACCATGCTCTACCTACTGAGTCATACAGGACTACACTAGTGTACCATGCTCTACCTACTGAGTCATACAGGACTACACTAGTGTACCATGCTCTATCTACTGAGTCATACAGGACTACACTAGTGTACCATGCTCTACCTACTGAGTCATACAGGACTACACTAGTGTACCATGCTCTACCTACTGAGTCATACAGGACTACACTAGTGTACCATGCTCTATCTACTGAGTCATACAGGACTACACTAGTGTACCATGCTCTACCTACTGAGTCATACAGGACTACACTAGTGTACCATGCTCTACCTACTGAGTCATACAGGACTACACTAGTGTACCATGCTCTACCTACTGAGTCATACAGGACTACACTAGTGTACCATGCTCTATCTACTGAGTCATACAGGACTACACTAGTGTACCATGCTCTACCTACTGAGTCATACAGGACTACACTAGTGTACCATGCTCTACCTACTGAGTCATACAGGACTACACTAGTGTACCATGCTCTATCTACTGAGTCATACAGGACTACAATAGTGTACCATGCTCTACCTACTGAGTCATACAGGACTACACTAGTGTACCATGCTCTATGTACTGAGTCATACAGGACTACACTAGTGTACCATGCTCTATGTACTGAGTCATACAGGACTACACTAGTGTACCATGCTCTTCCTACTGAGTCATACAGGACTACACTAGTGTACCATGCTCTATCTACTGAGTCATACAGGACTACACTAGTGTACCATGCTCTATCTACTGAGTCATACAGGACTACAATAGTGTACCATGGTCTACCTACTGAGTCATACAGGACTACACTAGTGTACCATGCTCTATGTACTGAGTCATACAGGACTACACTAGTGTACCATGCTCTATGTACTGAGTCATACAGGACTACACTAGTGTACCATGCTCTTCCTACTGAGTCATACAGGACTACACTAGTGTACCATGCTCTATCTACTGAGTCATACAGGACTACACTAGTGTACCATGCTCTACCTACTGAGTCATACAGGACTACACTAGTGTACCATGCTCTACCTACTGAGTCATACAGGACTACACTAGTGTACCATGCTCTATCTACTGAGTCATACAGGACTACAATAGTGTACCATGTTCTACCTACTGAGTCATACAGGACTACACTAGTGTACCATGCTCTATGTACTGAGTCATACAGGACTACACTAGTGTACCATGCTCTACCTACTGAGTCATACAGGACTACACTAGTGTACCATGCTCTACCTACTGAGTCATACAGGACTACACTAGTGTACCATGCTCTTCCTACTGAGTCATACAGGACTACACTAGTGTACCATGCTCTATCTACTGAGTCATACAGGACTACACTAGTGTACCATGCTCTACCTACTGAGTCATACAGGACTACACTAGTGTACCATGCTCTACCTACTGAGTCATACAGGACTACAATAGTGTACCATGTTCTACCTACTGAGTCATACAGGACTACAATAGTGTAACATGCTCTACCTACTGAGTCATACAGGACTACACTAGTGTACCATGCTCTACCTACTGAGTCATACAGGACTACACTAGTGTACCATGCTCTACCTACTGAGTCATACAGGACTACACTAGTGTACCATGCTCTATCTACTGAGTCATACAGGACTACATTAGTGTACCATGCTCTACCTACTGAGTCATACAGGACTACATTAGTGTACCATGCTCTACCTACTGAGTCATACAGGACTACACTAGTGTACCATGCTCTACCTACTGAGTCATACAGGACTACACTAGTGTACCATGCTCTATCTACTGAGTCATACAGGACTACACTAGTGTACCATGCTCTACCTACTGAGTCATACAGGACTACACTAGTGTTGGTACACTGCTCTTGTAATGCAGGATTTGGGTGTGCTTACTATGGTGAAGAATGCCTCATGGATTTGCATTGTGTAGGCTCTGCTCGTGTCCACCTGGTGGATCTAGATGGACACACTGCTCTGCACTGGGCGGCTCTGGGGGGGAACGCTGAAGTCTGCCAGGTCTGTCTTTTCACCTTTATACACTTTTATTATCCCTGAACACTTCTTCATTTGTCTTCCTTTCCTTTCCTTATAGACTGTGTTAAGGATGTGTTGTTCAGGTCATTGAGCCGGTTGGCTGGTACTGTAACCTCAGTGTGATGGTCATGGTAGTTGCTGATGGAGAATGGGATCAGTCCTAACGTCCAGGACCAGGCAGGCAGGACTCCTCTCCAGTGTGCTGCTTATGGAGGGTACATCACCTGTATGGCTGTACTACTCATGGAGAACAACGCCGACCCTAATATACAGGACAAAGAGGTACACACACACAACAATCAACGCCATACAGTACATACGCACACACACACACTCACCGACATACAGTACGCACACACACACACACACACAATCAAACACAGACATACAGTACATATACATAAACACACAGACACAAAGTGCTCTCCACTGGTCCTGTCCTACCGTGTGTGTCTGCAGGGCAGGACAGCTCTCCACTGGTCCTGTCCTACTGTGTGTGTCTGCAGGGCAGGACAGCTCTCCACTGGTCCTGTCCTACCGTGTGTGTCTGCAGGGCAGGACAGCTCTCCACTGGTCCTGTCCTACCGTGTGTGTCTGCAGGGCAGGACAGCTCTCCACTGGTCCTGTCCTACCGTGTGTGTCTGCAGGGCAGGACAGCTCTCCACTGGTCCTGTCCTACCGTGTGTGTCTGCAGGGCAGGACAGCTCTCCACTGGTCCTGTCCTACCGTGTGTGTCTGCAGGGCAGGACAGCTCTCCACTGGTCCTGTCCTACCGTGTGTGTCTGCAGGGCAGGACAGCTCTCCACTGGTCCTGTCCTACCGTGTGTGTCTGCAGGGCAGGACAGCTCTCCACTGGTCCTGTCCTACCGTGTGTGTCTGCAGGGCAGGACAGCTCTCCACTGGTCCTGTCCTACTGTGTGTGTCTGCAGGGCAGGACAGCTCTCCACTGGTCCTGTAACAATGGCTATCTGGATGCTGTGAAGCTGCTGCTGAACTCTAATGCCTTCCCCAACCACATGGAACACAACGAGGAGAGGTGAGGAGGAGGTGGATGAGGAGGAAGTGCCTCGTCTATAGTTTGGAAGGACATCAGCTCCTACAACAGCAGCAAGTATCGATTGAGATTCAAAAAGTAGCTGTTGGTATTGTCTTGCTAAGGCAATTTAGTTTTTGTGCTGTCTCTCTACCTAGTGGCCTACTAAATTATATTTTTACTTGTATTTTCCTACTGGCACTGACTGATAACTACAGGTAACTAGCAAGATAAAGGAAACCCCAACATATCACGTCATAATAGGGCATTGGGCACCACGAGCCAGAACAGCTTCAATGCACCTTGGCATAGATTCTACAAGTGTCTGAAACTCTTGGAGTGATGCGACACCATTCTTCCACCAGAAATTCCATCATTTGGTGTTTTATTGATGGTGGTGGGAAACGCTGCCTCATTCACCGTTCCAGAATCAACTGGGTTGAGATTTGGTGACTGATACGGACATGACATGTGGTTTACATCTTTTCATACTCCTCAAACCATTCAGTAACCAATCGTGCCCTGTGGATGGGGGCATTGTCATCCTATGGAGGCATAGACATGGTAGCCAAAATAATGTCCTGCACAGCATTTTTATACATGACCCTAAACATGATGGGATGTTAATTGCCTAATTAACTCAGGAACCACACCTGTGTGGAAGCACCTGTTTTCAATATACTTTGTATCCCTCATTTCCTCAAGTGTTTCCTTTATTTTGGCAGTTACCTGTTACCTGCTATGTTAAGATGAATGCACTAATGTAAGTCACTCTGCATAAGAGCGTCTGCTAAATTACTAAAATATCAATGTAAAATTACATGTTGTAATTTTCCGAATGAATTTTGTGAATCTATTCTCTCTGTGTGTTGTTTTTCACAAAGCAAGTTCATTAGGTTAAAGATGCACTATGCAGAAATCACTCCGCCATTTCCTGGTTACTAAAATTCTAATTCTAATATCAGTTTATGTGACAAAACAAGCAAGTATAGCGTAGATAATCATTGTACCATCTAAACCACTGTGAAATATATCTTCTATATCCAATAATGTTGTATTTTCAGCTGTTTGAAGCTGGTGTACAGAAACAAAAAAACGTGTGCGTGTGTGTGTGTGTGTAGGTACACCCCCCTGGACTACGCCCTCCTAGGGGAACACAGTGAGGTGACTCAGTACATGTTGGAGCATGGAGCTCTGTCTATAGCGGCCATCCAGGATATCGCTGCTGCTTCCATCCAGGCCCTGTATAAAGGATACACCGTCCGCAAGGCCTTCACCGAGAGGAAACAACTACTGATGAGACACGAACAGCTACGCAAGGACGCAGCCAAGTACCATACACACACACACACACACACACACATGCACACACATAGAAACAAGCATTGTGATCCATCCCCTGTCTGCTCAGTACTCTCTGTCAACAACTCTATCATAGTCAACCAGATCATGCCAAACACACACACACATTCTCTCTCATCTCTCTTTCTCTCCATCTCTCCCTGTCGTATTCCCCCAACCCATATAGAAACAGTCACACTCTCTCCATATCCATCTTTCCACCTGGCATCCCTGCACACACATACATCTTCTCTCTCTCTCTCTCTCTCTCTCTCTCTCTCTCTCTCTCTCTCTCTCTCTCTCTCTCTCTCACACACACACATCCCTCTCTCTCTCTCTCTCTCTCTCTCTCTCTCTCTCTCTCTCTCTCTCTCTCTCTCTCTTTCTCTCCATCTCTCCCTGTCGTATTCCCCCAACCCATATAGAAACAGTCACACTCTCTCCATATCCATCTTTCCACCTGGCATCCCTGCACACACATACATCTTCTCTCTCTCTCTCTCTCTCTCTCTCTCTCTCTCTCACACACACATCCCCTCTCTCTCTCTCTCTCTCTCTCTCTCTCTCTCTCTCTCTCTCACACACATCCCTCTCTTATAATTCTAAACTGTTTGTATAAACGGCCTGTAATGGTCTCTGTGTGCTTAGAACTCCTATTAGGCTTGGATTACTGAAAGGATTCTCCTGTTGTTCTTTATAACGTCAGGACTAGTTTGTGATGTTGGTCAGAGCTGGTCCAGCGGTAGGGTTTAGATAAGGCTTTGAGATAAGGTCGTAACTAGGGTTAGGGTGTATGTGTGTGAGACGTGTGTAATATGTGTCATGATGTCACTCAGGAAACGCGAGGAGGAGCAGCGGAGGCGGGAGGCGGAGCAGCAAATCTCATTGGCCAGAACAGAGAAACAGAGGATGTTATTGGCCCGCGCTGAGCAGGAGCAGCTGTCATTGGCTGAGACTATGAAGGAACTGTCAGTGTATGAGAGAGAGGCAGGGGGCAGGGCTAATACAGCCTCCAAAGCAGAACAGAACAATAGCAAAAAGGGGACATGGAAACATAGAGGTACGGACATACACACACACAGGAGGCTGCTGAGGGGAGGACGACTCATAATAATGGCTGAAATGGAGTTAATGGAATGTTATCAAACATGTGTTTGATTCCATTCCATTCATTCTGTTCCAGATATTACTATGAGCCCGTCCTCCCCAATTAAGGTGACGGATACAGATAAAGCCTTTTTGATCAAAACCATTCACTTTTGCATGTGAATCCTACTCATTACTGTTCCGTTGAGAAGGGCGCTCCTGCCCCACTGCTTTTGCTCGTTCTCGTCACGGGTCATAGACCGGTGCCCTGCGGCTCGGCTTAATCAGATCCCCTCAATGAAAAACAGGTGAAATTATGAACGCCATCTTCATTATCTCCTACCATATTTCACAAGTTGACTGCAGATATTTACTTAAAAAGCAGCTAGAAATATTCAAATGCATTAAAAAAACAAGTAGTTTAAACAGTACTGAAAAACTATCCCGTGGCTTTTTCCAAAACCCTGGACTACGGTATATATACGGTAAACCACCCAAACCTAACACACATATACACACACACATATACACACACACATATACACACACACATATACACACACACATATACACACACACATATACACACACACATATACACACACACATATTCACCCACTCTCTCAGTCTCTTACTTCCCTCTCTTTCTCAGCACATAGAAGCAGACCCTCCAGGAGAGGGAAGGAGGCGCAGCCAGCCAAAGGCCCTGACCCCGTGGTGACCCCTCACCCCTCAGTGACCTCTGACCCCATGCCCCCTGCCCAAGGGTCTAGGGTCAGGGAGCGTCTCTCTCCTGCGGGCTGCAGCCAACCCCCCAGCCCAAAACACAGACCCCCCACCACACCCAGGACCAAGAGACTAACCTCTGCAAACACACACACTCCTTCCAACACACACACTCCTTCCAACACACACACTCCTTCCAACACACACACTACCTCCAACACACACACTCCTTCCAACACACACACTCCCTTTAACACACATACTCCTTCCAAAACACACACTCCTTCCAACACACACACTCCTTCCCACACACACACTCCATCCAACACAGACACATCTACTCGCCCCACCATGGATCAAGAAGCTCCCAGCACCAGGGAACGCACCCCTAGAAGCAAGAGAGACACACACACCAACACACACAACCCCAGACACAGAACACGCCCTGCCACAGACCATACCACCTCCTCCAGCAAGAACCACGCTAAAGCCTCCACACAGTCACACCGCCCCAGCAGCAAGCCCAGGGAGGGGGACAGAGACCAGGCTGCCTGCACTATCCAACGAGCCTGGAGGAGGTAAGGTTGAAGCCCGACCAGGGATGGTCTGCTTTTCATTCTTCCCATTCCCTCTCCAAGCTGAGCCAGTACTGGGAGTACTGCCATGGAATAGAGCCTGTGGCCCCTTTACCAAAGCAGAGGTGCTCAGGTAGTTTCTCTCTGGCCCGATACCAAGGTTGGCTCTGAGATGGCTTCCCAAACAGCCTGGAGGAAGTGTGTGTATGGTTGAAAGAGGGAGGGGTATACTGTGCTCCACAGTAGCGTTCTCTCTTACCAAGAGAGTGTGGCAGTGCCATGTGGTGCCCACATGTGTCTTCCCTCCACACACACACACACCAACTTACACACAGCGTCTCCCCCTCACGCTCTCTGTGGTCTGGCTGCCTGCCCTCCTACCATCAACACCTCCATGACGGGGGAGAGAGGGGGGAGGTGGGGAAGACAGAGGGTATAATCTGGAGCCCTCTCAGTGTTTTAACGAGAGGCTAAAAGTTCAGGCGTGCCATTCTAATAGCTACCAGCAGCTTCTCATTCAGGATCTACTACCCCACATTGGAAAGCCCTCTGTTCCCAGCCGCCAGTAGATGTGTGTGCGTGCGGATGCGTGTACTGATTTAATTGTAGTATACAAGTAATAAGCTTTTTCTACTAAGCTCTTGAAGTATGCCATGGCCGGGTTCAGTTCCCCTAGAGGAAGTGTTATGTATTGATGCTGAAGAGTAGCGGACCCAGAATTGAGCCTTGTGGAACCCCTGAGGTTGGACTAATGATTATTTCTCACCCCTCTTAAACCAGCTTTTCCAGGGATGCCTGTAACGTTTTTCAGTGAACTGAATAATGTCCAAATGTCATGTGCTGTGTAGTATACGAACCGAATAGGTTGGACAAATGAAGGCTTCTATAATGTACCGTGTTCTGGGTGTGTTTGTGTGTAGGTTCCATGTGCAAGGCAGATTGAGGGAGGCTTTTGGTGCTGGGAAAAGAGTGGAGCCACCTGAGGTCGCCTCCCTCCTGATCCAGCTGCTCTGGGATAGGTCGGCTTTCCCTGGTCACACCCCTATTAGGACCAAGCCTGAGGCCAGAGTTCCACCCACCAAGACAGCAGCCAAGAGCTCAGTGCTGCAAAGCATCTATGGTAAAGCCTGGCGTTCTGTCCAGAATGTTTTATTCTGTCTTTCATTTGTTTCACCTCTGAACTCTTAACATTTAGAAATAAACCAATTCTTAACAGCGCCTAGTCGCCTACTGTGAATGGGTGCATTACTGCCGAGCTAAAACTTCAAACTCCAACATATCTGTATGGGAGGTGTATAGTCCACTGAATATATTAATATCTGTATAGAATTGGTATAGGGAGGTGTATAATCCACTGAATATATTAATATCTGTATAGGGAGGTGTATAGTCCACTGAATATATTAATATATGTATAGAATTGGTATAGGGAGGTGTATAGTCCACTGAAGATATTAATATCTGTATAGAATTAGTATGGGGAGGTGTATAGTCCACTGAAGATATTCATATCTGTATAGAATTAGTATGGGGAGGTGTATAGTCCACTGAAGATGTTCATATCTGTATAGAATTAGTATAGGGAGGTGTATAGTCCACTGAATATATTAATATCTGTATAGGGAGGTGTATAGTCCACTGAATATATGAATATCTGTATAGAATTAGTATAGGGAGGTGTATAGTCCACTGAAGATATTCATATCTGTATAGAATTAGTATAGGGAGGTGTATAGTCCACTGAAGATATTAATATCTGTATAGAATTAGTATAGGGAGGTGTATAGTCCACTGAATATATTAATATCTGTATAGAATTAGTATAGGGAGGTGTATAGTCCACTGAATATATTAATATCTGTATAGGGAGGTGTATAGTCCACTGAATATATTAATATCTGTATAGAATTAGTATAGGGAGGTGTATAGTCCACTGAAGATATTAATATCTGTATAGAATTAGTATGGGGAGGTGTATAGTCCACTGAATATATTAATATCTGTATAGGGAGGTGTATAGTCCACTGAATATATTAATATCTGTATAGGGAGGTGTATAGTCCACTGAATATATTAATATCTGTATGGAATTAGTATAGGGAGGTGTATAGTCCACTGAAGATATTCATATCTGTATAGAATTAGTATAGGGAGGTGTATAGTCCACTGAATATATTAATATCTGTATAGAATTAGTATAGGGAGGTGTATAGTCCACTGAATATATTAATATCTGTATAGAATTAGTATAGGGAGGTGTATAGTCCACTGAATATATTAATATCTGTATAGAATTAGTATAGGGAGGTGTATAGTCCACTGAAGATATTAATATCTGTATAGAATTAGTATAGGGAGGTGTATAGTCCACTGAATATATTAATATCTGTATAGAATTAGTATGGGGAGGTGTATAGTCCACTGAAGATATTCATATCTGTATAGAATTAGTGTAGGGAGGTGTATAGTCCACTGAAGATATTCATATCTGTATAGAATTAGTATGGGGAGGTGTATAGTCCACTGAAGATATTCATATCTGTATAGAATTAGTATAGGGAGGTGTATAGTCCACTGAATATATTAATATCTGTATAGGGAGGTGTATAGTCCACTGAATATATTAATATCTGTATAGAATTAGTATAGGGAGGTGTATAGTCCACTGAAGATATTCATATCTGTATAGAATTAGTATAGGGAGGTGTATAGTCCACTGAATATATTAATATCTGTATAGGGAGGTGTATAGTCCACTGAATATATTAATATCTGTATAGAATTGGTATAGGGAGGTGTATAGTCCACTGAAGATATTAGCAGGCCTCCATCTAAGACATGTACAGTTTCTTGATGAAGGAAAATATTTGTTTCCTGAGGTGATGGTATGACGCTGTTTGGTTTGGAATGTGATGTTATGTTCAAACAGAATTAGAGTAGCATCAATGCAGAGAGTTAGCAATAACTATTTACCTTATGCTGTTAATATACACATGCAATCACACATAGTTGTATAATCATATAGAGATGTGTGTGCGTTGTGTGTTGTAATAACTTCTGGTATGAGTTCGGCCTGTAGACACACCTGACCTTCAGCACACATGACCAGGTGATGATGGGAGACTGGGCAGAAACCTACTAGTGCCAACACACAGACATACACATCGTCACACACACACAAACATACACACCGATACAGCCAGATAGACCCCCTACCTTTTCTGGCCTCACGTGGTAGCCCGCCCCCTTTCACACATACACACACTGACAGTCCTGTCGGCTGCTGCTGTGAAAAGTTCAGAGCTGTCAGGGGGAATGTCAGACGACTGCGTAGAGCTGTCTGCTGAACACACACACACACACATTCACGGAACCCATCGTCTCTGTCAGACATACAAACCCGTCAACCACATTCACCTGTGTGTGTGTACAGAGGTATCGCAGAACGTTGGTGTTTTTCCTATTTCTTTTGTTCAGTTTCACTCTTCTTTCAGGTTGACATTTCCAAGTCGTTACTTCATTCCTTTCACCATGCATTGTTTGGTGGTACAGGTGTAGTGTTGACAAAAATTGTCATCACTTGAAGGCCCCAGCGGGATTTGAACTCGCGACCCCTGGTTTACGAGACCAGTGCTCTAACCACTGAGCTATGGAGCCTTGCTTTTTACAGTTCAACCAGGAGGAGAAAAGGATTTAAATGATACTCCCTTTCGAGAACACAGATAGCCACACACCCAACCTGACAGGCAGGTTACCAGTCAGACTCCTAAAACAAAGGACTCTCCCTGATCTCACTTATACAGCTTACCTCAGTTTAGCAGTTACAGTTAAATGCATGAATGAAACCCAAATGAGACGGATTGCAAATGCCCTATTTTACCTTGGTCTTTCCAGAAGGATTGTGTGTGTAGCGATTCACCATTCAAGCTAGCAGCCTTGGCCAATTTGTATATTTCAGACTTACAATGTTGCTATTTTCTTGTCTTGCAGTAGGCTCTCCAGATGTTTCTGTGTATAATGACTGTGTGTGTGTGTGTGTATGTATATATATGTATGGAGATGATGTGTTTTTATTGTCTTGCAGGAGGTTCTGTGACCCGAAGGGGGCACTCTCTCTGGGGTTCTCAGTCTCAGATACTACTGGACCTGTCACTACGCACACACAGCCAATGTGAGTACTATCTCAGACACACACACACACGGGTGTATTACACACACATATCGCTGGATCACTAGTCACTTTAATAATGACACTTTAATAATGTTTACATATCTTGCATTACTCATCTTATATGTACACTACTGTTCAAAAGTTTGGGGTCACTTAGAAATGTCCTTGTTTTTAAAAGAAAAGCTCAGCTTCATTAAATAGTACCCGCAAAACATCAGTCTCAACGTCAACAGTAAAGAGGCAACTCCACGATGGTGGCCTTCTGGGCCGAGTTGCAAAGAAAAAGGCATATCTCAGACTGGCCAATAAAAAGAAAAGATTAAGATGGTCAAAAGAACACAGACAATGAACTCTGCCTAGAAGGCCAGCATCCTGAAGTCGCCTCTTCACTGTTGACGTTGAGACTGGTGTTTTGCAGGTACTATTTAATGAAGCCGCCAGTTGAGGACTTGTGAGGCATCTGTTTCTCCAACTAGACACTCTAATGTACTTGTCCTCTTGCTCAGTTGTGCACCGGGGCCTCCCACTCGTTCTATTCTGGTTAGAGCCAGTTTACGCTGTTCTGTGAAGGGAGTAGTAGACAGCGATGTACCAGATCTTCAGTTTATTGGCAATTTCTCACATGGAATAGCCTTCATTTCTCAGAACAAGAATAGAATGACGGGTTTCAGAAGAAAGTTATTTGTTTCTGGCCATTTTGAGCCTGTAATCAAACCCACAAATGCTGATGCTCCAGATACTCAACTAATCTAATGAAGGCCAGTTTTATTGCTTCTTTAATCAGAACAACAGTTTTCAGCTGTGCTAACATTATTGCAAAATGGTTTTCTAATGATCAATTAGCCTTTTAAAATTATAAACTTGGATTAGCTAACACAACGTGCCATTGGAACACAGGAGTTATGGTTGCTGATAATGGGCCTCTGTACGCCTATGTAGATATTCCATAACAAATCAGCCTTTTCCAGCTACCATAGTAATTTACAACATCAACAATGTCTACACTGTATTTCTGATAAATTTGATGTTATTTTAATGGACAAAAAAAAGGTTTTCTTTCAAAAACAAGGACATTTCTAAGTGACCCCAAACTTTTGAATGGTAGTATATATTGTGTTTTATACCATCTATTGCATCTTGCCTATGCCGCTCTCCATATATTTATATGTACAGTGGGGAGAACAAGTACAGTGCCTTGCGAAAGTATTCGGCCCCCTTGAACTTTGCGACCTTTTGCCACATTTCAGGCTTCAAACATAAAGATATAAAACTGTATTTTTTTGTGAAGAATCAATAACAAGTGGGACACAATCATGAAGTGGAACGACATTTATTGGATATTTCAAACTTTTTTAACAAATCAAAAACTGAAAAATTGGGCGTGCAAAATTATTCAGCCCCTTTACTTTCAGTGCAGCAAACTCTCTCCAGAAGTTCAGTGAGGATCTCTGAATGATCCAATGTTGACCTAAATGACTAATGATGATAAATACAATCCACCTGTGTGTAATCAAGTCTCCGTATAAATGCACCTGCACTGTGATAGTGTCAGAGGTCCGTTAAAAGCGCAGAGAGCATCATGAAGAACAAGGAACACGCCAGGCAGGTCCGAGATACTGTTGTAATATAATAATATATCCCATTTAGCAGACGCTTTTGTCCAAAGCGACTTACAAGTCGGCTGGGGCCACTACTTTTACATATGGGTGGCCCTAGCGGGAATCGAACCCACAACGCTTGGCGTTGCAAGCGCCATGCTCTACCGACTGAGCCACACAGGACGTTTAAAAGACGTTTAAAGCCGGATTTGGATACAAAAAGATTTCCCAAGCTTTAAACATCCCAAGGAGCACTGTGCAAGCGATAATATTGAAATGGAAGGAGTATCAGACCACTGCAAATCTACCAAGACATGGCCGTCCCTCAACTTTCAGCTCATACAAGGAGAAGACTGATCAGAGATGCAGCCAAGAGGCCCATGATCACTCTGGATGAACTGCAGAGATCTACAGCTGAGGTGGGAGACTCTGTCCATAGGACAACAATCAGTCGTATATTGCACAAATCTGGCCTTTATGGAAGAGTGGCAAGAAGAAAGCCATTTCTTAAAGATATCCATAAAAAGTGTTGTTTAAAATTTGCCACAAGCCACCTGGGAGACACACCAAACATGTGGAAGAAGGTGCTCTGGCCAGATGAAACCAAAATTGAACTTTTTGGCAACAATGCAAAACGTTATGTTTGGCGTAAAAGCAACACAGCTCATCACCCTGAACACACCATCCTCACTGTCAAACATGGTGGTGGCAGCATCATGGTTTGGGCCTGCTTTTCTTCAGCAGGGACAAGGAAGATGGTTAAAATTGATGGGAAGATGGATGGAGCCAAATACAGGACCATTCTGGAAGAAAACCTGATGGAGTCTGCAAAAGACCTGAGACTGGGACGGAGTTTTATATCTTTATGTTTGAAGCCTGAAATGTGGCAAAAGGTCGCAAAGTTCAAGGGGGCCGAATACTTTCGCAAGGCACTGTATTTGATACACTGCCGATTTTGCAGGTTTTCCTACTTACAAAGCATGTAGAGGTCTGTCATTTTTATCATAGGTACCCTTCAACTGTGAGAGACGGAATCTAAAACAAAAATCCAGAAAATCACATTGTATGATTTTTAAGTAATTCATTTGCATTTCATTGCATGACATAAGTATTTGATCACCTACCAACCAGTAAGAATTCCGGCTCTCACAGACCTGTTAGTTTTTCTTTAAGAAGCCCTCCTGTTCTCCACTCATTACCTGTATTAACTGCACCTGTTTGAACTCGTTACCTGTATAAAAGACACCTGTCCACACACTCAATCAAACAGACTCCAACCTCTCCATAATGGCAAAGACCAGAGAGCTGTGTAAGGACAGCAGGGATACAATTGTAGACCTGCACAAGGCTGGGATGGGCTACAGAACAATAGGCAAGCAGCTTGGTGAGAAGGCAACAACTGTTGGCTCAATTATTAGAAAATGGAAGAAGTTCAAGATGACGGTCAATCATCCTCGGTCTGGGGCTCCATGCAAGATCTCACCTTGTGGGGCATCAATGATCATGAGGAAGGTGAGGGATCAGCCCAGAACTACACGGCAGGACCTGGTCAATGACCTGAAGAGAGCTGGGACCACAGTCTCAAAGAAAACCATTAGTAACACACTACGCCTTCATGGATTAACATCCTGCAGCGAACGCAAGGTCCCCCTGCCAGCGCATGTCCAGGCCCGTCTGAAGTATGCAATGTCCATCTGGATGATCCAGAGGAGGACTGGGAGAAAGACGTGGTCTGATGAGACAAAAATATAGTTTTTTGGTCTGAACTCCACTCGCCGTGTTTGGAGGAAGAAGAAGGATGAGTACAACCCCAAGAACACCATCCCAACCGTGAAGCATGGAGGTGGAAACATCATTCTTTGGGGATGCTTTTCTGCAAAGGGGACAGGATGACTGCACCGTATTGAGGGGAGGATGGATGGGGCCATGTATCGCGAGAACTTGGCCAATAACCTCCTTCCCTGTAAGAGCATTGAAGATGTGTAAGGTCCTGGGTGCCGTGAGGATGAAATCAGGCACAGGAAAGCAGAGTTCAATAAAGTGCTTCTTTAATGCACACACGGAGAACTATGGTCCCCCCCTTACAGGTGCTCAAACCAAATGCCCCAGACACAGGGTAACGAAAACAGTCTAGCACTAAATACACAAACATGTACATCTAATGCAAACACCAGGGTTACAATAATCAATCCCGCACAAAGAATCAGGCGGGCCGGCTGACTAATAAAGCCTCACTAATTATAACCAACTCAAAACAGGTGTACTCAATAAACACATAAGGAGGGGGAGAAAAGAATCAGTGGCAGCTAGTAGGCCAGCGACGACGACCTCCGAGTGACACCCGAACGGGAAGGGGAGCCACCTTCGGTCAGAGTCGTGACGAGATGGGTCGTAGCTGGGTCTTCCAGCATGACAACGACCCGAAACACACAGCCAGGGCAACTAAGGAGTGGCTCCGTAAGAAGCATCTCAAGGTCCTAGAGTGGCCTAGCCAGTCTCCAGACCTGAACCCAATAGAAAATGTTTGTAGGGAGCTGAAAGTCCTTATTGCCCAGCGACAGCCCCGAAACCTGAAGGATCTGGAGAAGGTCTGTATGGAGGAGTGGGCCAAAATCCCTGCTGCAGTGTGTGCAAACCTGGTCAAGAACTACAGGAAACGTATGATCTCTGTAATTGCAAACAAAGGTTTCTGTACCAAATATTAAGTTCTGCTTTTCTGATATATCAAATACTTATGTCATGCAATAAAATGCAAATTAATTACTTAAAAATCATACAATGTGATTTTCTGTATTCCTTCTCTCACAGTAGAAGTGTACCTACGATACAAATTACAGACCTCTACATGCTTTGTAAGTAGGAAAACCTGCAAAGTCGGCAGTGTATCAAATACTTGTTCTCCCCACTGTATATATTCTTATTCCATTCCTTTACTTAGATTTCTGTGTATTAGGTAGTTGTGGAATTGTTAGATTACCTGTTAGTTATTGCTGCACTGTCGGAACTAGAAACACAAGCATTTCGCTACACTTGCAATAACATCTGCAAACCATGTGTTTGTGACCAATACAATTTGATTTCGGGAATAGAGTGATGTGGATGAACTGTACACAATCTGTTTCCTCTGTTAGCATGTTGTTTCCTTCTGTGTGTGTGTTTTTGCAGTGAGCAGTGTGGAGTGTGTGCACCTGTGTGATGCAGTGGGGCAGGCCAGGCAGTACTCCTACCACCTCAGACCCCACAGCGCTGGACAGGGCCGGGGGAAACACTGACAACTACACACACACCCTGCACGTGTACTTCGTGGCTCAGTTGGTAGAGCATGGCACTTCTAATGCTCAGGTACTGGGTTCCATTCCCAGGACCAGCCATATGTCAAATGTATGTACGCATGACTGAGTTGCTTTGGATATAAGCATCTGCTAAATGGCGCATATATATATGTGTATGTGTGTGTTGTCTTGAAATGATTTACCCAAGTTATTGGCCAGATTGTAAACAGAGCATCTATATACTAACAAGAGGGGGGGGCCCCAATGGTGTAACTATATGAATATGTTTCTGCAAAGGTGGGAACTCTTGAGGGCAGGTTTACATGTGAACAATGCTGATATAACTGACTTCTCAGAGATGCCACATGTGTCCACTTATCAGTACAGTTGTAATAATATACATTTTGTAATATTTAGGTTAAGTCAAATAATCAGGCCAAGAACTCCTCCATGCTTAATACTGGGCACAGAGAGTACAATCTGAAAGGAAGAGGCTATGCAAGAGGGATTACTCTGCCTGAAAATACAGCATGACACAGACCAATTGGGGATTTTTTATATGGTGGTCAATGAGCGTCAAATTGATCACCATATAAAAAAAATCCCCAATTGGTCTGTGTCATGCTGTATTTTCAGGCAGAGTAATCCCTCTTGCATAGCCTCTTCCTCTCAGATTGTACTCTCTGTGCCCAGTATTAACCATGGAGGAGTTCTTGGCCTGATTGTTTATACTACTGGACACAGGAAGAGAGGACAAAGTTATGAGACCTCACAGTCATGACTTCACAGGGTGGAGTTAAGTCAACCGACATCAGACATGTGCAAGATAATTTCAACCATATGATAATAATGAACACACACACACACAGATAACCTTTCCTCCCATGTGGAGAATGAGGCAGTCTGTCAACAGCCGGTCATACAGCCAGCCCACCTGCAGACGCTGACACACACGCCTGCTTGCAGACACACACGCTTCCCGTCAGCCATAACACTTGTACTAGGTTGTAGTCAACTCTACCTCAGTATCTACCTGAGCAGGTTCCCACAGGCATGCATGCCCCTCCCACTTTCCCCCCTCAGCCATAATAGTAGGTACACAGATGTACACAAGGTCATTTAGGTCCAGAGGGTTCTCTGTAGGACTCTGTGGAGGGGGGTATATTTATGCATTTTATACATACTCTGTTACTCTTTAATTCTACATTATACATCACTTTCTGCCTTAAAGAGATAGTTGACTTAAGAGTTAGCCAGATGTGGCACCTCATCAAGATGAACTGTCACTTAAGAAAATGTCGATGCTGTTCACTCTGATGCACTACTGTTGAGACACTATCAGATGTCAAGGCTTTACATTTAGGAATAAATACCAACCTCAATGTTAATGTCTATGTTTTTCTACTCTTTTAGAAAACTTCTCAAATAAATACATTGAGTTTCAGTGACTCCAGCTTTATTTTCTCTTTGTGTAATAAAAACAGTAATCAGTTGAGAAATCCTTTAATTCGGTCTTGGAGATGCAGTGTGTGCAGGTGTTAGTTCCAACCCAGCACTGATTCAGGTGATTAGTTAAAGAAGTATGTTAGTGCTGCACTGTAACTAAAGCCTGTACATCCTTTTATCTCTCCAGGACTAGTGGTGGCCACAATATTTAGCAATATGAAGAAGACAGTTGGTTTTGGGCCAGGAATAAAAGCTGAATGAGGAGGACAGAGAGACCGATGCGGAAGACGGGATGTCGGGTTAGACCAGGGGTGTCAAACTCATTCCGTGGACGACCGAGTGTCTGCAGGTTTTTCATGTTTCCTTTCAATTAAGACAATCAGGTGAGGGGAGTTCCTTACTCATTAGTGACCTTAAGTCATCCATCAAGTACAAGGGTGGAGCGAAAGCCCTCAGACACTATGACCTCCGTGGAATAAGTTTGACATGTGGGTTAGACAGTGGACAGAGAACAGTAAGACGGGCCTGTGGTTGGTTTGGGGCCTAGGTCAGTAGATGTCTCGGAGCCCCAGGTTTCCCCGATGAGTTGCCATGGTTACGCTGTAGCAGTACAGCAGGTCAGTCATCCACTGCTCCTTGGACTCACCTCGACAGTACCTCTGGAACACACACACCATCATTAGAACCTCAGAGAACACACACCACACTTATGTTTTTATTCTAACATGATACTTGTTTAAGCTTCCTTACCACTGTGAGGTCCTGTATAACGTGTTGTAGTAGAGTTGCATTAGCCAGCATGTGGTTGTAGTTGACTGTGTGTGTTTACATTGAGGTTCTGTATAACGTGTTGTAGTAGAGTTGCATTAGCCAGCATGTGGTTGTAGTTGACTGTGTGTGTTTACCGTGAGGTCCTGTATAACGTGTTGTAGTAGAGTTGCGTTTGCCAGCATGTGGTTGAGTAGTTGACTGTGTGTGTTTACCGTGAGGTCCTGTATAATGTGTAGTAGAGTTGCATTAGCCAGCATGTGGTTGTAGTTGACTGTGTGTGTTTACCGTGAGGTCCTGTATAACGTGTTGTAGTAGAGTTGCATTAGCCAGCATGTGGTTGTAGTTGACTGTGTGTGTTTACCGTGAGGTCCTGTATAACGTGTTGTAGTAGAGTTGCGTTTGCCAGCATGTGGTTGAGTAGTTGACTGTGTGTGTTTACCGTGAGGTCCTGTATAATGTGTAGTAGAGTTGCATTAGCCAGCATGTGGTTGTAGTTGACTGTGTGTGTTTACCGTGAGGTTCTGTATAATGTGTAGTAGAGTTGCATTAGCCAGCATGTGGTTGTAGTTGACTGTGTGTGTTTACCGTGAGGTCCTGTATAATGTGTAGTAGAGTTGCATTAGCCAGCACGTGGTTGTAGTTGACTGTGTGTTTACCGTGAGGTCCTGTATAATGTGTAGTAGAGTTGCATTAGCCAGCATGTGGTTGTAGTTGACTGTGTGTGTTTACCGTGAGGTCCTGTATAATGTGTTGTAGTAGAGTTGTGTTTGCCAGCATGTGGTTGTAGTTGACTGTGTGTTTACCGTGAGGTCCTGTATAATGTGTTGTAGTAGAGTTGTGTTTGCCAGCATGTGGTTGTAGTTGACTGTGTGTTTACCGTGAGGTCCTGTATAATGTGTTGTAGTAGAGTTGCGTTTGCCAGCATGTGGTTGAGTAGTTGACTGTGTGTGTTTACCGTGAGGTCCTGTATAATGTGTTGTAGTAAAGTTGCGTTTGCCAGCATGTGGTTGAGTAGATGACTGTGTGTGTTTACCGTGAGGTCCTGTATAATGTGTTGTAGTAGAGTTGCGTTTGCCAGCATGTGGTTGCGAAGCGCTGTGTGCTGCAGCAGCAGGGACAGTATCTGGGCCAGCTGAGGCAGCTCCTCCTCACACAGGTCCCGAACTCGCAATGACTGCAGAACCAACCGCAACAGCCGGGGAATGCTGCTCAGCACTGCCACACACGCGCCCCACACTGCCTCGCTGCAGGGAGAGGGAGAGAAAGGTTGGACACAATCTATACACACACACACATACACCCCACACCACCTCCCTACAGGGAATGATAAAGGTTACACACACAACATGACTGCACAGAGAGGTCACACACAGGCTACCTCTTGTGGTTGTTCTCTGAGGCGGTGTCCTGCTGTAGGGTCAGTAGCAGAGACAGTAGGCTGAGGCAGCAGCGGGACAGGAACCTCAGTAGAGGTTCACTGGGGAGGAAGGACAGGTCCAACAGTCTGGCCACCGCTCTCAACAACCCTGCTGCCATACTGTCTGGTACCACAGACAGACCAGTCTGGGAGGGAGAGACACAGTTACACACACACACACGCACAGAGATGAGTACACACAAGTACACCATCTCACCAGGTTCTTGCAGATGCCGTTCTGCAGCACGTCAAAGCACTGTGAACGAGACCCCAGCGTCTCCAAGCAGTGGCACACTTCCTGTGGGTGGGACATAGACAGTGGTTAAGATCACTTCCTGCTGTTTTAAAGGTCATATTTCACAACATTAATATCATTCATATCAGAGTGTCTCCCGAGTGGCGCAGCAGTCTAAGGCACTGCATCTCAGTAGGCTGGACACATGACATTTTTAACAATGTTTTTTCTAATAAAAACTAGTTCAATGCATCCACGGTGGAGCCCAGTTTCATAATATTACCATATATCCCAGCTGCCTGCCGTAGTTTTGAAGTGTTCACGAAAAAAAATCAGGCCTTATTTTAGGGTATTTTTCACCCTGCCAGCTCCTATTAGTTCTATTGAACACTGTGGCACCAACACACCTTCCGAACGTTCTAATCCCAGTTTATTGTACTTATGTCACAATGCCTGCTTTCCTATTGTTGGCAATGGAGACCTGCACACGTTGTTTATAGTTCAAATGTAAACAACTAAAAATTACTTGTGGAACTCGTCCCATTGTTTACTATAGGGAAATATAGGTATGTCTGTCTATTTTGCCAAATATCTCGCAATGTGTATATTTAGATTTTTAAAAAATTGGACACCATTTTAATCATGAGAATCTCTTCTTTCTAATTATGTAAGGCTGGGCAGTGTATCTCGTTGTCATTAAACGCTATCCCCAAAATACCTTTTGCCCTTGGAACGCCAAGCTCCCCCCATTGTTTTTCTTGTTGTTGAATTTTTACCCCCTTTTCTCCCCAATTTCGTGGTGTCCAATTGTTGTAGTAGCTACTATCTTGTCTCCTCGCTACAACTCCTGTACGGGCTCGGGAGAGACGAAGGTTGAAAGTCATGCGTCCTCCGATACAGAACCCAACCAGCCGTACTGCTTCTTAACACAGCACAGCGCGGAGGAAACACCGTGCACCTGCCAACCTTGGTTAGCGTGCACTGCGCCCGGCCCGCCACAGGAGTCGCTGGTGCGCGATGAGACAAGGACATCCCTACCGACCAAGCCCTCCCTAACCCAGACGACGCTAGGCCAATTGTGCGTCGCCCCATGGACCTCCCGGTCGCGGCCGGTCACGACAGAGCCTGGGCGCGAACCCAGAGTCTCTGATGGCCAGCTGGCGCTGCAGTACAGCGCCCTTAACCTGCGCCACCCGGGAGGCCCCCATTGTTTTCCTATGGAGAAGCATGCTGTTATATTTCGCCAAATATCTTGTGTATATTTAGATTTTCTTCCAATTCGGACACCAATTTAATCATGAGAATCTCCTCTCTCAAATCAGTTGTCCTAAGAACAGATTTTAGTGGTAAAATAAATGAATACAATTTTAGTGCCATTTGGTCGAAATGGAATTCTAAGCATCACTTTAGTCCAAACAGCCTCTGTGAACGTTCCATTCCATTCATTTGCTATGGGCTCGCGCAAGTGTTCCAGCTTAGCCAACGTTCTTTTACCATTTTCAGCCTTGGGCGAATTTTGACTCGTTCTATTGTCCAGCCTAATCTCAGTACAAGAGGCGTCACTACAGTCCCTGGTTCGAATCCAGGCTGTATCACATCCGGCCGTGATTGGGAGTCCCATAGCGCGGCGCACAATTGGCCCAGCGTTGTCCGGGTTTGGCCCACCTTGTAAATAAGAATGTGTTCTTAACATTTCCACTCCTCCACATCCACCAGATACCTCACCTCTCCTCCACATCCACCAGATACCTCTCCTCTCCTCCACCAGATACCTCTCCTCTCCCAGATACCTCTCCTCTCCTCCACATCCACCAGATACCTCTCCTCTCCTCCACATCCACCAGATACCTCTCCTCTCCTCCACATCCACCAGATACCTCTCCTCTCCTCCACCAGATACCTCTCCTCCACCAGATACCTCTCCTCCACATCCACCAGATACCTCTCCTCCCCTCCACATCCACCAGATACCTCTCCTCCCCTCCACATCCACCAGATACCTCTCCTCTCCTCCACCAGATACCTCTCCTCCACATCCATCAGATACCTCTCCTCTCCTCCACATCCACCAGATACCTCTCCTCCACATCCACCAGATACCTCTCCTCTCCTCCACCAGATACCTCTCCTCTCCTCCACATCCACCAGATACCTCTCCTCTCCTCCACATCCACCAGATACCTCTCCTCCCCTCCACATCCACCAGATACCTCTCCTCTCCTCCACATCCACATCCACCAGATACCTCTCCTCTCCTCCACATCCACCAGATGCCTCTCCTCTCCTCCACATCCACCAGATACCTCTCCTCTCCTCCACATCCACCAGATGCCTCTCCTTTCCTCCACATCCACCAGATGCCTCTCCTCTCCTCCACATCCACCAGATACCTCTCCTCTCCTCTCCTCTCCTCTCCTCCACATCCACCAGATACCTCTCCTCTCCTCCACATCCACCAGATACCTCTCCTTTCCTCCACCAGATACCTCTCCTCTCCCAGATACCTCTCCTCTCCTCCACATCCACCAGATACCTCTCCTCTCCTCCACCAGATACCTCTCCTCTCCTCTCCTCCACCAGATACCTCTCCTCTCCCAGATACCTCTCCTTTCCTCCACATCCACCAGATACCTCTCCTCTCCTCTCCTCCACCAGATACCTCTCCTCTCCCAGATACCTCTCCTTTCCTCCACATCCACCAGATACCTCTCCTCTCCTCTCCTCCACCAGATACCTCTCCTCTCCCAGATACCTCTCCTTTCCTCCAAATCCACCAGATACCTCTCCTTTCCTCCACCAGATACCTCTCCTCTCCCAGATACCTCTCCTTTCCTCCACATCCACCAGATGCCTCTCCTTTCCTCCACATCCACCAGATACCTCTCCTTTCCTCCACATCCACCAGATACCTCTCCTTTCCTCCACATCCACCAGATGCCTCTCCTCTCCTCCACATCCACCAGATACCTCTCCTTTCCTCCACATCCACCAGATACCTCTCCTTTCCTCCACATCCACCAGATACCTCTCCTCTCCTCTCCTCTCCTCTCCTCCACATCCACCAGATACCTCTCCTCTCCTCCACATCCACCAGATACCTCTCCTCTCCTCCACCAGATACCTCTCCTTTCCTCCACATCCACCAGATACCTCTCCTTTCCTCCACATCCACCAGATACCTCTCCTTTCCTCCACATCCACCAGATACCTCTCCTCTCCTCCACATCCACCAGATACCTCTCCTCTCCTCATCCACCAGATACCTCTCCTCTCCTCTCCTCCACCAGATACCTCTCCTTTCCTCCACATCCACCAGATACCTCTCCTCTCCTCCACATCCACCAGATACCTCTCCTCTCCTCCACATCCACCAGATACCTCTCCTCTCCTCCACATCCACCAGATACCTCTCCTCTCCTCCACATCCACCAGATACCTCTCCTCTCCTCCACCAGATACCTCTCCTCTCCTCCACATCCACCAGATACCTCTCCTTTCCTCCACATCCACCAGATACCTCTCCTCTCCCAGATACCTCTCCTTTCCTCCACATCCACCAGATACCTCTCCTCTCCTCCACATCCACCAGATACCTCCCCTCTCCTCCACATCCACCAGATACCTCTCCTCTCCTCCACATCCACCAGATACCTCTCCTCTCCTCCACCAGATACCTCTCCTCTCCTCCACATCCACCAGATACCTCTCCTTTCCTCCACATCCACCAGATACCTCTCCTCTCCCAGATACCTCTCCTTTCCTCCACATCCACCAGATACCTCCCCTCTCCTCCACCAGATACCTCTCCTCTCCTCCACATCCACCAGATGCCTCTCCTTTCCTCCACATCCACCAGATACCTCTCCTTTCCTCCACATCCACCAGATACCTCTCCTCTCCTCCACATCCACCAGATACCTCTCCTTTCCTCCACATCCACCAGATACCTCTCCTTTCCTCCACATCCACCAGATACCTCTCCTTTCCTCCACATCCACCAGATACCTCTCCTTTCCTCCACATCCACCAGATACCTCTCCTTTCCTCCACATCCACCAGATACCTCTCCTTTCCTCCACATCCACCAGATACCTCTCCTTTCCTCCACATCCACCAGATACCTCTCCTCTCCTCCACATCCACATCCACCAGATACCTCTCCTCTCCTCCACATCCACCAGATACCTCTCCTCTCCTCCACATCCACCAGATACCTCCCCTCTCCTCCACCAGATACCTCTCCTTTCCTCCACATCCACCAGATACCTCTCCTTTCCTCCACATCCACCAGATACCTCTCCTCTCCTCCACATCCACCAGATACCTCCTCTCTCCTCCACCAGATACCTCCTTTCCTCCACATCCACCAGATACCTCTCCTTTCCTCCACATCCACCAGATACCTCTCCTTTCCTCCACATCCACCAGATACCTCTCCTTTCCTCCACATCCATCCAGATACCTCTCCTCTCCTCCACATCCACCAGATACCTCCTCTCTCCTCCACCAGATACCTCTCCTTTCCTCCACATCCACCAGATACCTCTCCTTTCCTCCACATCCACCAGATACCTCTCCTTTCCTCCACATCCACCAGATACCTCTCCTTTCCTCCACATCCACCAGATACCTCTCCTCTCCTCCACATCCACCAGATACCTCCCCTCTCCTCCACCAGATACCTCTCCTTTCCTCCACATCCACCAGATACCTCTCCTTTCCTCCACATCCACCAGATACCTCTCCTTTCCTCCACATCCATCCAGATACCTCTCCTTTCCTCCACATCCATCCAGATACCTCTCCTTTCCTCCACATCCACCAGATACCTCTCCTTTCCTCCACATCCACCAGATACCTCTCCTTTCCTCCACATCCACCAGATACCTCTCCTTTCCTCCACATCCACCAGATACCTCTCCTTTCCTCCACATCCACCAGATACCTCTCCTCTCCTCCACCAGATACCTCTCCTTTCCTCCACATCCACCAGATACCTCTCCTCTCCTCCACATCCACCAGATACCTCTCCTCTCCTCCACATCCACCAGATACCTCTCCTTTCCTCCACATCCACCAGATACCTCTCCTCTCCTCCACATCCACATCCACCAGATACCTCTCCTCTCCTCCACATCCACCAGATACCTCTCCTCTCCTCCACATCCACCAGATACCTCTCCTCTCCTCCACATCCACCAGATACCTCTCCTTTCCTCCACATCCACCAGATACCTCTCCTCTCCTCCACATCCACCAGATACCTCTCCTCTCCTCTCCTCCACCAGATACCTCTCCTCTCCTCCACATCCACCAGATACCTCTCCTCTCCTCTCCTCTCCTCCACCAGATACCTCTCCTCCCCTCTCCTCCACCAGATATCTCTCCTTTCCTCCACATCCACCAGATACCTCTCCTCTCCTCTCCTCCACCAGATACCCCTCCTCTCCTCTCCTCCACCAGATACCTCTCCTTTCCTCCACATCCACCAGATACCTCTCCTTTCCTCCACATCCACCAGATACCTCTCCTTTCCTCCACATCCACCAGATACCTCCCCTCTCCTCCACCAGATACCTCTCCTCTCCTCCACATCCACCAGATACCTCTCCTTTCCTCCACATCCACCAGATACCTCTCCTTTCCTCCACATCCACCAGATACCTCTCCTCTCCTCCACCAGATACCTCTCCTTTCCTCCACATCCACCAGATACCTCTCCTCTCCTCCACATCCACCAGATACCTCTCCTCTCCTCCACATCCACCAGATACCTCTCCTTTCCTCCACATCCACCAGATACCTCTCCTCTCCTCCACATCCACATCCACCAGATACCTCTCCTCTCCTCCACATCCACCAGATACCTCTCCTCTCCTCCACATCCACCAGATACCTCTCCTTTCCTCCACATCCACCAGATACCTCTCCTCTCCTCCACATCCACCAGATACCTCTCCTCTCCTCCACATCCACCAGATACCTCTCCTCTCCTCCACATCCACCAGATACCTCTCCTTTCCTCCACATCCACCAGATACCTCTCCTTTCCTCCACATCCACCAGATACCTCTCCTTTCCTCCACATCCACCAGATACCTCTCCTTTCCTCCACATCCACCAGATACCTCTCCTTTCCTCCACATCCACCAGATACCTCTCCTTTCCTCCACATCCACCAGATACCTCTCCTCTCATCCACCAGATACCTCTCCTCCACATCCACCAGATACCTCTCCTTTCCTCCACATCCACCAGATACCTCTCATCTCCTCCACATCCACCAGATACCTCTCATCTCCTCCACATCCACCAGATACCTCTCCTTTCCTCCACATCCACCAGATACCTCTCCTCTCCTCCACATCCACCAGATACCTCTCCTTTCCTCCACATCCACCAGATACCTCTCCTCCACCTCCACCAGATACCTCTCCTCTCCTCCACCAGATACCTCTCCTCCACATCCACCAGATACCTCTCCTTTCCTCCACATCCACCAGATACCTCTCCTCTCCTCCACATCCACCAGATACCTCTCCTCTCCTCCACATCCACCAGATACCTCTCCTCCACATCCACCAGATACCTCTCCTCCACATCCACCAGATACCTCTCCTCTCCTCCCCCAGATACCTCTCCTCTCCCAGATACCTCTCCTCTCCTCCACCAGATACCTCTCCTCCACATCCACCAGATACCTCTCCTCCACATCCACCAGATACCTCTCCTCCACATCCACCAGATACCTCTCCTTCACACTCCCCCTTTTCCTAGAAATGAAAGGGTTAAGCGAGGCTCGGTAATGGGAGCTGACGTGGCAGATCTGACAATCTTTTTAAACATTGTTTTATGAGCCCAAACAATCAGGAAGTGTCTGTGTGTAAGGAGGGCGAAATCCAATAGTAGTAATGGCATTATGGAGGGATGGAATTTGAGGACAAATGAAGGAGAGGGACACGTCACTCTAATCAACATCACCCACAACCATTCATCAGACAAACCACATTACACCACACGTGCAAATGTCTACTTAGTTATTTCTATATCTAACAGATGGCCTTTCTCCACACATCCAAGAGATACATAACAGGTTGGGGCCAACAAGTACATTACAATATGTCGTTTTTAGTGCTCCCTACATGCTCTCTGTGTCACTGCTCACACACACACACTGTAGAGAATGACAGAGGGTAGTACAGGTGAGACGAGAGGGCATCACACACACTGTAGAGAGTGACAGAGGGGTACAGGTGAGACGAGAGGACATCACACACACTGTAGAGAGCGACAGAGGGGTACAGGTGAGACGAGAGGACATCACACACACTGTAGAGAGCGACAGAGGGGTACAGGTGAGACGAGAGGGCATCACACACACTGTAGAGAGTGACAGAGGGTTACAGGTGAGACGAGAGGGCATCACACACACACTGTAGAGAGCGACAGAGGGGTACAGGTGAGACGAGAGGGCATCACACACACACTGTAGAGAGCGACAGAGGGGTACAGGTGAGACGAGAGGGCATCACACACACTGTAGAGAGCGACAGAGGGGTACAGGTGAGACGAGAGGGCATCACACACACTGTAGAGAGCGACAGAGGGGTACAGGTGAGACGAGAGGGCATCACACAAACTTTCAGAGGTGAGAAACAATGTTAAACTTTTCCTCATTAACTTCAAATCAAAAGCCAATTTGTCATTACGTTCTATTGAAATGAGGTGTGTTCAATGTGTTAGAATGTGTGTGTGAACCAGCCCCCAGACCTGTGTGCACCTGTTGGCATTCTCTCCTCCATTAAAAACAATCCTGTCTCATTAGTGGAATCAGAGCAGACATGGTCCGTCCCCTAATCCTGTCCCCCCTGCCCCCCCCAACCCTCAGTCTGATTGACTCAGACATGAGATGACCAGGATCTCAGGCTCTAATTGAAGAGCTGAATTAGTGATTATAGCCCCCCCCACACACACACCTCTTGCTTCGGGGCACATTTCCTTTAACGGTAATTTCCAAGCACAAATGTCACACTCCCGTCATGCCACAGGCTCTCATTAGCATTTCTACATTTCCACAGTGCCCGATAACCACGCAGACACAGCCTGCGCAACGCGATAAAGGTTCCCCTCTCGGCCAGCGTGGCCAGATAAAGCATCCCCCCTCTGAGCCCTGTGTGTGACACCAGGGGGAACTAAATAACTGACACAGTGTCCAGAACACCTCTCACAGGTACACTACACTGGCAGAAGTGCTCAGTCTCCATCTCGGTCGCTGTCTTTCTCTTTCCACATTTAGACCTCTCATTCACCGTCTCTGTCACAACAGTCACTTATAAAGCCCTGCTAGGTGTTCTGAGTGAGGTGTGTCCTGACCTCCACCACGTCCCAGTGGTGTGTGAATTGCTCCAGGGGGGTGGGGTAGAGACTGAGGGGGGAGAGGGGGGAGGGAGGGAGCACGCTCTCATCCCCAGCCTCCTGCAGGGTGGCCAGCTCATCAGACGAAAACCCTGAAAGAGAGAAAGATTGGTAAGTTTTCTTGGAGTGTACTTCTTCAAGAACCTGAATATTCATCACATCTGCTGACCAGATACCAGTGAGACAGGAAATGTGAGGGCGGAGCCTGACCTGTGAGGGTGGAGAACAGGAAGCTGATGTAGTCAACATCACGCAGGGTCGCGTCCTGAGACCCCACTGACCAGCCACTCAAAGAGGACCTGAAACACACACAGGTTACAATGGAGAGAGAGAGGACGGTCTGGAGTGTTGGTGGAGTGAGAGAGGACGGTCTGGAGTGTTGGTGGAGTGAGAGAGGACGGTCTGGAGTGTTGGTGGAGAGAGAGAGGACGGTCTGGAGTGTTGGTGGAGTGAGAGAGGACGGTCTGGAGTGTTGGTGGAGTGAGAGAGGACGGTCTGGAGTGTTGGTGGAGTGAGAGGACGGTCTGGAGTGTTGGTGGAGTGAGAGAGGACGGTCTGGAGTGTTGGTGGAGTGAGAGAGGACGGTCTGGAGTGTTGGTGGAGAGAGAGAGGACGGTCTGGAGTGTTGGTGGAGAGAGAGAGGACGGTCTGGAGTGTTGGTGGAGTGAGAGAGGACGGTCTGGAGTGTTGGTGGAGTGAGAGAGGACGGTCTGGAGTGTTGGTGGAGAGAGAGAGGACGGTCTGGAGTGTTGGTGGAGAGAGAGAGGACGGTCTGGAGTGTTGGTGGAGTGAGAGAGGACGGTCTGGAGTGTTGGTGGAGAGAGAGAGGACGGTCTGGAGTGTTGGTGGAGTGAGAGAGGACGGTCTGGAGTGTTGGTGGAGTGAGAGAGGACGGTCTGGAGTGTTGGTGGAGTGAGAGAGGACGGTCTGGAGTGTTGGTGGGAGAGAGAGGACGGTCTGGAGTGTTGGTGGAGTGAGAGAGGACGGTCTGGAGTGTTGGTGGAGAGAGAGAGGACGGTCTGGAGTGTTGGTGGAGAGAGAGAGGACGGTCTGGAGTGTTGGTGGAGTGAGAGAGGACGGTCTGGAGTGTTGGTGGAGAGAGAGAGGACGGTCTGGAGTGTTGGTGGAGAGAGAGAGGACGGTCTGGAGTGTTGGTGGAGTGAGAGAGGACGGTCTGGAGTGTTGGTGGAGAGATAACTAAAGCCCTCTTACAGGATGGACGATTGTTCCAGATTGTTTTCTGACGATATGGATCACACTTGTCGATTACTGTAGGCTTACCTGGAACTGACCACATTAAACAGAATCAAGTTTTCCCCGAGCGCACACACAGAGACAGAGAGACAGAGAGACACAGAGACAGAGAGACAGAGAGACAGAAGACTGTGCGCAGGGTGGGGTTCGGAGGACGAAGAGGAAGGGGGGTCAGAGATGAATACATGTTCTGTAACATTAGAGACACGTGACTGGACATTTCTGCCACATTCCACCCAACCCCTAGTCTCTACACACACACACACACACAACCCCTAGTCTCTACACACACACACACACACACACCCTAGTCTCTACACACACACACACACAGCCCCAACCCCTAGTCTCTACACACACACACACTGCTCCAACCCCTAGTCTCTACACACACACACACACACACACACACTGTCCCAACCCCTAGTCTCTACACACACACACACACACACACACACTGCCCCAACCCCTAGTCAGGTGTGTGTGTGTAACACTAACCCAGAGAAACACTGGGTGTCTTACAAATACACACACACTTGCTGGCGATGAACACTGATGACATCATAGCGTTATGCAAGGCCGGATGCGTGTGAGAAATCATGACCAAACAGCAGAACATTGCTATGCTCACACACAACAGCACACTAAAGGACCAACACGGCCATCTAAAGGTCCAGTGAACTATAAATTCAGCATCAGGCACCGTTATAAACCATGAGCTCATGACACTGATCTTGTGCCACAACCCTCGACGTGCCTTAATTGGTTGATTGTTTGATTCCATTAAGCTGGCGAACCATCGGTCTGCTGTCTCCCCTCTCTAACCAGGAATGACTGACGGCTCTCGCTCACTCACACTTTTATGAATTGAAAATTCTCTTCAGAACATTTTTCAGTGCAAGAGAAACGATGTCAAACCGTAAAGGCCACGTGATGTTGGTCTGCCCTGGATATCATCTAGATGTTGAGGATGAAACCTCAACGCTCAAACGTTGTTTAAGTTTAAACCACATGGCACATGACTCTCACATTTGTGTGACACAGGGACCCTGTAAGAACATTGGGTTAGTGACAGAGTCTCTGACCTGTAGCTTTGAGAGGTTGCTGGGGTTACCTGAGGTGTATGATGCGTATGAGGGAGGCGGCCAGGCCGGCAGAGACGCGTCCCGCAGTGCAGCAGCGACTCAGATTGGCCAACAGACCCTGTGACATCACAGGCAGGAAGTAGAGTAGCTGGACCAATCGCTGCTGAGATTCAGCCGGTAACAATACCACACTGCCCTCCTGTGGGTCTACACACACACACACACACACACACACACACACACACAAACTCTACAACAGCGGTTCTCAACTGGTCGTCTTAGGACCCATATTGAACCAGGTTGTCAGTCTTGACCCAATATTCGCGTCGAGAAAAATCAAAAAAAGTCAAAATACAATTTGGAAAACTATTTTTAATTCTATGTTGATATTAAATGTAGCAATTATATGACAAGGGAACAACATTCCCACCTCTTTCATTCTCAATAATTACATTGTGCCCATATTCTTGATTAAGAATTTAAATAAACTCCCTGGTTTGAAACCACAAAATCAACAAAAATGCTGCTAAAGGCTTTATATAAAAAAATACTGTGATTGAAGAACACTTTTCCAGAGATTAAATTATTTCGAAATTTATTATCAACTCTATACACTTTCTACCTTGTTAAAGCCGTTAAAGTTCAAACTGTAGTATTATTTCACCAGTTTGGCTGCTCTACACATCACCAACTACAGCTCATACACTACAGCAGAGGAGGGCAACTACAGCTCATACACTATAGCAGAGGAGGGCAACTACAGCTCATACACTATAGCAGAGGAGGGCAACCTCAGCTCATACACTATAGCAGAGGAGGGCAACCTCAGCTCATACACTATAGCAGAGGAGGGCAACTACAGCTCATACACTATAGCAGAGGAGGGCAACCTCAGCTCATACACTATAGCAGAGGAGGGCAACCTCAGCTCATACACTATAGCAGAGGAGGGCAACCTCAGCTCATACACTATAGCAGAGGAGGGCAACTACAGCTCATACACTATAGCAGAGGAGGGCAACCTCAGCTCATACACTATAGCAGAGGAGGGCAACTGTGGTCCTGTAGAAACTTAGCTCCTGTCCAATACGCCCCATCATTAGAGTCACCTGTAACCATCAAGCCCTTGATGAGCTGAATCTGGTGTGTTACTGCTGGGCTGGAACAAAAGCTTGCACTCCTGTACCTATCCAGGACCATGGTGTTGTAAATACACACACCGTACCTAGCAACAAGAAGCCAATTGTGACGTAAAGAGTGAATGGACTATCCATCACCAGTTTATGGTCTAAGAAAGAAAATCATCAAACAGAGAGAGATAAAGAGAGAGCAAGAGAGATAAAGGGAGAGAGAGTAGTAATGATCAGATAGTCTGTATTATGTTATGTTGGCTGCTGACGCACATTGCTGATGTCACAGACCATTCAGACAAACAGAGTCTTGTGATGGTGAATCGCCCACTCCGTCTTCCCTAGGGCCTTTAATCATAACACAAACCCCCTCACCCTCCCCACTCCGTCTTCCCTAGGGCCTTTAATCATAACACAAACCCCTTCACCCTCCCCAGTTCTGTCTTCTCTGGGGCCTTTAATCATAACACAAACCCCCTCACCCTCCCCAGTTCTGTCTTCTCTGGGGCCTTTAATCATAACACAAACCCCTTCACCCTCCCCAGTTCTGTCTTCTCTGGGGCCTTTAATCATAACACAAACCCCCTCACCCTCCCCAGTTCTGTCTTCTCTGGGGCCTTTAATTATAACACAAACCCCTTCACCCTCCCCAGTTCTGTCTTCTCTGGGGCCTTTAATCATAACACAAACCCCTTCACCCTCCCCAGTTCTGTCTTCTCTGGGGCCTTTAATTATAACACAAACCCCTTCACCCTCCCCAGTTCTGTCTTCTCTGGGGCCTTTAATTATAACACAAACCCCCTCACCCTCTCCAGTTCTGTCTTCCCTAGGGCCTTTAATTATAACAAACCCCCTCACCCTCCCCAGTTCTGTCTTCTCTGGGGCCTTTAATCATAACACAAACCCCTCACCCTCCCCAGTTCTGTCTTCTCTGGGGCCTTTAATCATAACACAAACCCCTTCACCCTCCCCAGTTCTGTCTTCCCTAGGGCCTTTAATCATAACACAAACCCCCTCACCAGTTGTCTTCCCTAGGGCCTTTAATCATAACACAAACCCCTTCACCCTCCCCAGTTCTGTCTTCTCTGCGGCCTTTAATCATAACACAAACCCCTTCACCCTCCCCAGTTCTGTCTTCCCTAGGGCCTTTAATTATAACACAAACCCCCTCACCCTCCCCAGTTCTGTCTTCCCTAGGGCCTTTAATTATAACACAAACCCCCTCCCCCTCCCCAGTTCTGTCTTCTCTGGGGCCTTTAATCATAACACAAACCCCCTCATTCTCCCCAGTTCTGTCTTCTCTGGGGCCTTTAATTATAACACAAACCCCCTCACCAGTTGTCTTCCCTAGGGCCTTTAATCATAACAAACCCCCTCACCCTCCCCAGTTCTGTCTTCTCTGGGGCCTTTAATTATAACACAAACCCCCTCACCAGTTGTCTTCCCTAGGGCCTTTAATCATAACAAACCCCCTCACCCTCCCCAGTTCTGTCTTCTCTGGGGCCTTTAATTATAACACAAACCCCCTCACCAGTTGTCTTCCCTAGGGCCTTTAATCATAACACAAACCCCTTCACCCTCCCCAGTTCTGTCTTCTCTGGGGCCTTTAATCATAACACAAACCCCTTCACCCTCCCCAGTTCTGTCTTCCCTAGGGCCTTTAATTATAACACAAACCCCCTCACCAGTTGTCTTCCCTAGGGCCTTTAATCATAACACAAACCCCTTCACCCTCCCCAGTTCTGTCTTCTCTGGGGCCTTTAATCATAACACAAACCCCTTCACCCTCCCCAGTTCTGTCTTAGCTTATATTACAATATAGGTGCCCTCCACCACCCACAACCTCCACCCCTTTTAACTGATACACCTCCAACCTTTGTCTCTAGCTTGTACAACATGCTTCCCCTCTCGCTCCTGCTATGGAGTTCAGATGGACCTTTACTGCCCCCCAGTGGAGAAACATAGAAAACATCTCCAAAGGGTACATTGTCATTTAGGTATTTTCTAGCATGGCCATTTAGTGACTACCTGTTTAATACCGATCTGCCCGACTGTTATAAGTTGAGCTTCACATGTGTTTTTTGTTGTTGTATATACACCGTAGAGCCTGCATACAGGTGTGTGTGTGTGTATTCACCGTAGAGCCTGCATACAGGTGTGTGTGTATTCACCGTAGAGCCTGCATACAGGTGTGTGTGTATTCACCATAGAGCCTGCATGCATGCGTGTGTAGGGAGTTCAGCAGGGCCTTGTTCCCGCGGGAGGCAGCAGACTGGATAGAGAGCAGGAGCCTGTCTGAGAGGGCAGGGTTACGGTGGCCCAGCTGGGACAACTGGAGCGGTAGAGCAGCCAGCCACCGAGACAACACTCTACTCCTGAAGGGGCAGACCGAAGAGGAAGAAAGACATTTAGGAGCAGAGTAGTCTACCCTGCAGACTTGGTTATGCCTACATATATCTTTGGTTATTTGGTACAGTAAACAGAACGTGTGTGTGTGTTACCTGGCGATGTGTGTGTGGTTGTGTTCCTGTAGGTACAGTCTGCTGTAGAAGGAAAGTAGCAGTGTTCTGGTCTGCAGATTCAGGTTCATCTGCTGGTACTGAACATACACCGCCTGTAACAGATCCTCCGTCACCGCTACACACACCACCGGTTAGGACGCCAGACATGTGAAAACCATTTAAGATGAACTCATAACTGCACCCTTGACTGCCCACACAAACCCACACAGTCTTACCCCTGCTGCGTTGTGTGATGACCATTCTCCAGACAGTCTCCAGGAGTGTATGTAGGTGTCTTTGGCTCAGCTTGGCCCCACTGGACAGAGTCTCTTGGACAAACCCTCTCAGAGGCATCAGCCACTCAGCATCGGGCTCCTGGGCTTGCCCCTCCCTCTGGCTGAGGGTAACCATGGAAACCATGACCTGGCAGAGCAGCACGTTCAGAGCCAAGGGTTCCACTGTCTGCCCTGGGATTGTGGTGGACTGCTTACTCCTGAAACACCACACCCAAACACACACACTTTTAATTATGTCCCCCCCCAGTAATTTTGTGCTGATATTATATATCATAATTGGTAATAGCTCAAACTGTTCAATGGTTATAGCAAATATTTTGGAAGAAAACAGAAACCACGGTTTATCCTAACCGCTAATAGCTGAAATTGAAACGTGGTTCTATGACTAAGCAGAGCATTCAGTTGACTATAGACCAGATGTTTTTCCCCCCAGAGTTTCTCTCACGACCCCATTTTCAAATCAGGCCACACATATGGGGTAGCGACCCCTAGTTTGGGAAACGCTGGAGTACCTACACATACACCAAGAGCCCTAGCACCACCTCACCTCTTGGGGTCTGTCTTCCGCCTTTGTTTAGGGGTGTCCAGATTTCCATAGGGGAAGTTCTTCATGAAGTGCTGCTTAAAGTCCCCCAGGTACTCACTGCGAAACCACACATCCTAAACACACAAACACCAGTGTTAATAGAACAAAGGTAACCACACATGTTACACTGAGAGAGAAGACCTGTGTGTGTGTGTTACCAGTGTATCCTGGTATTCTCTCTGTGGCGCCAGCTTGCGTAGCAGCTGTAGTATGGAGAGGACCTGGTACATCAGTGACATGGCGTCGGGGGTGAGGAGATGAGCACTGTCAGTCTTGCTCCGGTCGCTGGCACTAGCCTCTACCCAGACGTCTAGTAGAAGGGGCACCAGGGTGGAGGCAAAGCCCCGTACAGCCTCCCCTGTGCCCAGCCCCTCACTCACCCCAGCCCCAGGCTCAGTCTCCGGCCTACAAATACAGTGGAGGAAAGGGACAGATGATGAGCCGGACAGGAGAGTAAGTCAGCAGAGTGTGTGTGTGTGTATATATGCTTGTTAATGGTGTGTGTGTGTGTGTGTGTGTATGTATGCTTGTTAATGAAGTGTGTGTGTGTATATGCTTGTTAATGAAGTGTGTGTCTGTGATGTGTGTACCTGAGTTTGAAGGTGGAATGCGGAGTGGGCATGGCTCCTGAATGTTCAAACACCTGAAATCCACCTTTTCTGTAGGTAAGCTCCTCCCAGTTGAGCTCCAAAGGTGTGTTAGCTCCTCCTTGTCCATTCAAGACACTGAACATGTCACCTGAGACACATGCAACCCCCTCCTCCGCTCGCCTCTCAACTACCGCCTGAAGAAAACGCCCCAGTCTGGAAAACACAAACACAAAGGTCACGCCAGAAAAATACATGTACACACCTATAGGACACTGCTAACTCATTGCAAGTGTATGAATACCTGAGCAGCACTGTGAGTCTCCACTGCTGACCAGTCACGTTCCTGTTAGGGTTGACTGACAGGGCCCAGCTCCTCCCCTTCCCCTCCTGCCCCTTACTTGCCCCGCCCCCAGTACTTCTGTGTGAGATCAGCTCCAGGAAGTTGGTGAGCAGCAGGGCGGGACGAGCGGCCAGCAGGGCAGGATAGTGGTCCAGCAAAACGTCGAGGACTTTCAGGGCATCCTCCTGGATACCCGTCTCGATGTGGGTCATGGCACAGGAGAGGTGGGCAGAGAGGAGAGGGAAGAATGGAGACGTCCGCTCCGCTGGCACACTCTGGGCTATGAACCTGGGCAGGGCACGGAGAGGGTAGAGGTTAGGGAGGTACACTAGTAGCAGGAGAGTTTCTGGTTCAAACCTCATATTAGGTAGGAAGGTGCGACAGTAGAAGAACTGGCATTAAGGCACTTCTCCAAGGACTGTGCTGCTCTCAAGTGGTGTATGGTTTTGTGGGTGTTGGAGAACAAACACTGTGGACACTGTGTTAACAAACCTCGAAATGAGCTTCAATGCCATACAACACTCCCTCCATTGCCTCCAACTGCTCTTAAAACGCTAGTAAAACTAAATGCATGCTCTTCAACCGATCGCTGCCATTACCAGCCCGCCCGACCAGCATCACTACTCTGGACGGTTCTGACTTAGAATATGTGGACAACTACAAATACCTAGGTGTCTGGTTAGACTGTACACTCTCCTTCCAGACTCATATTAAACATCTCCAATCCAAAATTAAATCTAGAATCGGCTTCCTATTTCGCAACAAAGCCTCCTTCACTCACGCTGCAAAAAATACCCCCGTATCCTACCGATACGCAACGATATAATTGACAAAATAGCCTCCAACACTCTACACAGCAAACTGGATGCAGTCTATCACAGTGCCATCCGTTTTGTCACCAAAGCGCCATATACCACCCACCACTGCGACCTGTATGCTCTCGTCGGCTGGCCCTTGTTACATATTCATCGCCAGACCCACTGGCTCCAGGTCATCTATAAGTTTTTGCTAGGTAAAGCTTGGCCTTATCTCAGCTCACTGGTCACCATAACACCCACCCGTAGCACGCACTCCAGCAGGTATATCTCACTGGTCACCCCCAAAGCCAATTCCTTCTTTGGCTGCCTTTCCTTCCAGTTCTCTGCTGCCAATAACTGGAACGAAGTGCAAAAATCACTGAAGCTGAAGACTCATATCTCCCTCTCTAACTTTAAGCACCAGCTGTCAGAGCAGCTCGCAGATCACTGTACATAGCCCATCGGTAATTAGCCCATCCAACTACCTCATCCCCATACTACTCCTTTGGACCCCAGTATCTCTACTTACACACTCATCTTCTGCATATCTATCACTCCAGTGTTTAATTGCTATATTGTAATTATTTCACCACTGTGGTCTATTTATTGCCTTATCTCCTTACTTTATTTACACACACTGTATATAGATTTTTCTATTGTGTTATTGACTGTGCTTTTGTTTATCCTATGTGTAACTCTGTGTTGTTTTTTGTCACACTGCTTTGCTTTATTTTGGCCAGGTCGTAGTTGTAAATGCGAACTTGTTCTCAACTGGTCTACCTGGTTAAATAAAGGTGAAATATATATATTTTTAAAGACCTGAAGACAAATTCCCACTGTCATAACAAAATACTTTTCTAACCTGAGCAGGCGTGTGGCAGACATCCGTACATTCGGGTCCTTGTCTGTGAAGACGGCAGCAGCCTCGCTGAGCAGACTGGAGAGGTGTTGGTCTAACTCTGAGGGGTGAAGGGTCAGCAGCTCCCTCAGTCCCACAAGAGCTCCCTGTTTCACTGTACCACTGTAGTGATGCAGCTGGGACAACAGGTCCTAGAGGAGGGGAGGCACACAGCATAAGGTACAGTAGAGGAGTGAGTGTGTTTGTGTGTCTGTGTTACCTACCTTGATGTTGAGCTTCCGGTGTGTGGTGGGTGCATTAGCATCTTTCTTCAGCTGTTCAGCTAGGTTTATTCCCTTGGTGCGGAAGTTGATGTTGGTGGCGTTGTCAGCTTTAGGCTTGGTCTTCCCCACCTTCAGCTTGACCTTCTGGAAGTCATCCTGCCTCTTCTTCTTCTTGCACTTGGTCATCTCTGCAGGATAGGACGATCTGTGGAGAGAAACGTGGGGAACATCTTAAATTGCAACCAATTCTCTAATATAGTTCACTACTTCTGTTCTAACCAGAGCCAAACAGGGTTGATATTGATAAAGTGGTTCACTATATGGGGAACATGGTGCCATTTGACACAATAACGAAGTGTGTGCTAGTGTTGGACCAGGAGACTACAATCAGTGGGCAGCAGTGAGTTTGCAAGCCAGCAAGCGATCGGCTCAAACACAGAATCTATGAGCAGTAAAACCCAGAATAATTGATTGCGTTATTGCGTAATAATAATACCCACGTGTGTTGACACTGTCAGAAATAATTGTGCATGCAGTAGCCTTCCCGCGCCGAATGTAGCTTTTGAAGACGGTCAATCAGCAAAACAAAGCTCGTGCTGTTTCTTTACAAACATGGGCTTTTCTCTTTGATACGACAACTAGCTAAGCTGTCTTCACATTTGCCTGCAACATTTGTTTGTTTTTTCCTGTTCTCAATTTCACGTCTACATATAGCAGTGTTTTATTGCAACTTGTGTAAAGGATACATTTTTTTCATTTGAAATGTATGTCGTTCTTATCTTTTAATATTATTTCTTTAATTTGAACTCAAATTTCCGAGTTCGAGCACACAGGCAAACGCATAGGTTCACAAAATCAGGTACGTCATGGGTCTTTCTATAAAGAGATACACAATTGCGCGTGCGTCAATTTGCTAGTTGTTCTTCTTGACACGCAAAATTCACCCCGCTCTGGTTTGCTTTAGCGAATCTTATTTTTTTCAGGTAGAGTATTTCATGTCACTCCCGATGTATTCTATAGTAACCCTGGAGGACGTTGTCCGGGTAGTGTTACTATATTGTGGCTACAGCTAGCCAATCACCATCTTTTGCACGGTGCGTGGTCAAGTGGTTTTGCCCGCAAGGCCAGCTGCTTTGTTTCTTAGTCGCCCTAAAAAAGATGTGGCCCATATAGCTAGATATTAAACGTTGTCTAAATTTGTTTGTGATGACCCTCAGAATGCAGCAAGGCTACAATCCAAGGCCATCTTATGGCTCCCCACCACAGAAGCGGTTCAGGAACGCTAATGGAGGGGCTAACAACAGGGTAAGTTCAGTCTCCCACGGTAATCATGCCAATTGCCCCCAGTTATGCCGTTTGCCCCCGGTTAGGATTATAGTTGTATTACTAGTCATTCACAACCAAGATGAGGTTAATGAATCCATCCCGAAGTGTCTATTGTGATGAGAATTCCAAAACAGTGGTTTTGAGAGTACTGTGTATGTAGTCGTTGTATGGTCTTCTAACCCGTTTCATTCCTAAAGTTGTAGTAGTGCTCTGTGCAGAGGAAGTGGTATGGACCCTTACCAGCCGCCCTTGGCTTGACAAAGACACTGGACACTGCTGGAGCAGCAGGGACTGATCAGTGCTCTCTGGTCTCCTGAGACTAAGTGTTTCTGTGGAGATGCAGCCTGCTGCACTGCCCCTCAATCAGGGCTTGAGTTACCCATTGACTATGGGATGCTGAAGAGTATTGTGGGCAGCAGGAATTCCAGACAACCCTGTTACCAAGTGTAGAAGAGCTGCAACTAACGAGGGTAACAGGGCTTGGTGTTTTCTCTGGGCAATCTCATGCCCTCTATCGCTGTCTTTCTAGTGAGTGGACAGTCAGCCCCCATAACACTTATTTTCCTGCTGAGCTATTAGCACTAGTGCTCACTGGCAGCTTGGTTCTATGATGCCTTTGCGACAGATATATATTCTGATTGGAACACCTGACTAGAGTACTTGTACTTTCGTTTCAAGGTAAAGCGCATGTGTACGGTGCAAAGTCAGTAACAGCTCAGTTCCCTCATGTCACTGACCGGGTCATGGAGGAGAGGCATTTCTCTCTCTCTCCATAGAGACAGGAGTGCAGTAGGGTTCTCCAATGTGTTTTTCTGCTGTGGTCCACCTGAAGCTTTTGCTTAAACCAAACCAATATTTCTGTGCTGTGGTCGACCTGAAGCGTTTGCTTAAACCAAACCAATGTTTCTATCCAGAACCCATTCTTAAGCTGCAACCCCTGTGGGGAGATTGCAGGGGATCCTGACCTACTGTTTGGGGAACGGTGCAGTGGGGTTTGCCCCTGTGCTGCCATATCCAGTCTCACTAATGCCTGTCTGTCTCTCTCTCCTTCGGCCTGGTTATCCCAACTGACAGAGAAAGCAGCCTAACTTCTCTGCTGACATAGGTAAGTTCTGCCTCCACACAGCATCACTGCCGCTGATAGGAGGTTGGAAGCTGTGACTTCACATCCTCCTGCCTTTTTGCTGGTGGCTGATTGGGCAGGGGGCAAGTCCAAGCTGCGTCTGAGATTCACTGCCTGTTAGAGGTTGCTGTAAATGCCAGTGAACTTAGTCACTGCCCACAGGTTTAGGCTGTGTGGCTCACAAAGGCTTTTCCCTATTGTTCATTTCAATGAGTTTTTGGGGGGTCTGTCTTTGATACAATGTGCATAAATCTTTTTAGATGCATTAAAAGTAGTTTTATTTCATAAAACACTTTGTTCCATGATATTCAGTCTGAGCAACTTTAGAAACCACAACGTGAAACCTGTCCTCTCAGAAGAATGTCTAACTCTAGGGAACTCATAGGTGTGCAGGTGCTCTCTGCAGTCCTGCAGAGCTGTTGCCCCATATTGGTGCAAGTCAAATCAGTAAGGATCCTGTCTGGGTCAGATGTTGTGGGCCCAAATGACTGCCGTGCATCACCCAGTTGGGTGCTACACATTGGTGGTGGATGAGATGGGATACTCCATCCCAATGTAATTTAGGGCTATCAGCCCCCGGCACAAAGATGTGGCCTCATAGGCCTATGGTAGTTCAGATGGGCAATGGATGCTGACAGCAGGATTTTCTTTCAGGGCCTTTGTGGCCCTCAAAGAGTAGGAAGTGTTTCAACACTGTCTGCCAATGGGGCTGGGACCTGCTGTGCCCATGCAAGAGTTTCACTGCTTTGATTGGACACGGGTATGGAGGAGTACCTGATGGGAGTGAGAGAATCCTATATCCCAGCTCTGACCTGTGTCTAGGTGGGCAGAAGAACTGCAGCACCCACGGTTTTCAGCAGGCCTCCATACCTCAGATTAGCTTTTCTTCTGTGTAGTGGTCAGTACTATAACCCTGGCCCGAAACAGACCCTGGTGTGCCTTCCAGGCAACCTTCTAATGAATCATGATCTTGTGAAGGTGGGGCTCGAATTGCACACAGCGAAACAAATTAAGTTATTTTTGGTTACCAGCAACTTTGATTACCAGCCAGAGCAGGAGATTCCAGTACTCCCAACCAATCTGTGTTTTTAGCAGAACCTAACTAGCACACAAATGGTAAGGATTCTTACCAGATGTTGTCGATGATGCACGGCTGGAAACAGGACCTGAGAGGCTCAGAAGAGCAGGGGTTGTGTTTCTAACTGTTGTTCAGTAAAAGAAGAACCTCTAAACTCCACTACAAGTCTTTTGACTGGGGGTTTGTGTAAGGAATGCACAGTGACCTTTTTAAAGCTATACCTTCTTTTGACGTATACCTGCAGTGTTTCACTTCCTGAAGTATGAGGCTCTTCGGCTATTGGCTTTCTGCTGGTCAGTTGACTGGACGTGTGGACCCTTTGGTCTCACCTGTCCGTGGGTAGGATGGCGATGTCATTATGCAGTCTCTGCCATGTTTGTGCTTTGTTGACTTCTGTGCGTTTCCCAGTGTTCACCACCAAGGCAGGAAATGTACAGACCATCCCCTCCTTGACCAAACAGTTGAAGGCCATCACTGGTGAGACTGTCATTGGTGAGTACCTACTCATTGCACCATGGTAGTAGCACTATGCCAAGGGTCCAAGAGATTTAAGTCAAATCACTCCATTGCACACTCTCACTAATATAGGCTTCATGGGGCTCTGATTTGTTTTTCGAGTCTATGATTGGTTGTTGCGATGTTTCATTGCCCATGGTTGTTTGATAGAGCTGTCACTCATGTTCTGCAGGTCTTCAGTATGTGTGGGAGTACCGGAGCCCTAGTAAGTCAGTCCCACCCCATTACCAGTGTAAACTCTGCAAGAAGGTAAGCCGTCTGCAGACTGATATGCTGGCTCACATCAAGGGCTGGAAGCACTCCTTCAGATACATGGTGAGGCTGTGTGTGTGTCACTTAACTTTCACAGTAAAAGTCCCTGTAAAAGGCTGTTGGATCTACAGGTCTGTTATGATGCTGTGTAACTGTATGGTCTCATCTGTTCTCCAGAAGCAAAATCATTCTGCCAAGATGCCCTTTAAGGAAGATGCTGCCACAAAGGACCATGAAGTGAGGAAGAAGGTGAAAGAAGCAGCAGCAGAGCTGGAGAAGGCAGAGGGCAGGGGACAGCTGAAGGTGAGAAGGGGGAGCAGAAAGTTATGGATGAGGAAAATAAAACACGGCAGACTATTGAGATGGGGGGGGGACCTCTCTGGTGATGTTGGTTATTGAATTGATTCTGTATGGTGTTTTCAGGTGATTCTGAAGGAGCCCAGTGAGGTCCAAGCATTTGCAGGACTATGTACGTTTTTCTATGTTTATTCTCAAGTTTGTCTGAATCTCATTGTGCTCAGTCTGTTTTTAAATGTACTGTGGTTCTGAAATATCTCCCTGTCATCACAGGTTCAGCAATCCCCAACATGGGGCCACCAGGAGGGATGGGAGGGCCAGGAGGAATGGGAGCTAGAGGACCAAAACCAGGTGAGTGTGTGGGGGAGAAGTGTATGGTTGCCTCTGAGGTAATAATCTCCCGTGGGCAGATTCTGAATGTTGACTGAGATAATCTTCAAGAACTGAATGGGATGCGTGAGATCCGAGCAGCATTAGTTCTGGTTTTGTTTTTCATCACTGGTTATTTGGCCTTATTGGGTAAAGGTGGTGCTTAACCTGCTTCGCCTCCAGTGGGGTGTGGGGGGGGTGGTGGTGTGTTTGCAATTTCAAACAAGTATAAATAATCACGCAGCTGTCCAAATTACTTGAGATTTTACTTCCGGGTTAACAGAGATTGCTAAGACCTTTATTGTGTGCTTGACTGGTCTATGTTGGGATGCAGTGTTGTGTAGTAGTCCAAATGCAGTCTTTTGTCTCCCTCTAGGTGGCAGGTTTGCAGAGCCTCTGTTCCCAGGGGAGTTCCCTCTCCAAGGCGGCGGCCTCAACTACCCCGTGGGTGGTATGGGGGGATACTCTGACCCCCTGCCTCGCTCCACGGCTTTCCAGAAAAGGGACATGAGCTTCCGAGGCTACCATGACAATACGGGGGGGCAGAGGCTAGGGGGTTCAGCCGATGGCTTTGGACTGGGAGGGGGAAGGGATGGAAGCTTTGGCCAGGAGGGGTTGTTGGGGGAGAGTCCGGGAAGCCACTACCCTGATGAGTTCAGAGGGGGACAGATGGGAAGTGGATCAGGCCAAGGGTTGATGGGAGCTGTACCTGAAACCAGCAGCCTTCCGACCACGCTACTCAAATACCTGGTGAGTGGAACTGTGTGTGTGTGAAACTATGCTTTCTCGTGTTATTTAAACATGCTGTGTGTGTTGAGGGTCTGTTTCCTGTGTGTAGGACAATTTCCAGATCGAGAACGAGGATGATGCTCAGATCGTGCTGAAGGTGACACAGAAGCTGACAGATGTCCTAATGGACTACAGACTTAGGAGTGTTTCCTCGGTATGCAGCACACACACACACTGTGCTCTGTCAGCTGCAATAGCCGTGCAACAAGCAGCTCTCAGGTGCTTCCTGCAACAGGAACTGGTGACGTGAGGATAAATGTCACTTGATTCAGTCCTTTAACCCACTTCCTGTCTGTGTTCAGTCAGTGAGTTATTGCTGTTCATTATGGCAGTACAAGGCAGTGCTCTAGAACCTGTGTTCTGACAGCACACGTCCTTACTGTGGCTAAACCTGTTCCTTGTGTACTCCCATACAGTCGTAAGGTAGATGGCGTGATTCAGGAAACCAAATAATTCCTCAGTAGTTTGTCCCCTTTGCTGTTCTCTCTGATTCAGTGTATGTGCGTTTGACTCCAGCAGGGTCCTAGTATGAAGAGCAGTTTGTCGCTGGGCTCCATGAGCTACTCCGATTCTCCCAGAATGTCTAGCAGTAGTGACCGCTTCTCTGGGAACCTCTCTGGTATGCACGGCCCCAGTTGACAAATTAAATACACACGTCCAGCCTTTTAATGGCTGGTTGGTTTGGTTCAGAAATAACCTACAGTACATCAGTCGTCTATTTTATCTCCTCTGCAGGCCCTTCCAGATACTGATGGTCCATCCAGGTACTACAACTAACTGATCCATCCCCACGTGACACATCCACCTTCCTGGGGTAACCCATCCTCCGCCTCACCCCCCAAGATATACCCTGAGTCCATGGGGGTCTGCAGCTGTCTGTCAAGCCACTGAACATTTTTATTTTATATAATTTTCATTCAAAGCAGAAACTGATACAATTGTGTACTTATTAGTGCAGACTTTGTTTTTACCTAACTTCTTTTGACATGCATAGGTTGGACTAAAGTTTGACTTTTAGTTTTAACCATTGTATTCATGTGATTTTGGCATTTATTTTACTGTGGTTTCTTGGACAAATCTTGTCTGTTTAGAAATTAAGTGTTTGATAGAAAACAAGTCATGTTTAGGGAAACAGATGTTTGGCGGTAAATGGTTTACTGATGTACTGACTGCTGTTTGAGTTGGGCTTGTCATCACTGTTTTTCTTCACACCTGGCTTCACTTGTGGGATCGTCTGAGACCAGCCACCCCGACAGCTGATGAAACTTAGTATTTGTCTGTATTAAAGCCCTTTTGTGGGGAAAAAATAATTGAGTCGCTGGGCCTGAACCGAATCCCAGGATGTATGGTGCATTTGGAAAGTATTCAGACCCTGACTTTTTCTACATTTTTCTTATGTTACAGCTGTATTCTAAAATGTAGTAATCTACACACACACACTACCCAGTAAGTAAAAACAGGTTTTTGTAAATGTTTGTAAATGAATTAAACTGAAATATTTGCATAAGTATTCAGACCCTTTACTCAGTTTAATGCACCATTGCCAGTAATTACAGCCTCGAGTTGTCTTTGGTATGTCAGATTGGACAGGGAGCATCACTGCATAGCTATTTTCAGGTCTCTCCAGAGAAGTCTGCTTGGGTTCAAGTCCGGGCTCTGGCTGGGACACTCCAGTACATTGAGACTTGTTCTGAAGCCACTCCTGGGTTGTCTTGGCTGTGTGCTTAGGGTTGTTGTCTTGTTGAAATTGAACCTTTGCCCCAGTCTGAGGTCCTGAGCACTCTGGAGCAGGTTTTCATCAAGGATCTCTACTTTGCTCTGTTCGTCTTTCCCATGGTCCTGACGAGTCTCCCTGCCATTGAAAAACATCTCCACAGCATGATGCTGCCACCATACTTCACCATAGGGATGGTGCCAGGTTGTCACCAGATGTGATGCTTGGCATTCAGGCCAAAGAGTTAAACCTTGGTTTTATCAGACCAGGTACATTTTAGCAAACTCCAAGTGGGCTGTCTTGTTGCCTTTACTGAGGAGTGGTTTCCGTCTGGCCTCTACCATAAAGGCCTGATTGGTGGAGTGCTGCCGAGATGGTTGTCCGTCTGGAAGTTTCTCCACAGGGGAACTCTGGCGCTCTGTCAGTGACCATCGGGTTCTTGGTCACCTCCCTGACCAAGGCCCTTCTCCCCCGACTGCTGCCAGCTCGAGGAAGTCTTGGTGGTTCCAAACTTTGTGGGACATTATATAGACTGGTATGCCTTTCCAAATCATCTCCAATTTAATTTACCACAGGTGGACTCCAACCAATCAACTTGCAGAAACATCAAGGATGATCAATGGAAACAGGATGCACCGGAGCTCAATTTTGGTACGTTTTCTTATTTGCAAACATTTCTAAAAAACCTGTTTTCGCTTTGGCCATATTGGTTGTGTGTAGATTGAGGGGCAAAATGTATTGAATCCATTTTAGAGTACTTTCCAAATGCACAGTATGGAGGATGTTGTTCCTTCGCTGTAAAACTGGAACTGCATCACCCAGGGGATTCCATGAGTTGTATTTTATCTGATCCAAAATGTTGCTGGCTCTCAAGTTGACCTTAAATCTACCATAAACGGAGTGAATTGACATTATCATAATTGAAAACAGTTTAAGAGTTAATCAAAATCAGGTCACTTTGGTAACAGAATCAGGTAACATTTAATTAGTGCCAAAAATAAAATATTGGTTTCATAAAGTAATTTTTGGAATGAAAATTCCAATAAAAGAAATAAGGAATGTAGGAAGAGAAATCAAATGTTTTCCTGTTGCCTGATATGCTGTTGCTGGTTTTCAAACATTGTCACAATGTTGCAGTTTGAAATGCATTTAAATCAACATGTAGGTGTAGAATGATTTGCCGCCATTGGTGTTATAGAAATATTAAAGGGTCTCTATACCATGGGAGGTCTTGAAATTAAAGTTGGAATCATTCAATAACAATGGATATTTGACTCATATCCAGTTTCGACTTGTCCAAATTAACTGTTGACTGACTGGAGGGTATGGGGTTAACACTTCTCGAAGCCACTATGACTCAAGGATGAGCTCAGTCCTAAAGTGCCAGTTTTAGGGACAATCTCAGATGACACCCTATCCCCCATAGAGTCCACTACTTCCAACCAGATCCCCATGTGGCTCTGGTCAACAGTTGTCCAGTATTTCTCAGTTGGTATAGCATGGTGCTTGCAACACTAAGGTTTGGGTTTTAATTCCCACGGGGGACCAGTAGAAAAAAGTATGCACTCACTACTGTAAGTCGCTCTCTAAGAGCGTCTGCTAAATGACAAATGTAAATATGAGTAGGTCGTCTTTCCTTACGCATTCCTTGTCAAAATGTCCATCTGCTGGAAGCTGATACAGGTGAGCAGCACTCTGGTCCCCATATATGTCTTGCCATGTCGTTTCTGGGCCTGTGTGGCAAAATCCTCAGTTTTAAACTGAGCCACAGCCTCACTGATGCCATTGCCATCTTGATCACGCAGAATGTAGATCAACTGTTCAGTCAGAGGAAGGTCGCAGGGGAAAAAAAGTATTCCCACTTTCATCACGTATGACTGGCAGTTTCATACGTAAACACGTCTGTGCTGTGGGAAACGGTCTCACCCTGGGTCTCTCAATCTGATGTTTCTCCTCGCTACGCTCTGACACTGCTGGTGTTGTCTTGGGGTTGCCATGGTGTCTCCCAGTTGACAACATGGCTTGCATCTTCTCCTTGGTGACAGATGAGACGTCTATGGCCTGTGAACCAACATGGCAACCGTTGAGGTTCAAAGCATAAACGTAGTCTTCCGTTTGGTTGAATATTACAAATGCTGTATCTGTCCTCTCGTTATCCTTATACAGTAAGTGTAATATTTTGCTGTTGGCGATGTTCGGACAGCCAAACAATTATTTTCTCATTCTTCGTTATTGTTTTGGATAGATTTTTGGCCATAATACAGTACTCCATGCTCGGGGACTCACAGGATCTGGGCCTCTTCGCTGACCGTGACCTGTCCTCAGAGCGCCTCTTGGCCCAGATCCTGTGTGTTTCTCTGTCAGGCTCATACAAGCTTTGTCTTTGGGTTCTGTATGAGGGCCTTGCCCTTTCCTGGTGCTGCATTTCCTTGGATTCTAATGAGGGTCCATCTCTCTGGATTGTATACGAGGGTATTTCTTGGGGGTTGTACAAGGTTCTCTCTCTCTGATGAGTTGTGGGCCTATACAAGGGTTTTTCCAAGGGGTCATATGAAGGGTTCTGACACTGCTGGATGGCATAGCTCCACATCTCCTCAGAGGCCCCACGGACCTTCACGCTGATGCGGCCCAGTTGCTGATGGTTGAAGCTTAGTGCATCACATGCGTCCTGGGCATGCCAAAACTTTACAAGGCAGCCCTGTCTCACGCCCAGCTTCACATTAGCTATCACATCATGGAACAACAGGCCTTTGAAGAAGTGGCAGATCTCCTGGCTGGTGACAGTTTTTGGCAGGCCAAAGAGCCTGACGAAGCCTGGTCTTGGATAACAGCAACAAGGCCGAACAGTAGGGCTGTGCAGGGTCGGGCAAGGGCGCTGCCGGTGGAAGGAGCTTCTCTCTCTGTAGTTTGGACTTCATTGCATTTCTGCGATTCTAATAATATGTAGGGTCACCGGAGACTATCTAAGAAGAGTTCCAGAGCGCCTCATTGAGTGCTGGCCATCTCTCTCTATAGTGAACACAATGAACGCTTCACAAAGGTATCCTCCTATAATACACTGCTCAAAAAAATAAAGGGAAAACTAAAATAGCACCTCCTAGATCTGAATGAATGAAATATTCTTATACTTTTTTCTTTACATAGTTGAATGTGCTGACAGAATCACACATTATCAATGGAAATCAAATTTATCAACCCATGGAGATCTGGATTTGGAGTCACACTCCAAATTAAAGTGGAAAACCACACTCCAGGCTGATCCAACTTTGATGTAATGTCCTTAAAACAAGTCAGAATGAGGCTCAGTAGTGTGTGTGTGTGGCCTCTATGTGCCTGTATGACCTCCCTACAACGCCTGGGCATGCTCCTGATAAGGTGGCGGATGGTCTCCTGAGGGATCTCCTCCCAGACCTGGACTAAAGCATCCGCCAACTCCTGGACAGTCTGTGGTGCCACGTGGCGTTGGTGGATGGAGCGAGACATGATGTCCCAGATGTGCTCAATTGGATTCAGGTCTGGGGAACGGGCGGGCCAGTCCATAGCATCAATGCCTTCCTCTTGCAGGAACTGCTGACACACTCCAGCCACATGAGGTCAAGCATTGACTTGCATTAGGAGGAACCCAGGGCCAACCGCACCAGCATATGGTCTCACAAGGGGTCTGAGGATCTCATCTCGGGACCTAATGGCAGTCAGGCTACCTCTGGCGAGCACATGGAGGGCTGTGCGGCCCCCCCAAAGAAATGCCACCCCACACCATGACTGACCCACCGCCAAACCGGTCATGCTGGAGGATGTTGCAGGTAGCAGAACGTTCTCCCCGGCGTCTCCAGACTCTGTCACATCTGTCACATTGGCTCAGTGTGAACCTGCTTTCATCTGTGAAGAGCACAGGGTGCCAGTGGCGAATTTACCATTCTTGGTGTTCTCTGGCAAATGCCAAACGTCCTGCACGGTGTTGCGCTGTAAGTACAACCCCCACCTGTGGACGTCGCGCCCTCATACCACCCTCATGGAGTCTGTTTCTGACCGTTTGAGCAGACACATGCACATTTGTGGCCTGCTGGAGGTCATTTTGCAGGGCTCTGGCAGTGCTCCTCCTGCTCAAAGGCAGGGGTAGTGGTCCTGCCCCTGGGTTGTTGGCCTCCTCCACGTCTCCTGATGTACTGGCCTGTCTCCTGGTAGCGCCTCCATGCTCTGGACACTTTTTCTTCACCTTTATTTAACCAGATAGGCTAGTTGAGAACAAGTTCTCATTTGCAACTGCGACCTGGCCAAGATAAAGCATAGCAGTGTGAAGAGACAGAGTTACACATGGAATAAACAATAAACAAGTCAATAACACAGAAAAAAATAGTCTATATACATTGTGTGCAAAAGGCATGAGGTAGGCAAATAATTACAATTTTGCAGATTAACACTGGAGTGATAAATGATCAGATGGTCATGTACAGGTAGACATATTGGTGTGCAAAAGAGAAGAAAAGTAAATAAATAAAAACAGTATGGGTGTTACGAATCCCTTTTGGCCCGACAGTCTAGGGGGGATGGTAATGAGACTCGTAACATAACTCATGCAAATTATTATTGTGACAAAGGAAAAGTGTGAACGAAATAAGCACGACAACTGAAATCTACCGTCAAACTCTAGGTTTATTTATAAACACACGGTAATGGGGGGAGCAGGAAAAGGGGCTGAGCTGGACCCAAGGAAAGAAACAATAAGTATTCAAAAACACCCCTAAGCTAGACTAGCCTACTTTAACAACAGCTAACTAACTAACCAAAAATACAGTGGGTGGTCCGCCCAGTTCTAACTAGTGTATTTAACAAAGTTCACCTACGGGTAGTGTATGCCCATGGGCGACTTGTCTTGGTTTCCCCCTTTTCCACCAGCAATCAAACACAAACACCATAACCAAAAACAATACTCACAGGTGATGACAAAGTGCTATGAGGTGCTTAAACAAAAGAGGTTACGACACAAAGCGAGAGTGAAACACAGAGACCTACAGACATGGCATTTTACAGAGAGAGTGAGCTGAGCTGGGCTCCAGAACAAACAAATGATGGGGTTTTTAAACCATGGGGAAGGAACTGTGATAGGTCAGGAAATAGGAGGAGGTGTGTCTTCTGATTGATGATTGATTGTTGACTGATTGGGGAGTGATGATTTTCACCTGTGAGGGGAGAAGGAGAGAAAAGAAACACACACACAGGATACACACACACACAGAACTGTATCCGTAACAATGGGGATGAGGTAGGTAAAATTGGGTGGGCTATTTACCGATAGACTATGTACAGCTGCAGCGATCGGTTAGCTGCTCAGGTAGATGTTTAAAGGTGGTGAGGGAGATGTCTCCAACTTCAGCGATTTTTGCAATTCGTTCCAGTCACAGGCAGCAGAGAACTGGAACGAAAGGCGGCCAAATTAGGTGTTGGCTTTAGGGATGATCAGTGAGATACACCTGCTGGAGCGAGTGCTACAGGTGGGTGTTGCCATCGTGACCAGTGAAATGAGATAAGGCGGAGCTTTACCTAGCATGGACTTGTAGATGACCTGGAACCAGTGGGTCTGGCGACGAATATGTAGCGAGGGCCAGCCGACTAGAGCATACAGGTCGCAGTGGTGGGTGGTATAAGGTGCTTTAGTGACAAAGCGGATGGCACTGCATCCAGTTTGCTGAGTAGAGTGTTGGAAGCTATTTTGTAGATGACGTCGCCGAAGTCGAGGATCGGTAGGATAGTCAGTTTTACTAGGGTAAGTTTGGCGGCGTGAGTGAAGGAGGCTTTGTTGCGGAATAGAAAGCCGACTCTAGATTTGATTTTCGATTGGAGATGTTTAATATGAGTCTGGAAGGAGAGTTTACAGTCTAGCCAGACACCTAGGTACATATAGATGTCCACATATTCAAGGTCGGAACCATCCAGGGTGGTGATACTAGTCAGGCGTGCGGGTGCAGGCAGCGAACGGTTAAAGCATGCATTTGGTTTTACTAGCATTTAAGAGCAGTTGGAGGCCACGGAAGGAGTGTTGTATGGCATTGAAGCTCGTTTGGAGGTTAGATAGCACAGTGTACAAGGACGGGCCGGAAGTATATAGAATGGTGTCGTCTGCGTAGAGGTGGATCAGGGAATCGCCCGCAGCAAGAGCAACATCATTGATATATACAGAGAAAAGAGTCGGCCCGAGAATTGAACCCTATGGCACCCCCATGGAGACTGCCAGAGGACTGGACAGCATGCCCTCCGATTTGACACACTGAACTCGGTCTGCAAAGTAGTTGGTGAACCAGGCAAGGCAGTCATCAGAAAAACCGAGTCTGAGTCTGCCGATAAGAATATGGTGATTGACAGTCGAAAGCCTTGGCAAGGTCGATGAAGACGGCTGCACAGTACTGTCTTATTGATGGTGGTTATGATATCGTTTAGTACCTTGAGCGTGGCTGAGGTGCACCCGTGACCGGCTCGGAAACCAGATTGCACAGCGGAGAAGGTACGGTGTGATTCGAGATGGTCAGTGACCTGTTTGTTGAATTGGCTTTCGAAGACCTTAGATGGGCAGGGCAGGATGGATATAGGTCTGTAACAGTTTGGGTCCAGGGTGTCTCCCCCTTTGAATAGGGGGATGACTGCGGCAGCTTTCCAATCCTTGGGGATCTTAGACTATATGAAAGAGGCTGGTAATAGGGGTTGCGACAATGGCGGCGGATAGTTTCAGAAATAGAGGGTCCAGATTGTCAAGCCCAGCTGATTTGTACGGGTCCAGGTTTTGCAGCTCTTTCAGAACATCTGCTATCTGGATTTGGGTAAAGGAGAACCCGGAGAGGCTTGGGCGAGTAACTGCCGGGGGGGCGGAGCTGTTGACCGAGGTTGGTGTAGCCAGGCGGAAGGCATGGCCAGCCGTTGAGAAATGCTTGTTGAAGTTTTCGATAATCATGGATTTATCGGTGGTGACCGTGTTACCTAGCCTCAGTGCAGTGGGCAGCTGGGAGGAGGTGCTCTTGTTCTCCATGGACTTGTGTCCCAGAACTTTTTGGAGTTGGAGCTACAGGATGCAAATTTCTGACTGAAGAAGCTGGCCTTAGCTTTCCTGACTGACTGCGTGTATTGGTGCCTGACTTCCCTGAACAGTTGCATACCGCGGGGACTATTCTATGCTATTGCAGTCCGCCACAGGATGTTTTTGTGCTGGTTGAGGGCAGTCAGGTCTGGAGTGAACCAAGGGCTATATCTGTTCTTAGTTCTGCATTTTTTGAACTGCGCATGCATATCTAAAATGGTGAGGAAGATACTTTTAAAGAATGACCAGGCATCCTCAACTGACGGGATGAGGTCAATGTCCTTCCAGGATACCCGGGCCAGGTCGATTAGAAAGGCCTGCTCACAGAAGTGTTTTAGGGAGCGTTTGACAGTGATGAGGGGTGGTCGTTTGACTGTGGCTCCGTAGCGGATACAGGCAATGAGGCAGTGATCGCTGAGATCCTGGTTGAAGACGGCGGAGGTGTATTTGGAGGGCCAGTTGGTCAGGATGATGTCTATGAGGGTGCCCTTGTTTACAGATTTAGGGTTGTATCTGGTGGGTTCCTTGATGATTTGTGTGAGATTGAGGGCATCTAGCTTAGATTGTAGGACTGCCGGGGTGTTAAGCATATCCCAGTTTAGGTCACCTAACAGAACAAACTCTGAAGCTAGATGGGGGGCGATCAATTCACAAATGGTGTCCAGGGCACAGCTTGGAGCTGAGGGGGGTCGGTAGCAGGCGGCAACAGTGAGAGACTTATTTCTGGAGAGAGTAATTTTTAAGGTTAGTAGTTCGAACTGTTTGGGTATGGACCTGGAAAGTATGACATTACTTTGCAGGCTAACTCCTCCCCCTTTGGCAGTTCTATCTTGACGGAAAATGTTATAGTTGGGAATGGAAATCTCAGAATTTTTGGTGGCCTTCCTGAGCCAGGATTCAGACACGGCAAGGACATCAGGGTTAGCAGAGTGTGCTAAAGCAGTGAGTAAAACAAACTTAGGGAGGAGGCTTCTGATGTTGACATGCATGAAACAATGAATGAGGGTGCGTGGGGACATGCAGGGACTGGGTTTACCTCCACATCACCCGCGGAACAGAGGAGGAGTAGTATGAGGGTGCGACTAAAGGCTATCAAAACTGGTCGCCTAGAGCGTTGGGGACAAATAATAAAAGGAGCAGATTTCTGGGCATGGTAGAATATATTCAGGGCATAATGCGCAGACAGGGGTATGGTGAGGTGCGGGTACAGCGGAGGTAAGCCCAGGCACTGGGTGATGAGAGAGGTTGTTTCTCTGAACATGCTGGTTGTAATGGGTGAGGTCACCGCATGTGTGGGAGGTGGGACAAAGGGGGTATCAGGGGTATGAAGAGTGGAACTAGGGGCGCCATTGCAAACTAAAACAATGATAACTAACCTGAACAACAGTATACAAGGCATATTGACATTTGAGAGAGACATACAGCAATCACAGGTGTTGAATTGGGAGAGCTAGCTAAAACAGTAGGTGAGACAACAGCTAATCAGCTAGCACAACAACAGCAGGTAAAATAGCGTTGACTAGGCAGGGAGGGTCGGATTAACTACACACACAGCCTGAGTGCGGCTGGGGCTGACAGATAAAACATAAACAAGCAGAATGGAGTACCGTGATTAATGGACAGTCTAGCATGCATCAGCTATGTAGCCAAGTGATCAGTGTCCAGGGGGCAGTGGTGGATGGGGCAGGGAAGCTAGACTGGCGAGTATTATCCAGGTTAAGAAAACTGGCTGGCTGTGCAGAAGGTAAAAGCCGCTAACAATGACTAAATAGCTTGTAGCTACGCTGACAGACACAGCAAACCTTCTTGCCACAGCTCACATTGATGTGCCGTCCTGGATGAGCTGCACTACCTGAGCCACTTGTGTGAGTTGTAGACTCTGCCTCATGCTACCACTAGAGTGAAAGCACTGCCAGCATTCAAAAGTGACCAAAACATCAGCCAGGAAGCATAGGAACTGAGAAGTGGTCTGTGGTCACCACCTGCAGAACCACTCCTTTATTGGGGGTGTCTTGCTAATTGTCTATAATTTCCACCTGTTGTCTATTTCATTTGCACAACAGCATGTGAAATTTATTTTCAATCAGTGTTGCTTCCTAAGTGAACAGTATGATTTCACAGAAGTGTGATTGACTTGGGAGTTACATTGTGCTGTTTAAGTGTTCCCTTTTTTTTGAGCAGTGTATATACACACACCACCTTCTGGGAGGTATAAGTTGGTAAAGAATCTTCGTATGTCTTCAGCCCGGCCTCAATATTCAGACCCTGCAACCGAAGTACATGGTCATATTTAACTCATTTTATATGGCAAACAGAGGTCTGGAAACGGATACAAAAAGTGTTAACATGAAGCAGAAATCGAGTTATTTAATACATTAAGAACAGCAACAAAAGGATAAACATTTAAAATGGGCACATTTTTTACTTATATTAAGAACATCCAAATTCCAGATTTTCCAGAGAAATTAAACACGTTAAGTAACCCACAACACAACTGATGAACGCTGACACAGAGGTTCATTATTATTGTAATGACCTGCCTAGATCATAAATGAACAATTGTCCAGACAGAGGCTTGAGTTTGCGAATTGACGGTTTATTAAACCAACTTTACACAGGCTACTGTTTGGGCCGTAGCACACGCCAAAAAGATGACAGATAACCCACAAGCCAATCGTGACCTTCTCTTGGGAAGCCCAGACGTAAGAGAGAGAGAATAAAGGCTGAACCTGGTCTTAACTTCCAATGCCCAGCCCCCTGCCCAACCCCCCTCCACGCCACTCCGCCAACCACCAGGATGCCCGGCATCAGAACATTCCAGGCATTCCCGTGATTGGCAGATAGCAGGTTGATTGACATGTCGGACCCCGCGAACACCGGGTACTGGTCAGTACAACACAACCACCTCCTAGCCTAACACATAACACACAGCTGTCTGTGCGGGTCGCTACACAGCCCCCCCACCACAAAGTCCCTCGTCCCCGAGGGAACAAACAAAGTCTCTGAAGCGACCCGGAGGTCTCCTTTGCCTGCGTGGCCGTGATGGTCGCAGAGTGCCCCTCTGGGAACCAGGGGATGAAGGCAGGGATATGGGGGACAAGGAAGCGGGAACGGGTAATACAGTCTGTGGCTCTGGGGAACCACGCGGTGACACAGGGGGGGAGACAGGGGGAGTGGGCTGTCTGGAGCCGTGTCTGCGGCACCTGAGGGTGGGTGCCTGGAGAATGTCATTGCCAGAGAGGGGAATTGTGGGGGTTCCTGGGGTTTGGGAAAAAGAGGCCCCTCTGTATGGGGCTAACCTGTCCCGGTGCAGTGCCACCTTTCTCCCCCTGGGAGGAAGCTGCACCCGGTACACAACCTCCCCTACCCTCTCCAGGACACTGCAGGGTCCCACCCAGTGACTGTCCAACTTGGGGCATCTGCCTTTTTTCCTTAGGGGGCTGTAGACCCAGACCAGCTCCCCAGCCACAAAGTGCCTTCCCCGGGTGTGCACGTCATAGTTCCTTTTCTGCCTCACACCTGCATTCACCAGCTGCTCTGTGGCGAAGGTGTGGGCTGTCTCCAGGCGGTCCTGGAGTCTCCGGGCATACTCCGGCCCCGGAGGAACATGAGGGCTATCCAGGGGCCGACCAAACGCCATCTCCGCAGGGGTGCGGATCTCTCCCCAGCATGAGGAGGGCAGGCGTGCAGGAGGTGGAGTCTTGGACAGCGGAGCGGCATGCCATGAGGACCATAGGCAGGTGCTTGTCCCAGTCACGCTGGTGTTTGGAAGAGACGATGGCCAGCTGCTGTCCAAGCGTTTTGTTGAAGCGCTCCACAAGGCCATCACTTTGAGGATGGAGAGGAGTAGTGCGGGTCTTGTGCATACCCAGCCTCTCACACATGGTGGCGAACACACGGGACTCAAAGCTTCTGCCTTGGTCGCTGTGGATGGACTCTGCAGCTCCAAACCTGCTGAACATCCCCGCTGTCAGGGCGACGACGATGGTCTCTGCCTCCTGGTCAGGCAGAGCATAGGCCTCGGGCCATTTTGTGAAATAGTCCATGGCCGTGAGCACCCAGCGGTTTCCACTGTCTGTGGTGGGGAACGGCCCAATTACATCCACTCCCACCCTCTCCATGGGAGCCCCCACTGGGAACTGTTGGAGCTGAGCATGAGAGCGGCCTGGGGGGCCCTTTCTCGCTGTGCAGTTGTCACAGCGGCGACAAAAGTCCTCCACATCCCTCTTGTGCTGCCCCCAGTAGAAGCCCTGATGGAATACGGCGCAGTGTTTTTGTGACCCCAAAGTGTCCAGTCCCCACCCCCCCATGAGTACTCTGGAGCACAGCCTCCCGCAATGCTTTTGGGACCACCACCTGCCACCTCTCCTCTCCCGTAGCTGACTCCTTCCATGCCCGCTGTAGCACGCCATCAGCCAGCCGCAGTCTCTCAAACTTCGACCACAACCCTTTGGTCGCGAGTGAGAGCGCTGTCACCTCTTCCCATGGTGGCCTCACCTGCGCCTCTACCCACTGTAGCACTGGCTGTAGGTCTGTGTCCCGTCCCTGCTGCTGCCGCCATTCAGCCACGTCGACAGTCTGCAGCTCGCAGCAGACAGGCCCGCTCGCCCGACACACTGTGGCACAGACACCCTCCTCTGCCCGCAGCTCTCTCCCGTCCCTCTCTCCGTTCACAGTGGCGGCAGCCGTCTGCAGTACAGGGCCGACGGGACATGGCGTCGGCGTTGGAGTGGCGTGCCCCTGCCCTGTGCACCACCGTGAAGTCATACGGCTGAAGCTCCTCCAACCAGCGTGCCACCTGCCCCTCTGGCTCTCTGAAAGACATGAGCCACTGGAGAGCAGAGTGGTCAGTCCTTACAGTAAAGGGCAGACCACCCAGGTAGTACTTGAAGTGTTTGACGGAAGCCACAACAGCCAAGAGCTCCCGCCGGGTGACACAGTAGCGGCGCTCATGTTTGTCAAATGTTTTGCTGAAGTACGCCACCACTCTCTCCCCCTCTGGCCCCACCTGGGCCAGCACCCCACCCATGCCCACATCGCTCGCGTCTGTGTCCAGGATAAAGGGCAAGGTGAGGTCAGGGGGGGCGAGCACGGGGGCCCCGATCAGTGCACGTTTGAGGGTGTTGAACGCCTCCTCACACTCCACTGTCCAAGTGAAAGCCTTGTCCTTCGGCAGCAGGCGGTTCAGTGGAGCAGCAATGCTTGAGAAGTCCCGTACAAACCTCCTGTAGTACGAGGCCAGGCCCAGGAAGCTCTTCAGCTGACGCTGGTCGGTGGGGGTGGGCCAGTCTCTGACAGCCCCTACCTTGGCCTCCATGGTGCTGATCCCCTCCTTCCCCACTCGGTGGCCCAAGAAGGACACCTCTCCTCATGAAGTGGCACTTCTCGGGGTGGAGCTTCAGACCTGCGGCAGCCACCCTCTCCAGCACACGCCGTAGCGCCCCCAGGGCTGACTGGAAGGAGCTGCCATGGGCCAGGATGTCATCGAGGTATACCAGACACTGCTGTCGGGGGATGCCATCCAGCACCCTGTCCATCAAACGCTCAAAAGTAGCTGGAGCGTTGCACAGGCCAAAGCACAGGACCTTGAACTGCCAGTGTCCTCTGTTAGTGGAGAACGCAGTTTTGGCTCTGGCCTCTGGGGAGAGGGGCACCTGCCAGTAGCCACTGCGGAGGTCTAGTGAGGAGAACCAGGAGGACCCCCTAACCAGGTCCAGCGACTCATCGATATGGGGTATGAGTCCTTCCTGGTTACCTCATTCAGCCGCCTGTAGTCCGCACAGAACCTCAGCTTGCCCCCCTTCTTCGGAACCATGACGACTGGCGCCGCCCAGGGGCTGTCTGAGGGCTCAATGAAGTCTGCCCGCTGCATCTCCAACACAGCCTTGTCTGCCGCCTCCTGGCGTGCCAGCGGGATACGGCGGGGACGCATCTTGATGGGTCGAGCATCACCTGTGTCGATCTCATGCTGCACCAGATGAGTCTGACCCACCTCTTCCTCACTCAAAACAAAGCTGTCTCTGAATTCAAACAGCAACTGCCACAACCGTTCCTGCTGCTCGGGGTCAAGACCAACACAGTTCCTCCCCCATATCTCCCTCACTGCAGACAGTGTCCTCTCCTCTCCCATCTGGGGTAGCTGGGCTGGGGGGTTGTGGCCCGGGCTCACAGAGGGCTGTGTCATGGAGGTAGCTGGGGGAATGTAACACACCGCCGTAGGTGACAGGGGGACTGGGGAAAAGTCACACACAGCTGTGGGGGAGGGGGCGCAGCCATGAGTCTCTGCTGCTTTAACTGTTGGAGTAAAGGGTTTGTTGGGTTGAGTGAATGTGACATTAGGGGGAGCCATGGTGACTTCCGTCCCTCCCTGGAAGCTCAGTGTGCCCCTATTTAGGTCTAACTAGCAGCCTGTGCTCCTAAGAAAGTCCAACCCCAGGATACAAGGGTCCTGCACAGCCGCCACCCACACAGGATGACGCACAGTCCTGCCCCCTACTGTCAGAGTCATTATTCCCTTTCATGGGTGCCAGCTCACCTGTGACTGTGCGGAGCTGCACAGTTGTAGGCTCACACTGAGTCCAACCTGGCACAATATCTGGCCTCACCAGGGTTACTGTGGACCCAGTGTCCACCAGGGCAGAGCAGGGCACCCCCTCCACAGTGACAGGGACATGACAAAAGTCCCCAACACAGGTCCGGCCCACCACAACAACAGGCTCCATCCGCTTGCCCTCGTCTGCTTCTGGGGGAAGTGGAGCCTTGCTTCCCCGTCTGTGCCGGTGGGCTCCTCCTGAAGATGATGGTGGTTGGGATAGAAAGCCAGGGGTCCGCACTACCCGGTCTATGCGGACCCCGAGCCGTTTCCCTGAGCTCTGGGGGACATGGGGCAATCTCGGCGCAGATGGCCTGGCTGGCCACCCCAGCAGACCCTGGGACCAGGGCTTGTGTTTCGTGCCGCCTGTAGCGACACAGCCCGAATGAGTTTTGTCATTTCGGCCACCCAAGCAGGCTTTTCCGGCTCCGGGCTGCTCTGCCCCCCAGCTCGCACAGAGGGTGTGTCTCCCTGCACCCCCACCAAAGCCCCAGCTGAAGCCCCAGCCCACACCAGCTCCCTCTCCAAAGCCATCTCCAAGGCTGTCTGCAATTACTCAGGATGAGCCAGCTGGGTCTGTATGCGCAGCTCCGTAGGAGAGAGCGCCCGTATGAACTGGTCCCGTGCTAGCTCGCTCTGCACGGAGGGGGGCATGTGAGCATATGCCCGCCGAGAGAGGCTCTCAATGTCATTAGCTAGCACCCGTAGAGGCTCTCCAGGCTGCCTGCGTCTATTACTCAGTTCGGAGCGCAGTAGCCCGGGCTGTACACACTGTCCATAGCGCCTCCTCAGTGCTCCCACTAAAGCACCATAATCATGCCTGTCCTCGGGGCTAATCAATATCAAACAGGCCAGAGCTTCATCCGTGAGGCATAAAGCCAACTGCAGTGCCCTTTCTTCATCCGACCACCCCCTAAAATGAGCTAACAGTTCAAACTGAGCATGAAAAGCTTCCCAATCCGCCTTACCGGAATACTTCGGGGTCTTAACAGATACGGACGCAGCCGGGAACTGGGCGCCGCCATGTTTGTTTACATCCTGAGCCCCAGATTCCTCGTCACGCCGCGTCGACGTCGCCACTTCGGTCCGCCCACCAGAATCCGCGCGAAATACAGTCGACGAAGCACTCATGCCCGCTTCAGCCGCCATCGCTCTAACGTCCTCCCTCAAGCAGCCTCTGCGCTCCGATTCCCTGGCGATCTCCTCAGACAGAACCCCCGACGTCCATTCACACGCACCTCCTTGGCCATAATCGTCCCCTACCTCCACCTTCACTTTCGGATTCCCTCGACGCATTTTCAATCCCCGTTCTCACCTACGGTAGCTAGCCACATAAGTCAGCTAGCTAGCTGGCTAACTTGTAACAACGTTTTTACTTCTGACACCAATGTAATGACCTGCCTAGATCATAAATGAACAATTGTCCAGACAGAGGCTTGAGTTTGCGAATTGACGGTTTATTAAACCAACTTTACACAGGCTACTGTTTGGGCCGTAGCACACACCAAAAAGATGACAGATAACCCACAAGCCAATCATGACCTTCTCTTGGGAAGCCCAGACGTAAGAGAGAGAGAATAAAGACTGAACCTGGTCTTAACTTCCAATGCTCCACCCCCCCTGCCCAACCCCCCTCCACGCCACTCCGCCAACCACCAGGATGCCCGGCATCAGAACATTCCAGGCATTCCCGTGATTGGCAGATAGCAGGTTGATTGACATGTCGGACCCCGCGAACACCGGGTACTGGTCAGTCCAACACAACCACCTCCTAGCCTAACACATAACACACAGCTGTCTGTGCGGGTCGCAACTAGCCCGGAGGCACCGTGGCTGTGAAATGAGACATTTAACAATATTTGAGTTAAAAAGCTAAACCGCTCAACTCCTCAAATTACTTACCAGGTGAAAACCATAACTCTGGCTCCTCTGTAGTTTAACCTTTTTATATCGTAATTTTGTGTGATGCTGATAGGTCGAAATGTTGTCCCTTTTAAGAGCCCGACCACGTTAACTGTGCACGCGATGCCACATGTGCGCATTTTATGGGGAAGTAGGGAGGCGCAAGAAAAGTGGCGCGAGCACACGCCCCAAAAGACAGAAGGGGTTGTGGGTAAAATAACAGGAAGTCAGTTTCTCTACCATGGCAACGGGGATGCTACTTGTGTGCGGATTGGCACTATTTCTAACAATAAAATCAAACCTACTTCACTCCCAGCAGTTTACGATTTCGTTTCAGCGTCCTTCAGATTGCAGCGTGGAACAGTTCTACGACATCTCCAGTCAGTCCTGTGTGAAATGCGGACCGAACCAGAGTACGAGTGCAACTGGTGCGTTATCAATGGTGTTGTTGGTTGTACTGTGACTAACGGGCTACCTAATTAGCAGTACGCTAATCCACTCCAGTCTGGGTTTGTTGTAGAGTCAAACGCTTTGTTTAAAACGTTACGTGTTAGAATAGAACAGGCTCAACCTTCTTTGATAAATAGTACTTAAATACAGCAGTAGCGAATCATAAGGGAGGAATGTATGTATTGCAGTAAACCACCTGGTTAGCTAGCTGGTTAGAATTGGATAATAATGCAGCTAATATAGTGTAAACTGGCCTGCTAGTTGCATTGTCCTATATGTAGACTATGTTAGCTGGTTCATCAGTCAATAAGATTGCTGCAGGTATTGTTTGCTGAGAGAAATGGCACTGATGGTTTACAACGTAACCTACAGCTGTGTCCACTGTTATAATATCTTGTGTTAACCAATTACCCTCTCCTCCTTCATCAGGTTTGTCTTGTGAATGTGTGACTGGGTTCAGAGTTCTCGCCACCAACGGAGCTTCCATCACCTGTCAGAAGTGTCCACTAGAAAAAACGGTATGTTCTTATTCCGTACTACTAGACAGTACATCACACCATATAATACAGTGCTATTTCAATTTACTTATCATTCACCGACCAGTTTAAAGGTCTCAGTCAAAACAGATTGTCCTGGGAAGTGTGCTGAACACAGGAGGTTGGTGGCACCGTAGTTGGGGAGGACAGCTCATGGTAATGGCTGGAGAGGAATAAGTGGAATGGTATCAAACACATGGTTACATCGTTGCTACGTTCCAGCCATTATTATGAGCTGTTCTTCCCTCAGCAGCCCCCACTGGTGCTGAACTGCATGTGTTCTGCCTGTCTTCTGTAGGCAGTAACAGAGGATGGCTATGGGTGTATCCTCTGTCCAGGCAGTCTGACTGAGCAGGGAACCTGTCAGTGCCCTTCTGGGAGTATACTGGGTGAGTAAAACTGGGAGTATACTGGGTGAGTAAAACTGGGAGTATACTGGGTGAGTAAAACTGGGAGTATACTGGGTGAGTAAAACTGGGAGTATACTGGGTGAGTAAAACTGGGAGTATACTGGGTGAGTAAAACTGGGAGTATACTGGGTGAGTAAAACTGGGAGTATACTGGGTGAGTAATACTGGGAGTATACTGGGTGAGTAATACTGGGAGTATACTGGGTGAGTAAAACTGGGAGTATACTGGGTGAGTAATACTGGGAGTATACTGGGTGAGTAAAACTGGGAGTATACTGGGTGAGTAATACTGGGAGTATACTGGGTGAGACAGCAGCTGGAGGAGCCACGTCTACAGGGGATGTGATGGTGTTTATGGTGCGCCGCTGTGTGATGCTAATGCTGTATTGTTGTACTGTAGTGGAGCGGGATGTCCAGGGGAACCCTCTGGAAGAGGCCAGGTGTGAGGTGTGTAACGGAGCTGAACCTGCCCTCTCAGCCCCTAACAGCTACGGAGACAGGTACCAGACACAGCCAAGTCTTCCTGCAGAACAACTGATATTTCTGCTCTAAACTCTCAGATGGCATGACTTGTTAAGATTCTGCTGACTGAACCGTTTACTGTCTCTGTCTGTCTGTCTGTCTCTGCTCTAAACTCTCAGATTGCATGACTTGTTAAGATTCTGCTGATTGAACTGTTTACTGGCTGTCTCTGGCTGTCTCTGTCTGACTGCTCTTGTTTCTGTCTGACTCTGCTCTCTTGTCTCTGTCTGTCTCTGCCTGTCTCTGTCTGACTCTGCCTGTCTCTGTCTGACTCTGCTCTCTTGTCTCTGTCAGGTGTCAGAGATGCCAGGCTTCCCTCATCAACACCTCTCAGTCCTGTGTGTGTGGTTCCAACATCCTGGTGAGCCCACCCTCTATAATACGAGTGTGTGTCATGTATGGGTTTAAAATGAAATACAAGTCTAGAGCATCCGTGAATCATATGTCGTGTTTCTTTACAGGCTGGAGGTATGTGTTTCCCTCCCAACAACCTCCCTACAGCTGTGAACCCTAATGTCAATTATGCCGAGCTGGTAAGTCAACACAACAGGGCCCAGTTTTTCAAATGTTATCCATCTGGATTTTGTCTGTCGGATAAGATTAAATGCATAGAAATAGAACGAATAATTTACTTGAATGGGGTATTCCGTTGTATTCATTCTATTTCTCTGTGTTATTCCTATCCAATAGGCAAAATCCAGGTAGATACTGTAATTTTTTTTAAACTGTGCCCAGAGCATCAGTGAGCCTGCTGTAGTTATGTGACTGTGGAATTGTAGTAACACTGTAACACTGTTTGGTATGTTCCCCCTGTAGTCCCTTCCTGTACAATCAGCATGGTTCTCCACAAACCTCTACTCTTCAGCAGCTGCCTGCTTGGTAAAATATACAGCCTCTCAAATACCTGTTCACCTTTCTGTCCCTGGACGATTGATGTGCACTTGTCCATGTGTGTGGTGTGTGTCCTGCAGGTGTTCTCTGACCTGATCGTGTTGGTATGTGTGCATTGTACAGGTGTATACTAACCTGACAGCATGCCAGGCATTGGGGAACATGTGTGTGATGAACATGCACTCCTTCAGCAGCGTGGCCAACGATGCCTGTGGTCTCTACAACACCATCTTCAGAGCTACCGCAGCCCTGGGATCTACACAGGACATATCCTACTGGTAACCTCTAACCCTTTTCCTGACCCCTAACCTATAACCCCTAAAACATCTTCTGAAGATCTACTCTTGCTCTGGAGTCTCTAACCACTGTTTTCAACCAATGATGTAAAATCTGGAGTAGATCAGTCAATGGAACTGTCCATTCCTGCCCCTGTGACTTTAGGAGAGCCAATCTCCCATGGCTTTACTACGGGGACCAGCCGGGTCTGGCCAACCGCGTGCTGCAGACAGAGCCACTTCCCACTGGATTCAGCTTCAAGGGACGCAACAGGGTCCGTAACACACACATTGACCCAACACTATTACAATAACACCTATGATGATCACTCCGATTCTACGTGCGTTGTCTCTCTTTCTCAGAATACAGACATCAACCTAGTGGCTGCTGTCTACAACGCCAGAGGAGACTTCCTCCAATGGGAGAAAGTGGGAGGAAACAACCTGCAGGTAAAACAGGAAGTTCATCTTGAGCCTGACTAGTGTAGGCTAGTCTTGCATTGCCACACTTTGCAGTTCATAATGACTCCCATTCATATTGACCTTCAAGCTGAGCTGTCTACTGTAGTAATATTTGTAACAACCTGAGGTTGGGAGCAGAGCCCTTAGTGACACACAAGTCTAGCCTAAAGGTGTTCTTCTTTCCATCACACTGCTGGTTCCAGTGTGGAGACGCCAGTGTTTCATGATACAACTCAGTCATAGATCAGTCGTTATCATTATTAGTTTTGACTTGAGGAAAGTGACTGTCTCCTCTCCCAGCTCTGTCCAGACACCACCAGGAGACAGGAGGCAGCTTACACCTTTGGCACGGCCTACCAGGAGACTGTGAGTTTCTACCTCTATCCAGTGCTTGACTTGAACTGAAATGGCTTCCGGTACTCGTTTTGGATGCCACTACTGTTTATACAGTATTTAGGTGCAGACGCTCCACAATACTTTTGAGATAATATTCTATAAGAGGAACAGGAGCTCGAGCAGTAGAACATTTGAGGTGCAGGGACTCAGATCCGGTGAACTCCTGCCCAAGTCAAGCCCTGTCTCTACCTCGTCAACATGTGCTGTGGTGTTTTCTCATGGTGACAGTTGTTTTGCGTTCTCACTTAGCGTCCAATTCTATTACGTATGTGTCTGTGTGTGTAGTGTGTTCTCTCCGTAGCGGACCTGTTGCGTGTTTATGCTGAGCCTTTATTCTACGATGTGTTTGTGGATCTGAGCCGAGGAGAGGACAGGAGACTGCTCCCTCTTCCCACACGCAACCTCAACCAAGAATACAACAGGAAGTTCATCAACCAAGGTGAATGTGGGAGGGGGTACATTTGTTTTAAATCCTTTCTCCCTCAACAAGTATCTTGAATAACTGGTGTGTGTAGGTAACTTGAACGACTGGTACCTATCGAGACGTGTGTTACTGGTGGACACTCTGAGTGGGAGAGAGAAGAGCCTCGGCTCTCTGCCAAAAGTCATACGCATCGCAAGCAGCATCAGGATAGGGTGAGTTGCACACACACACACACACACACACACACACACACACACACACACACACACACACACACACACACACACACATCCATGTAGGACTACACGCATTCAGCAATGTTAGCAGGGTGTGAAAACATGTGTGTGTATTTGTGACATAGGTTTCAGCTGGTGCCAGGGACTCAGAAGGGACAGGTGTTCCCTCCTCTCCTCTCTGTGACCTACTCAGACGTCCTCATCACTGCCCCAAACACACAGACTGTCTCTGTGAGGCACACACACACACACACACACCTTCTCACAGCACACACACACATCCCTGATCCCACTGTAACTTCTGTGTGTTCTAGGTGTTGTTTGCTGTGGACTATGAGATGGACCAGACTGAGGCTCACATGAAGACTGATGTGAGTAACCAGGGGGCAGAGAACGAGAAGGGTAATGCTGTTGCGATTGCATGTATAGTGAAGACCATAATGATTTGTGTGTGTGTGTGTGTGTGTGTGTGTGTGTGTAGATCGCCCTAGGTGTGTTGGGTGGCATTTCTGTTCTGTATTCCCTGGTGAAGACAGCCAGCTGGAAGAGGAGGATCGGCTCTCCTCTCATTGACATGGAGGTACCTGACCTGTAACCCCCGACTTCTAACCAAATTAAATGTATTTATATAGTCCTTCGTACATCAGCTGATATCTTAAAGTGCTGTACAGAAACACAGCCTAAAACCCCAAACAGCAAGCAATGCAGGTGTAGAAGCACGGTGGCTAGGAAAAACTCCCTAGAAAGGCCAAAGCCTAGGAAGAAACGTAGAGAGGAACCAGGCTATGAGGAGTGGCCAGTCCTCTTCTGGCTGTGCCGGGTGGAGATTATAACAGAACATGGCCAAGATGTTCAAATGTTCATAAATGACCAGCATGGTCAAATAATAATCATCACAGTAGTTGTCGAGGGTGCAGCAAGTCAGCACCTCAGGAGTAAATGTCAGTTGGCTTTTCATAGCCGATCATTAAGAGTATCTCTACCACTCCTGCTGTCTCTAGAGAGTTGAAAACAGCAGGTCTCGGACATGTCGCCCATCCGGTGAACAGGTCAGGATTCCATAGCCGCAGGCAGAACAGTTGAAACTGGAGCAGCAGCACGGCCAGGTGCACTGGGGACAGCAAGGAGTCATCATGCCAGGTCGTCCTGAGGCATGGTCCTAGGGCTCAGGTCCTCCGAGAGAGAGAAAGAAAGAGAGAATTAGAGAGAGCATGCTTAAATTCACACAGGACACCGGATAAGACAGGAGAAGTACTCCAGATATAACAAACTGACCCTAGCCCCCCGACACATAAACTACTGCAGCATAAATACTGGAGGCTGAGACAGGAGGGGTCAGGAGACACTGTGGCCCCATCCGAGGACACCCCCGGACAGGGCCAAACAGTAAGGATATAACCCCACCCACTCTGCCAAAGCACAGCCCCCACACCACTAGAGGGATATCTTCAACCACCAACTTACCATCCTGAGACAAGGCCGAGTATAGCCCACAAAGATCTCCACCACGGCACAACCCAAGGGGGGCGCCAACCCAGACAGGAAGATCACATCAGTGACTCAACCCACTCAAGTGACGCACCCCTCCTAGGGACGGCATGGAAGAGCACCAATAAGCCAGTGACTCAGCCCCTGTAATAGGGTTAGAGGCAGAAAATCCCAGTGGAAAGAGGGGAACCGGCCAGGCAGAGACAGCAAGGGTGGTTCGTTGTTCCAGAGCCTTTTCGTTCACCTTCACACTCCTGTGCCAGACTACACTCAATCATATAGCCCACTGAAGAGATGAGTCTTCAGTAAAGACTTAAAGGTTGAGACCGAGTCTGCGTCTCTCACATGGGTAGGCAGACCATTCCATAAAAATGGAGCTCTATAGGAGAAAGCCCTGCGTCCAGCTGTTTGTTTAGAAATTCTAGGGACAATTAGGAGGCCTGCGTCTTGTGACCGTAGCGTACGTGTAGGTATGTACGGCAGGACCAAATTGGAGAGATAGGTAGGAGCAAGCCCATGTAATGCTTTGTAGGTTAGCAGTAAAACCTTGAAATCAGCCCTTGCCTTAACAGGAAGCCAGTGTAGGGAGGCTAGCACTGGAGTAATATGATCAAATTATTTGGTTCTAGTCAGGATTCTAGCTGCCGTATTTAGCACTAACTGAAGTTTATTTAGTGCTTTATCCGGGTAGCCGGAAAGTAGAGCATTGCAGTAGTCTAACCTAGAAGTGACAAAAGCATGGATTCATTTTTCTGCATCATTTTTGGACAGAAAGTTCTGATTTTTGCAATGCTACGTAGATGGAAAAAAGCTGTCCTTGAAACAGTCTTGATAGGTTCGTCAAAAGAGAGATCGGGGTCCAGAGTAACGCCGAGGTCCTTCACAGTTTTATTTGAGACGACTGTACAACCATTAAGATTAATTGTCAGATTCAACAGAAGAGCTCTTTGTTTCTTGGGACCTAGAACAAGCATCTCTGTTTTGTCCGAGTTTAAAAGTAGAAAGTAACCATTAACCTTTAAACACCCAAATGCATTTATTTAAATGTAGAATTCGATTGCATGTTTGTCATATATTTTCCCTGATCTCTCTCTCTCTCTCTCCTTCTCTATTTTTCTGTCTCTCACCCCTCTTTTTCTTGATCTCAGACCGTATTGAAGTTCCTGTTGTTTTACGCTGGTGATCTGGCTAACGTCTTCTTCTTCATCACCGTGGGAACAGGCCTGTACTGGCTCATCTTCTATAAGGTAGACAGAGACCCCGCAGACAGACACACACCACAGCCCCCCCCCCACACACACACACACACACACACACTAACAGACCTTTACCTCTGACCTGTCTCTGGTCTTTACTCCTGTTTATACGGATTCTGATTTTATTCAAGGTTTTTCTCTTCTTTCTTCTCCTGGGCTGCACACTCAGACGGTGGAGGCAAGTCTTTCTCTTCTCCCCCCTCCTCTTTTCCTCTCCCCCTCCCACACAAGAACATTAAAAACGTGTGTGTGTGTGTGTGTCTAGGCCCAGCATTTTGTGTCAGTGCTGCTACCGTTACCAGGTCTGCAGGAGGAGAGGTTTGTGGCGTATGTGGGCTGTGCCTTTGCTCTCAAGGTGAGACCATCCCACCCTGTTGACAGCTTGTATTATGTGTATGCTTCTATTTGTCTAAAATTGTGGTATTCAACGTCGTGGGAGCGACCCCTAGTGTGGGCGCGGGGGAATTGCAGTGGGGTCACCACATTAAAAAAAAACGATTATATATTTTTTTTAATGGGTGTGGGGATTACAGTACAGATTATTTGAAAAATTAAATGTGATTTAGTAAATTATTTATATTGGTTCTCCTAATTTTGTAAGAGATAAAAATTAATTATATGTTATTTGTTGATGTAAAATGTCAATTTACAGACTTTTAAGGTTGTGTAAGTATATAAATTGGTTCAAACCACCTAAAACCAACTAAGGCATAGATGATGGTAATAAGAGCTACAGCAGGTTCTCACCACTGGTGGGATAACATAGTATAACGTCCTCAAATGTGCAGAAACATCTAGTTCCAAAATACAAATACTTTTCTGTTTTGTGTGCCAACGCTAAGACTACCGCTTTGTGGCACACCTATAGGAAAACTGCCAGGAAAATAGGGCTGGTGTTAATATAGGTGAATCTGTTGAAACTTGCAGTCCAACTCCTATGACTATCAGTGTTAGGATGCCAAGGATCCTCATTATCTATTATTTCATGAAACAAATAATCTGAGTTTTTCCCAAGGCGGCGACATAGGTGCCAATGGCATATTAGAAGATCTGAAGGCCTCATCAATCCTTCATCTAGGAACACCACATGACTTAACACACATGCACACACCCTAACCCACACACAGATTCTGACCCAACGTTCGGAACACAACATTAACATAAACATGCACAGTCAAAGAATAACCCTCGGGTTTTATGGGGAAAACACTGCAGCTGAGCAGTTCATGGACCTGTGCTACTTCACAACTCTGTTCTCTTCCCTGAAGGACATGCAGATTTGTGTAGTGAGAGGTTTTGCTGAGGAAGTGATTTCCCACTTTCCTGTGGTAACCTTGTGTTGGAGCCTCCTAATCCTAATAATACATTTGGGGGGGGAAAGGAACATATTTGCCTTTTTCATCCTATTTATCGAATAGCGGTGGAATTATTGGCCAATATCGATATATCGGTCATTAGATTTGGGGTGGGGTCACGAGAAATTCTGCCGATAGAAATGGGATCCCTGCTGAAAAAGTTTGAATACCACAGGTCTAACTTGTCTTCCTGTCCTCCAGACTGTGCAGTTTCTCCATAAGCTGATCCAGCAGTTGTCAGTGGATATCTTCTTCATAGACTGGGAGAGACCGCGCGGCAAAGCCAACAAGACCATCCAGGGTACGTAGTCAAAAAACGCCTTTCCCTTTTCTCTGAAAGTTGTTTTACCCCTCTGTCTCTCTGAATTAGACGTGACCATGATTTGGGTTGTTGTCAGGCAATGGCAACGGTGAGGCGAAGCACAGCCCTTCTCCTGTCAGCATCTGGAGGACCTACTTTGTGGCCAACGAGTGGAATGAGATTCAAACCATACGCAAGATCAGCCCCACCTTCCAGATCATGGCTGTGCTTTTCCTACTGGAGGTACACACACATCTTCCTTTCCTCTCTCTCTGCCTCCTTGTCTGTCCCTTTGTGTCTGTCGCTCTCTGCCCCTCTGTCTCCTTGTCTGTCCCTCTGTGTGTCTCTGTCTGTCCCTCTGTCTCTCTCTGTCTCCTTGTCTGCCCCTCTGTGTCTCTCTCTGCCCCTCTGTGTCTCTCTCTGCCCCTCTGTGTCTCTCTCTGCCCCTGTGCCTCTCTCTGTGACTCTCTCTGTGACTCTCTTTCCCATCAGAGAAATGGCAGCACTCTCCCCTGATACATTTCAAATCACTTTCTTAACTCTCTCTCTGTGACTCTGTTGCTCTCTCTTTCTCTCTCCCTGTGTGTCTAGGTGGTTGGCTTCTCTAGTCTGGCCCTTAGGGACCCCTGGTCAGATCTCCAGCGCCCCCCTCAGTCCTACTCCCCTCCCTACAGCCTGATGCTGCGCTATGGCCTGGCCGCCACACTCTGGCTCTGCATTGGACTGCTGCAGGTAGGTACACCCCTGTGAACTGCAGACGTTGGTCGGACCTGTTACCAGAGTGGGTCTCTGGACAGGCTTTCTCACTCTGTGTCTTTCACTTTCTCTCTGCAGATCATTTTCTTCACTGCTTTCCATGAGCGTTTTGTGGAGGATAAGATCCGTCAGTTTGTGGACCTATGCTCTATCAGCAACGTGAGTATCACTCTCACCAGCATAGTGTCTCAGCTACCGTGCACATTTTGTAAAAGTGAGATGGGCTGATGAACTGCTGCTGTTTTTAATGCTATCAGTCATTTAAACAACATTTTTCTTCTGTCTTAGATTTCGGTGCTGCTGCTGTCCCACAGGTGTTTTGGTTACTACATCCACGGGCGCTCCGTCCACGGCCACGCTGACACCAACATGGAGGAGATGAACATCAACCTCAAGAGAGAGGCCGTACGTACACAGACAGACAGACACAGAGAGAGAGAGTGTGTGTGTGTGTGTGTGGAATTGGGATGTGTGTATTTCGTTCCGATATAAAAAGCTATTCAACCCTTTCTCCCTCTCTCTCTCTGTAGGAGTCTCTGTGTGGTCAGAGAGGTCTCCTTCCCAACACAGACACTCAGACCTTCCAGATCTCCATCACCAGCCGCCTACGCCTGCAGTACGACCGCATCCTGGAGCCCCTCAGCAGGGTGGGGCTGTGTGTGTCTGTGTGTTGTTTGAGATCATCATAATCAACAGCAAAGATATTCATGTCTGTTTTATGTAATGTGTTTCTATCAGAATAGTCTGTTACGTTGTACCACTTTTAACGTGCCTCTGTCTGAAGCTTTTAAAAATGTAGTTGTCACAGTTTTCATATAATTTCAGGTTACAACACATTTCATGATCTACAATTTCAGATTACTTTGTAGAGTTCAATGGGTCAGGTACACTCAAGGGCATGGAAATATTTACCTTGTTCAAAGGTATATCTGTGTTTGTCTCTAACAGAGAAATGGACCGTCGCGGTTGGTGGACGCAGCCTCGGGACACCCCTTTGACCAGAGCACCAAAGCCTACCACACAATGAACCGTTTCCTAGGATCTGTCATAGACCATGTAAGATATAAACATACCACGCAATGAACCGTTTCCTAGGATCTGTCATAGACCATGTAAGATATAAACATACCACGCAATGAACCGTTTCCTAGGATCTGTCATAGACCATGTAAGATATAAACATACCACGCAATGAACCGTTTCCTAGGATCTGTCATAGACCATGTAAGATATAAACATACCACACAATGAACCGTTTCCTAGGATCTGTCATAGACCATGTAAGATAAGATAAACATACCACACAATGAACCGTTTCCTAGGATCTGTCATAGACCATGTAAGATATAAACACACAACACACCATGAGTCACTTCCTAGGATCTGTTCTAAATATTTTCACACACACCTTTTCCTGATGTTATGTTGTATTCTCTGTAGGCCCATCAGGACATGGAATACATTGTGAGAGACAAACTGTTTTTTGAGAGAGTCATAGGGATGGAGTTCTTGGAGCCTATGGACAAGAGCATCTTCTACAACGGTTATGCTGCAACCTTCCCTCCATCTTGTGCCAACATCACTTCTTTTTCAATCTTGGTTCCAATAGTTTATATGTATATACAGTACCAGGCAAACGTTTGGACACACCTACTCATTCAAGGGTTTTTCTTTATTTTTACATTGTAGAATAATAGTGAAGACATCAAAACTATGAAATAACACATTGAATCATGTACTAACCAAAAAAAGTGTTAAATCAAAATATATCTGAGATTCTACAAAGTAGCCACCTTGATGACAGCTTTGTACACTCTTGACATTCTTTCAACCAGCTTCATGAGGTAGTCACCTGGAATGCGTTTCAATTAACAAAGTGTGCCTTGTTAATTTGTGGAATTTCTTTCCTTTCCGTTTGAGCAAGTAATTTTTGTTGTGACAAGGTAGGGGTGGTATACAGAAGATAGCCCTATTTGGTAAAAGACCAAGTCCATATTATGGCAAGAACAGCTCAAATAAACAAAGAGAAATGACAGTCCATTATTACTTTTAAACATGAAAGTCAGTCAATCCGAAAATTGTTGCAAAAACCATTAAGCTCGATGATGCAACTGGCTCTCACGAGGTCCACCTCAGGAAAGGAAGACCCAGAGTTAATTAGAGTTACTAGCCTCAGAAATTGCAGCCCAAATAAATGCTTCAGAGTTTTAGTAACAGACACATCTCAACATCAACTGTTCAGAGGAGACTGTGTGATGCAGGCCTTCATGGACGAATTGCTGCAAAGAAACCACTACTAAAGGACACCAATAATAAGAAGAGACTTGCTTGGGCCAAGAAACACGAGCAATGGACATTAGACTGGTGGAAATATTTCCTTTGGTCTGATGAGTCAAAATTTGAGATTTTTGGTTCCAATCTCCGTGTCTTTGTGAGACACAGAGTAGGTGAACAGATGATGTGTGGTTCCCACTGTGAAGCACACCTGTCTTTTCTCTCTGCTTATTTGAGCTGTTCTTGTCATAATATGGACTTTGACATTTACCAAATAAGGCTATCTTCTGTATACCACCTCTACCATGTCACAACACAACTGATTGGCTCAAATGCATTAAGGAGGAAATAAATTCCACAAATTAACTTTTAACAAGGCACACCTGTTAATTGAAATTACAATCCAGGTGACTACCTCATGAAGCTGGTTGAGAGAATGTCAAGAGTGTGCAAAGTTGTCATCAAGGCAAAGGGTGGCTACTTTGAAGAATCTCAAATATAAAATATATTTTGATTTGTTTAACACTTTTGGTTACTTCATGATTCCATATGTGTTATTTCATAGTTTTGATGTCTTCACTATTATTCTATAATGTAAAAAATAAAGTAAAACCCTTGAATGAGTAGGTGTGTCAACTTTTGACTGGTACTGTATATATCTCGAAACATGGCAGAGGCCGCATATTACTGTTGTATATGTTACTACATTACACACACTGTGTGGGCTGCAGATGAATGGCAGTGTGGTCTGTGAACAAGCCTGGGCACCTGTATGACCTCTGAAATATGTCTTTATTTAACAGATGAGTCCCATTCCTTCAGTGACGTGCTGTTCTATGGGAACGAAGCCACTCTGTTGATCTTTGACACACTCTTCTTCTGTGTGGTCGACCTGGGAGCACAGAGCTTCATACTGGCAGGCGTACTCACATACGTACAGCAAATGGTCAGTATTGGGTGTACTTGTCTTTGTTTGTATTAGTTGTATAACAGCAAAAAATTAAATTTATTTTCTATTCTAGATCTTTCGGTTAATCCGTAACGGTATTGGGCGGAGAAACCTGGCCAACAAAACATTGGTGGACAAGAGATTCCTGATCTAGTTTCTGCTGTCAGAAGGGTGAAAGTATAGACCAGGCAATTCCAGTCTGCGGGGGCCTGATTGGTGTCACAGTTTTGCCCCAGCTAACCTGACTCCAATAATCAACTAATCATGATCTTCAGTTTAGAATTCAATTTGAAAAATCAGCTGTGTTTTCTAGAGATGGAGAAAAAGTGTGACAGCGTTATTCAACTCTTACCCTACGAGGTCTGGAGCCTGCTAGTTTTCTGTTCTACCTGATCATTAATTACACAAACCTGGTGCCCCAGCTCTAAATCTGAAGAAAAGCCGTGGAACTGGTCCAGAGTTGAGCTTGAGTGGTATAGACTATAGTATGCCTTGTTAGCATGTAACAGCCTTGGTAGCGGTGTGACTAGCGTGGTTTAATTGTTTTGTTTACAGCTTTGGCAGACTCTTTTTTTTTTTTTTTACATGCTTTTCTACTTGTTTACACAGTATTTTGTACATGTTCTTCACAGGGTCGATGATGTACATTTTGTGATTCAGTTTCTCTGTGATATGTTTTTACAAATTAAAACAATGTGTCTGATTTTATATTGTATCTTCATTCACTTCCTCTGTTATTGGCCCTGTAGATAAAGAGAGAAGATGGAGGGAGGTGAAGGTAGATGAGAGAAGGATTGTGGTACTTCAAACCATCCACACATTAGCTATTGGCTGCTGTAGTGGCATCATCAATTACTAACCTAACTTGCCAGAAACCATCTCTTCTGCTGAAGTGTGATGACCTTATAATGGTGCTATAAAACTAGATAACAGAGTAGGCCCAGCTCTGCTCCAGGGCCAGTAGGAGCTGCAACCAGCAGGTTCCGTTCACCTGTTCCTTTACTACACTGGATGTTATTTTGCAAATAGTTCATGATGAATAGAGATCTAGACATTTTGGTGCTTGAAAGTTTGTCACACACCCCCAGCAGCGTGCAAAGGGTTAACAAGCCAGTCAGATCTGTCAGAGAGGTGAACCAATCAGCGTTTAGTATGTTGTGAGCTGGAGAGGGATGCAGGAGGGTGGGTAGCGTAGGAAAACGAAATAGTAAACTCTGAGAATACGGTCGGTGGCTAGATAAATGTGTTTGGCATGTTACTTTTGTGCAGTATGTGTTAATGCATTGATAACTAACTTCTGTTATATGTTGTGAGATTTGTTACCGTGACCATAATGTACAAGGACTGAAGGAGGAGTGGTGTTTTAAGCTGGTTTGCGGTGACGCATAGCTAGATCATCGCTAGCCAACGTTACTACCCAGCAGTAGAGTTGACTTTGTCGGCCCATCAAATTAATACGTAACAATGTGCTGGCTTTAATTATGCTTTTATTTGGGATTATTCGCTATTGGGAACTATGTAGATATTGATGTCGATTTAATCTAAGTACAAAGAAAACTGACTCTGAACTGTACTGTAATCAATATGACAAATCTAGCAGTCAGGCCTAGCCAGGGATAGGCCGTGGTCACAGGTTATAGACTGTAGGTTTGAGCGGTATTTCAACTAGTACCGGGTGGTTCCGTGTAGTTCAGCCGTCCCTGGGTCTCTTTCGACCGACCAGAGCAGCTGCACGCATTGCTCCTTCGCTACAAATAGCTAGATTAAAGCGTCAATCAGAAAGCGAAATCCCGGCCAATGTTTAGGTAAAAAGCTGAGGGATGGGGCTAGAGAAATGTATCTACTCTCAAATTCATAGACATAGCTATGGATGCAAGGACTGACCATCCATGATATCAAAATAATAGTTTTAACCATGTTTTGAGGCTTTATAATGTTTGTTTACATTTACTTTGTTTACAAACATTGAAGGTTAACAAGCTTTTATTTTGGGTTCTGATGGAGTGTGACAGTTGAACTAAGATCAAGGCTTTTCTAAGTTATATTCTTCAAGAATCGATGGGTCCATATCATTAATTTAGCAACTGCTGATTGCCCCTTTAATTATAGTGTTAATAATTATAATAATATAATTATTGTATTTGTTCATGTTTTATTTGGTTCCCATTAGCTGTTACAATAACAGTAGTTCCTCTCCCTGGGGTCCTAATCGAGGAGGCGGAAAGGGCAGAGAGAGGGATAGCCTATGCCGTTAGAGAGAATCTAGTTCAGTAGGACAGGATTGGGTTTTCAGTGAGCAAATGTCAGACCCCCTTCACAGGACTATATATAGTCTGTCAGGCAACTAGTGGTGGCTGACCCCTGTAGAGGGGCAAGTCTCTTTCATAGAGCAACACAGCCTGGCAACCTAGTGGTGGCTGACCCCTGTAGAGGGGCTAGTCTCTTTCATAGAGTAACACAGCCTGGCAACCTAGTGGTGGCTGACCCCTGTAGAGGGGCTAGTCTCTTTCATAGAGTAACACAGCCTGGCAACCTAGTGGTGGCTGACCCCTGTAGAGGGGCAAGTCTCTTTCATAGAGTAACACAGCCTGGCAACCTAGTGGTGGCTGACCCCTGTAGAGGGGCAAGTCTCTTTCATAGAGTAACACAGCCTGGCAACCTAGTGGTGGCTGACCCCTGTAGAGGGGCAAGTCTCTTTCATAGAGCAACACAGCCTGGCAACCTAGTGGTGGCTGACCCCTGTAGAGGGGCAAGTCTATTTCATAGAGTAACACAGCCTGGCAACCTAGTGGTGGCTGACCCCTGTAGAGGGGCAAGTCTCTTTCATAGAGTAACACAGCCTGGCAACCTAGTGGTGGCTGACCCCTGTAGAGGGGCAAGTCTCTTTCATAGAGTAACACAGCCTGGCAACCTAGTGGTGGCTGACCCCTGTAGAGGGGCAAGTCTCTTTCATAGAGTAACACAGCCTGGCAACCTAGTGGTGGCTGACCCCTGTAGAGGGGCAAGTCTCTTTCATAGAGTAACACAGCCTGGCAACCTAGTGGTGGCTGACCCCTGTAGAGGGGCAAGTCTCTTTCATAGAGTAACACAGCCTGGCAACCTAGTGGTGGCTGACCCCTGTAGAGGGGCAAGTCTCTTTCATAGAGTAACACAGCCTGGCAACCTAGTGGTGGCTGACCCCTGTAGAGGGGCAAGTCTCTTTCATAGAGTAACACAGCCTGGCAACCTAGTGGTGGCTGACCCCTGTAGAGGGGCAAGTCTCTTTCATAGAGCAACACAGCCTGGCAACCTAGTGGTGGCTGACCCCTGTAGAGGGGCAAGTCTCTTTCATAGAGTAACACAGCCTGGCAACCTAGTGGTGGCTGACCCCTGTAGAGGGGCAAGTCTCTTTCATAGAGCAACACAGCCTGGCAACCTAGTGGTGGCTGACCCCTGTAGAGGGGCAAGTCTCTTTCATAGAGTAACACAGCCTGGCAACCTAGTGGTGGCTGACCCCTGTAGAGGGGCAAGTCTCTTTCATAGAGTAACACAGCCTGGCAACCTAGTGGTGGCTGACCCCTGTAGAGGGGCAAGTCTCTTTCATAGAGCACCACAGCCTGGCAACTAGTGGTGGCTGACCCCTGTAGAGGGGCAAGTCTCTTTCATAGAGTAACACAGCCTGGCAACCTAGTGGTGGCTGACCCCTGTAGAGGGGCAAGTCTCTTTCATGGCATGGAGTAACACAGCCTGGCAACCTAGTGGTGGCTGACCCCTGTAGAGGGGCAAGTCTCTTTCATAGAGTAACACAGCCTGGCAACCTAGTGGTGGCTGACCCCTGTAGAGGGGCAAGTCTCTTTCATAGAGTAACACAGCCTGGCAACCTAGTGGTGGCCGACCCCTGTAGAGGGGCAAGTCTCTTTCATAGAGCAACAAAGCCTGGAAGACGACGAGCCGTGGCTGACCCCTGTAGAGGGGCAAGGTCTTTCATAGAGCAACAAAGCCTGGAAGACGACGAGCCGTGGCTGACCCCTGTAGAGGGGCAAGTCTCTTTCATAGAGCAACAAAGCCTGGAAGACGACGAGCCGTGGCTGACCCCTGTAGAGGGGCAAGTCTCTTTCATAGAGCAACAAAGCCTGGAAGACGACGAGCCGTGGCTGACCCCTGTAGAGGTGCAAGTCTCTTTCATGGCATGGAGTAACACAGCCTGGCAACCTAGTGGTGGCTGACCCCTGTAGAGGGGCAAGTCTCTTTCATAGAGCAACAAAGCCTGGAAGACGACGAGCCGTGGCTGACCCCTGTAGAGGGGCAAGTCTCTTTCATAGAGCAACAAAGCCTGGAAGACGACGAGCCGTGGCTGACCCCTGTAGAGGTGCAAGTCTCTTTCATAGAGCAACAAAGCCTGGAAGACGACGAGCCGTGGCTGACCCCTGTAGAGGGGCAAGTCTCTTTCATAGAGCAACAAAGCCTGGAAGACGACGAGCCGTGGCTGACCCCTGTAGAGGGGCAAGTCTCTTTCATGGCATGGAGTAACACAGCCTGGCAACCTAGTGGTGGCTGACCCCTGTAGAGGGGCAAGTCTCTTTCATAGAGCAACAAAGCCTGGAAGACGACGAGCCGTGGCTGACCCCTGTAGAGGGGCAAGGTTCTTTCATAGAGCAACAAAGCCTGGAAGACGACGAGCCGTGGCTGACCCCTGTAGAGGGGCAAGGTCTTTCATAGAGCAACAAAGCCTGGAAGACGACGAGCCGTGGCTGACCCCTGTAGAGGGGCAAGTCTCTTTCATAGAGCAACAAAGCCTGGAAGACGACGAGCCGTGGCTGACCCCTGTAGCACACTGGGTCTCAAACCTGTCCTTGGGACCTCAAGCCATTCCATGTATTTGATCTATTCCAGAACTAGCACACCTGATTCAACTTTTCAACTAATCATCAAGCCTTTGTGTAGGTGAATCAGGTGAGCTAGTTTAGAACTAGATCTAAATTGTGAAAAGTCTGGGGAGAGGTTTGAGAACCACTGCTGTAGAGGTGCAAGGCTCTTTTATGGAAACCTAGTGCCAGTCTGTCACACTAGTCCGCTAGTACTGGAATGCAGTGTTCCATTGTTGGAGTGCAACCTGCCTCAAAGCATAATAAAGCCTCTGCCAAGAGGCTCAGACCTTTATTGCACAGGAGGTTTCCTTGTAGCAAAGTCACTGGTTCCAGCTCCCTTATTCACCACACAATCAAAATAAATACAGTTGAAAGATAGAACTGCTTGTCTTGATCCATTATGTTGTTTGCATGTCACTTTTGTTTGTATTGGTGTGTAATGGTACCTTTGTCAAGAGCTCTGTTACTACGTGTCAGTAATTTATGTACACTGACTGAATGAGAGGTGTGTACACAATCAAAATGCCATAGTCAGCTGTGGTTGTGTAGACTGAATGATACAGATGACACAAGCTGCATTTTTGCCCATAGCTCACAGTTCCTGGTGTCTCCCGTAGGTGTAGGAGTGTTGGTGGTGCTCTGAGAGAGTGTGTGTGTGTGGCGGTGCTCTGAGAGTGTGTGTGCCCAGAGCGAGCCACCATGCCCGTGACATCACAGCTGTTCCGAGGCTTCCCTCGAGCGAAGCTCTGGGGTTCCTCCCTGTTCCCATGCCAACGCCAGCTCCCCTGCTGCCCCACCACCCACCGGCCCACCTCGTCGCAGCCCCACCCCATATGGACGATAGCCATGCCCGTGCGTGGCTATAGGAGGAGCCCTGACCTCCACAGCTACAATCTCACCCCCCCACAGGTCAACTCAATCCTCAAGGCCAACGAGTACAGCTTCAAGGTAGGAGCGATCGATACACACATTTACACACAACGAGTACAGCTTCAAGGTAGGGGCGGACGATACACACCTTTACACACAACGAGTACAGCTTCAAGGTAGGGGCGGTCGATACACACATTTACACACGAGTACAGCTTCAAGGTAGGGGCGGTCGATACACACATTTACACACAACGAGTACAGCTTCAAGGTAGGGGCGGACGATACACACATTTACACACAACGAGTACAGCTTCAAGGTAGGGGCGGTCGATACACACCTTTACACACAACGAGTACAGCTTCACGATTGCGCTGAGACCATAAGAATATGAGTGTGTGCTTTGGTTCTAGGTTCCAGAGTTTGATGGTAAGAATGTGTCGTCGGTGATGGGGTTCGACAGTAACCAGCTGCCTGCCAACGCACCCATCGAGGACCGGCGCAGCGCTGCCACCTGTCTGCAGACGCGGGGGATGCTGCTGGGAGTGTTCGACGGCCATGCGGGCTGTGCCTGTGCACAGGTAAGTTTCTGCTGTCTTTGTGTATAATCTGCGAGTTAGTTTTAATGTGCAGTAAAACATCTACCTGTCTGTTTCTCAGGCGCTGAGTGAGAGGTTGTTCTACTACGTAGCCATGTCCTTGATGCCCCATGAGACCCTGTGTGAGCTGGAGGCTGCAGTAGAGGCAGGCAGGCCCCTCAGCCCCATCCTGCAGTGGCACAAACACCCCAACGACTACTTCACCAGGGAGGCACAGACTATGTACTTCAACAGCCTCAGAACCTACTGGCAGGAACTCATAGACCTCAGCAGGTACACACACACACACACACACACACACACACACACACAGGAACTCATAGACCTCAGCAGGTACACACACACACACACACACACACACACACACACACACACACACACACACACACACACACACACACACACACAGGAACTCATAGACCTCAGCAGGTACACACACACACACACACACACACAGGAACTCATAGACCTCAGCAGGTACACACACACACACACACACACACACAGGAACTCATAGACCTCAGCAGGTACACACACACACACACAGGAACTCATAGACCTCAGCAGGTACACACACACACACACACACACACACAGGAACTCATAGACCTCAGCAGGTACACACACACACACACACAGGAACTCATAGACCTCAGCAGGTACACACACACAGAGCAAGTCCTAGACCTCAACAGGTACACACACACACACACACACACACACACAGGAACTCATAGACCTCAGCAGGTACACACACACAGAGCAAGTCCTAGACCTCAACAGGTATGGGGTAATAAGGATGCATCAGTAATGGGTCATTATTCAGTGTTGGAGTTGATTGTATGTGATTGTGTTCCCAGTCCAGGGGAGAGCCTAGGGCCCAGAGAGGCGTTGCTGAGTGCCTTTAAGAGACTGGACAGTGACCTGTCTCTGGAGGCTCAGGTGAGAGACCGTGTTCTATCCCCTTGACTTCTATCCTCTGTCCATCGATGTCTCTGTGTTACCATAGTATCCAGCCCTGGGTAGAAATGTGTACTGCTGATCCCTATGTTGTGTTGTCCAGGTGGGAGACGCCAATTCCTTCCTCCACTACTGGGTTCTGAGAGTGGCCTTCTCTGGAGCGACTGCCTGCGTAGCTCACATCGATGGATCCGACCTGTACGTACTCTAGTCCACAGCCACGGATCTCTCTCTGTAGGCTCCCATAAGTACTGCCTGGTCTCCATCTGTCTGCTCTGACTGAGTGTCTGAATCCTCTGACTGTGGTTGTTTAGGTATGTAGCGAACACGGGTGACGGCCGGGCGGTGCTGGGGGTCCAGGAGGAGGACGGCTCGTTCAGCGCTCACACGCTCTCCAACGACCACAACGCCCAGAATGAGAACGAGGTGGCCCGCATCCAGGGGGAACACCCCCCCTCTGAGAAGAAGACAGTCGTACGACAGGTCAGTATCGTTACACATCCAGAGAGAATGGTGGCACAGCAGGTCAGTACTGTTACACATACAGAGAGAACGGTGGCACAGCAGGTCAGTACCGTTACACATACAGAGAGAACAGTGGCACAGTAGGTCAGTACCGTTACACATACAGAGAGAACGGTGGCACAGCAGGTCAGTACCGTTACACATACAGAGAGAACGGAGGCACAGCAGGTCAGTACCGTTACACATACAGAGAGAACGGTGGCACAGCAGGTCAGTACCGTTACACATACAGAGAGAACGGTGGCACAGCAGGTCAGTACCGTTACACATACAGAGAGAACGGTGGCACAGCAGGTCCGTACCGTTACACATACAGAGAGAACAGTGGCACAGCAGGTCAGTACCGTTACACATACAGAGAGAACGGTGCCACAGCAGGTCAGTACCGTTACACATACAGAGAGAACGGTGACACAGCAGGTCAGTACCGTTACACATACAGAGAGAACGGTGGCACAGCAGGTCAGTACCGTTACACATACAGAGAGAACGGTGCCACAGCAGGTCAGTACCGTTACACATACAGAGAGAACAGTGGCACAGCAGGTCAGTTAAACATAAAGTAAAAACCAACATATATCCTCTATCTATAAAGTCCCCCCTTATCTCAGCTCGCTGGTCACCATAGCATCTCCCACCTGTAGCACACGCTCCAGCAGGTATATCTCTCTAGTCACCCCCAAAACCAATTCTTTCTTTGGCCGCCTCTCCTTCCAGTACTCTGCTGCCAATGACTGGAACGAACTACAAAAATCTCTGAAACTGGAAACACTTATCTCCCTCACTAGCTTTAAGCACCAGCTGTCAGAGCAGCTCACAGATTACTGCACCTGTACATAGCCCACCTATAATTTAGCCCAAACAACTACCTCTTTCCCTACTGTATTTAATTAATTTATTTATTTTGCTCCTTTGCACCCCATTATTTTTTCTACTTTGCACATTCTTCCATTGCAAATCTACCATTCCTTTTACTTGCTATATTGTATTTACTTTGCCACCATGGCCTTTTTTTGCCTTTACCTCCCTTATCTCACCTCATTTGCTCACATTGTATATAGACTTGTTTATACTGTATTATTGACTGTATGTTTGTTTTACTCCATGTGTAACTCTGTGTCATTGTATGTGTCAAACTGCTTTGCTTTATCTTGGCCAGGTCGCAATTGTAAATGAGAATTTGTTCTCAACTTGCCTACCTGGTTAAATAAAGGTGAAATAAAATAAATAAATAAAAATCTCTTTCTCTCCCTCTGCCAGGACCGGTTGTTGGGCCTGCTGATGCCGTTCCGTGCGTTTGGAGATGTGAAGTTCAAGTGGAGCATTGACTTGCAGCGAGGTGTGTTGGAGTCAGGACCAGACCAGCTCCATGACAACGAACACACCAAGTTCATCCCCCCCAATTACCACACCCCTCCCTACCTCACGGCCGAGCCTGAGATCACACACCACCGCCTCCGACCTCAGGACCGCTTCCTGGTGAGAGACAAAGGATTGGTCAATTGACTGGTTGACCAATTCATGATTTCATTGATTGATTGATAAGGCTTTGTTGTCTTTTCTTGAACAGAAACTTGCATTGTACTCCATTTAAACATACCTATATCTGAAGTTATGTAGTTAGACGTTTCCTTTTGTTAACTACAGGTCTTTGTCCCTCCTGCAGGTGCTGGGTACAGACGGGCTGTGGGAGACGCTCCATCGACAGGAGGTGGTCCGGATCGTAGGGGAGTATCTAACGGGGGTCCACCAGCGCCAGCCCCTCACCGTGGGGGGTTACCATGTCACCCTGGGACAGATGCAGGGGCTGCTGGCTGAGAGGAAGGCCCGTGCCTCCTTGGCGTTCCAGGACCAGAACGCTGCCACCCACCTGATTCGCCACGCGGTGGGCAACAATGAGTTTGGAGCAGTGGACCACGAGACGCTGTCCAAGATGCTGTCTCTGCCTGAGGAACTGGCCCGCATGTACCGCGATGACATCACCATCATCATCACACAGTTCAACCCCCACGTGGTTGGACACCAGCGCCAAGGGGGGGAGTCCTGAGCCAGCTCAGCCTATCAGAGGGGAACGTGGACATGAACAGGAAGTTTACTTCCTAGGAGGAAAAACACTGATGTGAGGACTGGGTCTTGCTACAGACACATGGTTGAGCTCTAACCTTTATTTCACCAAACGCGCACAAAACATACTGGACTAACCCTGCAGAGGGAGGACTGCCTACCTTCGGACTCCTTATTTTAGGATTGTTATTGAAGAGGTGCGTGTACAGTATGTGCACATGTGAGCACACAGTCCTGGTCATGTGGATTGTTGAAATGCTTGCTGATACTGATCACAAGTTGGCTCTTTTCTGAGTGTTGTGGCCTGGTGTGTGTATGAAGCTTTTTAAAGGATATTTGATTAACCTCCCTGCAGCATTCTGCTTCTCTGCTCTGTCACAGTCTCTGCCCATAGGAAACTTTAATTTGTGCCTAAAGAGTTTGCTGCTTTATAACTATGTTGTCTGAGCATTGAGGTAATGATACGGTGGCAGCCTTTGTGTTTGTTCAATCTGGCCTGTCTACTCTACAAACATCCCTCCCTCTTTCATATCACAGGTTCTGTGCTGTGCAGTTGCAGCATCTGTCTTGCTCTAGAGCTGCAACTGGCCTCCATCCTGGCTCTACCGCATGGCTCTGCTGTTACAAAGTAGGGCTCTGTCTGTCTGTGTTCTGTCATTGAATGGATCAGTGTCCTTTATACTTGTTACAGACGGACAGCCAAGAGCTCCCAGGCACACTTCTTGTTATCTTATATTTTGAGTAATGTTTATTTAAAATGTTTTTAATCTGATTTCAAACATTGACTGTTTTGTCAACCTTGGAGAGGAATAACTGCCTGTGTCTATAAAGCAGATGTTATTGCTCTGAGACAGACGGCGTCACTAAGATAGGAACCAGTAGAGCTGCGTAGTGTGCAGGCTTTAGATCCAGCAGTAACACCTCTATCACAACTATTCACCCACAGGAATCAGGTTTGTTATGCGCTGAGTGTGTCTGAGAGATTCTACAGCAGACTGAAGGAGTGGTGGTATTCTGTAGAGGAGAGAGAGAGGGGTGTGTGATCAGACGTGTATTGTTTTAGGGTTGCAGAGTATACGTTTAAAAAGAAACATAGTGGTTGAACCTCATGTTTTTTGACAATTATACTCTCATACGGGGGGATATGGTATACTAACGTCATCATGCTTACATGGTGTGTATTCTATCAAAACTGTTTTAGTTTTTAACAGTGAATCATTGCTAGCCTGGTGTCAGATCTCTGTCTGAGGTAACCATGGAATTAGGAGTTGAACTGTAACCATCTCCTGTCATGTTCATGCCAAACCTCCAGGAGTGACTAAAACAGAGACAGACTTAGTCACTGTTGGCAGGACACGAACCATGGTGTGGTTCTAGGCTGGTATAGGTCAGATGAAGGTGTGCATCATGAGGTTGTATATCTCATGGTGGTGTAGATGTAGGAGAGGATGTAAAGCTGAAGGTGGCTCTGTCGACGCTGGCTGAATACTTCAAGGTTATTTATGCAACTTTTAATATGTCACAGTTATTTATCCACAATTATATGAGATGTGACAGGTATGTATGTACAGTATCCTGTTTGTGTCCAGTGACCTGTTTGGGCTTGAGACTAAAGTTTTTTTGTATTTGGAAACTTAATAAAACACTGACGACACACAATGGCTACTACACATGTTTGATTTTGTTCTGCCTGTCTGTACGTATTGCTGTTCTGCAGTGCCTCTGTCTTTAACTCTCTCCTGCCACACCCCTGGAATGTGGTCAGACCGGACTGTGTGCCCGCGGTGCTCTCAGAAGGTCAAGGCAGACTGAGTCCATTCCAGAGGTCAGCCAGCGAGGTGTCAAATTGCACTGGTGTGTATTTGTGTGTGTTCAGGTCATGGTAATTTCTCTTGACAGATTCTCCTAGTCACACGCGGCAACAGTGACCAAGGCAGTACAGAGTACAGCTCACCCTCTCGCTCTGCACTCTCCCCAACAACAACCCCCTATTGCTTTGTAGCTCTGGAGTAGGCTTAATCTGTGTCCCTGTCTCTCGCTCTGCACTCTCCCCAACAACAACCCCCTATTGCTTTGTAGCTCTGGAGTAGGCTTAATCTGTGTCCCTGTCTGCCTGAAACGGAGTTATCTTCTAGTTTGTGTAGTTGGATCAGTAATCAGTGGTGCTTTTTTTGACTACTTGGATTGCAAGGTCCATGTAATGTAACCAGTCTGGTTCATATCATGTTCACACTGCACTCATTCTGCTGTGTAATAACTCAAACATGTCCATTGTCAGTCACTAGAGGGCGCTAGTAGTTAGAGAACCTTATTGGAAGATCCCTTACGCAGAAATATGACTGAGACGTCCGCACGCACACGTGTTTAATTTCTTTGATTCAGTGACCTCTAGGCAGGACTGTTATTCTCCTAGGTTTTTCTGTCCTTAGTTACCAATCTATGCGTTTGGGTGTATAGACTTGTTTTGATAGTGGGAATTTGTGTATTTAGTTTGTGTGTTACATGTTGGTGTTATTGGACTGTGTTACATGTTTATGTTGGTGTTATTGGACTGTGTTACATGTTTATGTTGGTGTTATTGGACTGTGTTACATGTTTATGTTGGTGTTATTGGACTGTGTTACATGTTTATGTTGGTGTTATTGGACTGTGTTACATGTTTATGTTGGTGTTATTGGACTGTGTTACATGTTTATGTTGGTGTTATTGGACTGTGTTACATGTTTATGCTGGTGTTATTGGACTGTGTTACATGTTTATGTTGGTGTTATTGGACTGTGTTACATGTTTATGTTGGTGTTATTGGACTGTGTTACATGTTTATGCTGGTGTTATTGGACTGTGTTACATGTTTATGCTGGTGTTATTGGACTGTGGTGTTACATGTTTATGCTGGTGTTATTGGACTGTGGTGTTACATGTTTATGCTGGTGTTATTGGACTGTGTTACATGTTTATGTTGGTGTTATTGGACTGTGTTACATGTTTATGTTGGTGTTATTGGACTGTGTTACATGTTTATGCTGGTGTTATTGGACTGTGTTACATGTTTATGTTGGTGTTATTGGACTGTGTTACATGTTTATGTTGGTGTTATTGGACTGTGGTGTTACATGTTTATGTTGGTGTTATTGGACTGTGGTGTTACATGTTTATGTTGGTGTTATTGGACTGTGTTACATGTTTATGCTGGTGTTATTGGACTGTGGTGTTACATGTTTATGCTGGTGTTATTGGACTGTGGTGTTACGTGTTTATGTTGGTGTTATTGGACTGTGTTACATGTTTATGATGGTGTTATTGGACTGTGGTACATGTTTATGCTAGTGTTATTGGACTGTGGTGTTACATGTTTATGCTGGTGTTATTGGACTGTGTTACATGTTTATGCTGGTGTTATTGGACTGTGTTACATGTTTATGCTGGTGTTATTGGACTGTGGTGTTACATGTTTATGCTGGTGTTATTGGACTGTGTTACATGTTTATGCTGGTGTTATTGGACTGTGGTGTTACATGTTTATGCTGGTGTTATTGGACTGTGTTACATGTTTATGTTGGTGTTATTGGACTGTGGTGTTACATGTTTATGATGGTGTTATTGGATTGTGTTACATGTTTATGCTGGTGTTATTGGACTGTGTTACATGTTTATGTTGGTGTTATTGGACTGTGGTGTTACATGTTTATGATGGTGTTATTGGATTGTGTTACATGTTTATGCTGGTGTTATTGGACTGTGTTACGTGTTTATGCTGGTGTTATTGGACTGTGTTACGTGTTTATGCTGGTGTTATTGGACTGTGTTACATGTTTATGTTGGTGTTATTGGACTGTGGTGTTACATGTTTATGCTGGTGTTATTGGACTGTGGTGTTACATGTTTGTTGGTGTTATTGGACTGTGGTGTTACATGTTTATGCTGGTGTTATTGGACTGTGGTGTTACATGTTTATGTTGGTGTTATTGGACTGTGGTGTTACATGTTTATGTTGGTGTTATTGGACTGTGTTACGTTTTTATGTTGGTGTTATTGGACTGTGTTACATGTTTATGCTGGTGTTATTGGACTGTGGTGTTACATGTTTATGTTGGTGTTATTGGACTGTGTTACGTGTTTATGCTGGTGTTATTGGACTGTGTTACGTGTTTATGCTGGTGTTATTGGACTGTGTTACATATTTATGTTGGTGTTATTGGACTGTGTTACATGTTTATGCTGGTGTTATTGGACTGTGTTACATGTTTATGCTGGTGTTATTGGACTGTGGTGTTACATGTTTATGTTGGTGTTATTGGACTGTGTTACGTGTTTATGCTGGTGTTATTGGACTGTGTTACATGTTTATGTTGGTGTTATTGGACTGTGTTACATGTTTATGCTGGTGTTATTGGACTGTGTTACGTGTTTATGCTGGTGTTATTTTGACTATGTTACATGTTTATGCTGGTGTTATTGGACTGTGTTACATGTTTATGTTGGTGTTATTGGACTGTGTTACATGTTTATGTTGGTGTTATTGGACTGTGGTGTTACATGTTTATGATGGTGTTATTGGACTGTGGTGTTACATGTTTATGATGGTGTTATTGGACTTTGGTGTCACATGTGTGTGCTGGAGTTATTGGACTTTGGTGTTACATGTGTGTGCTGGAGTTATTGGACTGTGGTGTTACATTTTTTATGTTGGTGTTATTGGACTGTGGTGTTACATGTTTTATGTTGGTGTTATTGGACTGTGTTACTGTTAACTTCTTGAAACTCCCCATCCCGGATCCGGGTTTGTGACTAAAGCCTCAGGCTCATTAGCATAACGCAACGTTAATGATTTCTGAAAATCGCAAATAAAATGAAAATAATGCGTCTGCTCTCAAGCTTAGCCTTTTCTTAACAACACTGTCATCTCAGATTTTCAAAATATGCTTTTGAACCATAGAAATTGACTAATTTGTGTAAGAGTATGCAAAGCTAGCATAGCATTTTGAGTAGCATTTAGCACGCAACATTTTCACAAAAACCAGATAACCAAATAAATAAAATAATTTACCTTTGAAGAGCTTCTGATGTTTTCAATGAGGAGACTCTCAGTTACATACCAAATGCGCAGTTTTTCCTGAAAGCGTCTGTGTGTAGGAGAAATCGTTCCGTTTTCTACATTGCGTCTGGCTACCGAAACGAACCGAAAATTCAGTCACCTACAACGTAAAACTTTTTCCGGATTAACTACATAATATCGACCGAAACATGGCAAACGTTGTTTGGAATCAATCCTCAAGGTGTTTTTTCACATATCTCTTCATTGATATGCAGTTCGTGGAAGCTTGCTTTCCTCTCTGTATCCCATGGAAAAATACTGGCAGGTGACTTTTGTGCACCAATTTCGGCGCAGGACACCGGGCGGACACCTGGTAAATGTGGTCTCTTATGGTCAATCTTCCAATGATCTGCCTACAAATACGTCACAATGCTGCAGACACCTTGGGGAAACGACAGAAAGGGCAGGCTCATTCCTCTCGCATTCACAGCCATATAAGGAGACAATGGAAAACAGAGCCTCAAAAATCCTTGTCATTTCCTGGATGCCATCTCATCTTGGTTTTGCCTGAAGCTCACGTTCTAGGGCACGCACAGAGAATATCTTGGTATTTCTGGACACGTCAGTGTTTTCTTTCGAATGCTATCAATTATATGCATAGTCGAGCATCTTTTTGTGACAAAATATCTTGTTTAAAACGGGAACGTTTTTCATCCAAAAATGAAATAGCACCCCCATAGATGTAAGAGGTTAAGGGAATTTTAATCAATGATGACTAATTATGTATACATTTCAATCAGGACTGACTAATCAGAATACTATTATGTTACTGCATATGTACTAATCAGAATACTATTATGTTACTGTATATGTATGAATTTTCTTTTTAATCCTAGTACTGAATATAATGTGTGTAAATATAATCAAGAATTAGAACAATGACTGTCTGTTCCTTGGTAGAAATTAATGAACTATATCGCCAGTCTGGCTAGAAGGCTTATCTACACAAGCATGGCCTTGGCTCGGTCATATATTATCTTAAATACGGAGAGACTTGTGAGAACCGTACAGCCATTGTACTACAGCGGAGATGACATGAGCTGGTACAGAAACTAATGACGTCATTTTAAGTTTATAACCTGTGGTAAAATGTGTAATGGGCAGTACTCACAAGAATAAACACAGCTGGTTGATTTCAAAGGCTGGTCTCTGTCCATTTTACACCAATAAGGGTCTTACAACCTCATGAATTGACAGTGTTTTGATTTTAATTGGGTATTAAAACAGACGAATTTAATTCCTGCAACAATTGGTCCTTCGAACCGAGATCTAAATATCCGTCCCTGCCATCTGGAGGTTGTACGCCGAGAAAATCGTGCACGAGCGGGTCTGGTCCCATTATTTAAGACCTGGCCTCTGAATTGAGGGAAAAGACTAGGCCGATGTACACCCCAGACCGACAGGGACGGTGACTAGATCCAACGAACAGTGCTTTCCCCAGTCGGCAGCAAGGTCAGTAGCCTTTATTCTCGAATTTGGGAGGGATTATTTGGGATATTTTTGATTAAATGTTCTAAAGGAGTTTGGATTTGATCAATGATAGGTGCTTGAATATTCTGAACAAATACAATGGGTTTCTACTTTGTGTTTTAACCAAAATCGATAGGAAGGCAAAAGGTCTGAAATTGACCTGTGGTAAGGTGCACTACCATAAATCAACTAGAGCTTAATAAATCCTGGTTTTGCAAGCCGGAAGGATAAGGAGAGATATAGTACATATTGTTTGATAGGAGCTTGTTCTGTACAAATAGGATAGCCATTAATTCAAAAGACATACCTAAATAAAGTTTTAACCTGAGTAGTCTATCTGTATATGGGAAGTAGTCTGACTATGAAGAAGTAGCAGATATATTAAAACCGGTGAGGATAAATTAGGCTTGGTGAGAAGGCAGGGTAATTCTAGTCGAACAGAAAAATGTAACCTGTACAATGCTGAAAGAAATTAATATCTAAAGAAGAGGAGAGGGAAACTTAGTCTAGAGTAGTGAGATATGAGATATTAACGTTGAAAGTGGTCCGATCAAAAGTCAAATCTATTGACGAAGTTTCCAGAAAGGAGAAATACATATAGAATCCCATACACATTGATACGCATTGATTATCATTAAAGAGACACACACATAGTCAGACAGAAGAGCAACTAAAATAACTGTGTAATGATAAATACACTTACATAGGTCATAGAAATATATACACAGACAATAATAAGAGGCATTTTTGCCCGGGATTAAGACGGGATATTAAATAGGTGCTGGGGGATAGAACAGTGATCTTGTACAAATAAGATATTAACTAGGCGTGGGGAGACAGGAAGGGAATGCTATGCGGACAAGAACTGGAATTTGAATTATAGGAGAACAAAGAGAATGGAAGGGAGGCGTCCAAAATCCAAAGAGGTCCCGGAACTAACGGGAGATTACCATTATAGAAGAACAAAGAGAGTGGAAGGGAGGCGTCCAAAATCTGACTCAGACAAAGAACCTGAATAGAAGCTGATATTACTAATATAGTCAGGAAGGGTTTTAAATTAGGACGATTTTCTGAGAATTCTCGGTGTCGAAGTTTGCGACTACAGACAATTATAATAATATAGTTATTGGCGGGGAAACTCAATCAGTTCAATAGCGGGACACCGTATTTCAGTTTTGAAACCGATAGACTAAAATTGATTTTAGATGTTTTGCCTGAAAAAATACGGTCGCTAGTGTTTGTATAAGATATGAACTGAACGTTAATATGTTGTTTAGATTGAATTGTAAAAAGTCATTAAAAATAATGGCGAGACAATTTCGATGTAATACGCTATTTTGCCCAAAATGATCTGCTAGAATAATGTATTGAGATGGGAGTCGTATTTAAATAAATGTATCATAGAAGAGAAAGTCACCTAAACCTGGTTAAATGTAGGGAATAACAGAGAGATACGATACAGTTTTGTGCTACCAGGATGTTATATTTTTTTATGAATCGTCTGACATACGATACATTTAGCACAGAACATGGTACGTTTAAATGTTAGGGTATAGAAAGTTGAGAAGTTTGGTTGGTTTTACTTTGTTGATAGAATTTAAAGCAGAACTCAATCTGAATAGGGAATATATATTTTACAGAGGCAGGCTGATTTGCGGCATCGTTTTACGTTGACAACACCGTTCCTCAAATTTAAACAGAGAAAATGGGTTGTGACATTTAGAGGGAAAATGCGTGCATTATAGCTTAGAGTTACTTTTCAAAAATGGCTAAAAGTTCCAATTACATTTTTTTAAAGGAGCTAAATATCGTAAGGATAGTCTGAAAAGATGCTACAGCAACGGAATTGCTAGGCATTCAATTGGGCTATACAGTGCACTACTTTAGACCAGAGTCCTATTCCCTATATAGTGCACTACTTTGGACTATAAAATAGGTAAGAATAGTTTAATCGTAAAAAGTTGTGATTGTTTTCCCGAGTATTGATTTTTGGTTAGGTAACGTCAGTGAATTCGAACAAGAAGTTAACGTATTCTAAAAACATTATCTGTTTTCATTACGGGGAACAAGTAAATGTCTTATCTTAAAGGGACAGTGCACGTTTATCACAGTGGTTTGAGTGTATGGCAGTGTATAAAATATTTTGGGGCGACAATTTGGAGATAGACTGAATGAGTTACATGAAACATCGAGGGATTTAAAACCAATGATGTGAAGGGATTATCATAATTATTAGGTTTCGTTGTTGTAGTAAAAGTTTGGGTTAAGGGGATTTCCCTATTCCCAGAGACAAGATATCTTAGGGGTACACTCACATATGGAATATTAGGAGTTTTAATTAGACAAGTGAATAATGTATTGGGAATAGAGTTGTAATTAAAATGTTAAGTCAAAGACGAGACAGTTTCTTAAATCAAAATGAATTCTAAATAATAACGAAGAGACAATTACGATTTATGCCCATGGAAATGTTCTTATAAATTTAGCGAATTGAGAGATGAGAGATGTTGATTGAGAGATGTTGATTGTAAATTCTAATTCAGGATTCAACAGATGTGATAAATTAGGTTAGGTTTACCGAACCCATACTACTGATGCTGCAGACAGCCAACAATTACTGTTCATTGAAAGTCGTTGCGGATCGGTTCTAGGCTGAGCGCTTGTTGATGACATCACTCGCAAGGCACTTTTGTCGCCACGGAAATTATGTTGTGACTGGGGGTAACGGAGAAAATTGTTTGCTGATAAAAGTGTTTTGTTTATTTGGTTAATTGGTTATGGTCTATTTTAGGGTTTGATTTAACTTAATTAAACATTGTATTCTGGTGTGTTTAAGTAGGATTCCTTATTCCGGGACGGATGGAAGTTATCTAAAATATGTAAATTGAAGGAGCCATGGGAGAAAGCATTTACATTTTTATTAAATATCTAGGATTAAATTACGGATTTCTTACACTGAGAAATGTACAACACTTGCGGCAGAGGGAAAAAGTAATACATTGGATAATAATGTTATCTGGTTAATTGTATCTAAGGGTAGCATGTTCATTTAAGTAAACATATACATTGACGTTGTTTAAAACTTATGATTAATGATTTGAGGTAAAGGGGAATTATCGTTAGGTTTAGTTTATAGTTCACTTTTGAGTTTCTGAATCGAAGTAGCATAGTGAATGCCAGTTAGGCGTTTTGTGTTCTTCTGGGAAAATTGATGTTTAGGTGTCTCACTGGATTATAATCTTGGGGAGAGTGGGTGAGATTGAGGGAATAAACGACCAAATTGAAAAAGACTTGGAAGTTTAAGTTGTTTATTCATTAAGGTTTGCAAATATATACACATAAAACATTTGTTAGGACTATTTGTTTTAGTGCAAAGGTATTTTAAAGAGGCTCGCTCACATATGGAACTTTATGAGCTTTATTTTATGAGTTTTAATTACACAAGTGATTTTTTTGTTTGTTTTAAGGATAAAGGGTTCTTTAATAATATGTCTAATGTAGTATGGAACATGACTATACAAGGGTGGTATGACCTATTGACCTTATCATGGCTATCTTCTGGGGTCTGATCAGCCTCAGGGGAGAGACATTTGTATAATGAATTTGTGGTCATTTGGGTTACTAATTTTAAGGTAAATGAATTATAATGGAGTTCTGGTTTGGGGTTAGAATTATTGCTTGAATCACTGATGAGAAAGTGTTTCAGGATTCTGTTTTACAATATTAGCTGTGAAGTTTTTGAATTGGCTATTATTGATATGGTATTACAACAGAAAAGAATCCTATCTATCATTGAGAATAAATAGGGGGAGATATAACATGGTCCTTTGAGGTTTGGACAGGACACTGTATTAAGCCAATATGGCAGGAAATTACATAGAAAAATAAGTTTCAGTTCTTAGGGGTGATAAATTACTGTAGATAAGGTATTCCACACTATGTGTCACGGTTTTCTTCTATCTCCTCCTCTGACGAAGAGGTGTAGCAAGGATCGGACCAAAATGCAGCGTGGTAATTTTCATACATGTTTAATAACGAATAAACACGAACAATACAAAAACAAGAAACGTAACACGAAAACCGAAACAGCCTATACTGGTGCAAACTAACACAGTAACACAGAGACAGGAACAATCACCCACGAAACACTCTAGATAACCCTACTAATTCACAATCCCAATACCTACAAAAAACCCAAGACAAAACACACCACAATAATAAACCCATGTCACACCCTGGCACACCTAAACCCATAGGGGAGGGTCCAGGTGGGCGTCTGTCCACGGTGGCGGCTCCGGCGCGGGACGTAGACCCCACTCCAACAAAGTCTTAGTCCACTTGCATAGCGTCCTTAGATTGGCGACCCTCGCCGCCGACCTTGGCCTAATAACCCTCACCAAGGACCCCACTGGACTGAGGGGCAGCTCGGGACTGAGGGGAAGCTCGGGACTGAGGGGAAGCTCAGGCAGGTAGTTGGCTCTGGCATATCCTGGCTGGCTGGTGGTTCTGGCAGATCCTGGCTGACTGGCGGTTCTGGCAGATCCTGGCGGATCTGGAAGATTTTGGCTGACTGGCGGATCTGGAAGATCCTGGCTGACTGGCAGATCTGGAAGATCCTGGCTGACTGGCTGCTCCATGCCGACTGGCAGCTCTGGCTGCTCCATGCAGACTGGCTGCTCCATGCAGACTGGCTGCTCCATGCAGACTGGCAGCTCTGGCTGCTCCATGCAGACTGGCAGCACTGAACAGGCGGGAGACTCCGGCAGCGCTGTAGAGGAGGAAGGCTCTGGCAGCGCTAAACAGGCGGGAGACTCCGGCAGCGCTGGAGAGGAGGAAGGCCCTGGCAGCGCTAAACAGGCGGGAGACTCCGGCAGCGCTGGAGAGGAGGAAGGCTCTGGCAGCGCTAAACAGGCGGGAGACTCCGGCAGCGCTGGAGAGGAGGAAGGCTCTGGCAGCGCTGAACAGGCAAAGCGCACTGAAGGCCTGGTGCGTGGTGCTGGCACTGGTGGTACAGGGCCGAGGACACACAGGAAGCCTGGTGCGGGGAGCTGCCACCGGAGGGCTGAAGCGTGGAGGTGGAACTGGATAGACCGGACCGTGCAGGCGCACTGGAGCTCTTGAGCACCGAGCCTGCCCAACCTTACCTGGCTCGATGCCCACTCTAGCCCGGCCGATACGAGGAGCTGGTATGTACCGCACCGCGCTATGCACCCGCACTGGAGACACCGTGCGCTCCACAGCATGACATGGTGCCTGCCCGGTCTCTCTAGCCCCCCGGTAAGCACAGGAAGTTGGCGCTGGTCTCCCCCCCAATAATTTTTTGGTGCTGACTCCTGGGCTTCCTTCCACGCCGCTGTGTTTGTCTCGCCAACCTCATTCTCCTGTAACCTTCCTCGCACTGCTCCATCGAATCCCAAGCAGGCTCCGGCACTCTCCCTGGGTCGACCGATCACCTGTCTATCTCTTCCCAAGTAGTGTAGTCAAGATTCTCCTCCCATGTCCCAAAATCCTGACATCGCTGCCTCTCCTGCTCCTTGTAATGCTGCCTCTCTGTTTTCGCTGCCTCCAGCTCTGCTTTGGGGGCGGCGATATTCCCCAGCCTGTGCCCAGGGTCCTTTACCATCCAGGATCTCCTCCCATGTCCAGAAGTCCTGTGATCGCTGCTGCTCCTGCCCGCTGCCTGTCACCACGCCGCTTGGTCCTGTTGTGGTGGGACAACGATAAACACCTGCCTCTGATTGAGAACCACTTCAGGCAACCATAGACTTTTCTAGATAACCCTACTAATTCACAATCCCAATACCTACAAAAAAACCAAGACAAAACACACCACAATAATAAACCCATGTCACACCCTGGCCTGACCAAAATAATAAAGAAAACACAAAATACTAAGACCAGTGCGTGACACTATGCAACATATATTAAATTCATGTTATTGTCAGATAGAATACTGAGGATCCCTGAAGGAAAGAGCTTGTAAGTGTAGGAAGGATTTTGAATATATTTAGCATTAATTTTGGCTTTGTTTGACTATTAGGAGGTTTTTATTTAAATAGTATTAAATTTGACAGGAATATATGACATCTTGATGATTTAGGATTTTTGTAAGGATTAAGATAGATTGATTAAGGAAATGTAAGGACTTTAGAGATTGCCACTTATAGACATGTTTTTTCTAAAATCAATGATTTTCGATAAAGTCAAACAGTGAGATGTTTAGTGGCATTTGAGAGATAGGAGAGAAAGAGGTTACTGTTTAAATCGGTAAATATATATATTTAAGAACATACATAAATAGCACAGATACTTCTTAAACTAGATAAGACACTTGACAGAGAATTGATACAGGATTGATATTAATGGATGCCCAAGGGAGAATTTAACATACATGATAATGTCAGAATATAAGGATAATTTACTAATCCTACCTAAGTCATTATTTAGGGTATATAAGGTTGTTACCTGGGCAGAGCCAGGTATCAAAAGGGGGATGGGTAAGTTAGTGGCCTATTGGATAATAAACTAATAATAAAAAATGTTTCGCTAACAAATAGGCATAGAAGTTAAAGATATAATCAGATAAAACATATGAGAAACTGTTTGTTAACCAAGCCTGTATGTCCAGGATTTTATGCATTACAGGTGAACTGCAGGTGAAGTCACTCAATCCAGTCCCTGAGGCTTGTTGGGGGGACCATACCAAGGACTCCCGGTGACAGCTAGCTGAAAGAGCTACCCGGATTCATATCACACGGAGGGAGGGTAGGACACATTGACACTGTCGAACAATAAACAGTGTTTGAGAGGAGAAGTGGAATTAACAGAATTCCAGGGGCCATCTCTCAAATGAAGTAAATCCTTCTTGTCCTATCACCCCTGTTTTTGTTCATAGAAGTGAAGGTGTGTCTGGCTCTTGCTAGTGATGTGTTCTCGGGGAGAGGGTGGGGCTTCACATGGAAGCTGTTCGTCTGAGCTGTCTTATCGTGGGGGACATATTCCTGATACAGCACGTCCTACTTGAGTATGCGGAGAGTGGTAATTTGACCCATGGTTTAGACGATGAGGATTTTGTTCCAAAACAAGCATAAGAGATCCCTAGATCTGGGTGGACAGGAAGTTAGAGTAGAGGTTGGGAAGGATCTCTCAATGGAGTTTTATGTAGACCAAATGGGGTCCCTAACTACATGGCAGTCTAGGACTCTGAGCCATTATGGTATATATCGGTGCAGGTCCCCATATTGATCATGGACACAGGTCATAGCTCATATGGAGAGAGAGGGCTATATGAATCCACTCACCCAGTATGGAAGGAGGTGGAGTATAGTGAAGGTGAGAGTTTTTGACTGTAATCCGGAGAGAGGGATGTATTGCATAAAGATATGCCTTACCCTTTAAACAGTAATGAAGGAGGATCTAGGGTTGTGGTATGATGGATATGACCAGTTTTTGGTCGACACCCTAGTACGGTTCCGGGTAGAGGAGGTTAGGCCAGTATGGTAAAGCTGTTCACGAAAGCAGGAATGCCAGATAATGACAGTTGCATTGATTTGCACTATTTATATCCACAGGTTCCTCCCTTTACAGTGACCGGAGGAGATTATTACCGTTTGGCCCGGTACAGTACTCTTGGGAAATGATGTCAAGGCGAGGTTTTACCGGCAGATTGGACAGGATTATGCTCCCTTATACATTTGGGAATGCCTTTCACACTCATTCAACACCAAGACATGAAGTTTAGCCAAATGGGAGAAAAGAGCTACTCCATCCGGGTCTCTTGATGACAAAGTATACATTGATAACATTGGGGTTCCACGGGGGGTGCAACATGAGTTCAAAGCAAGAAATCAGATCCTAGCAGGATTAGAGTTAAGCATTTCCGGGTGGTCTACTCTCAATAAGAACGTGGATTGGATTAATTATATTTATTATAATCAACAGCGCTTTAACAATTATACCAGAGATGCTATTAAAGGTTTTGCAGAACAGACTGAAGCAACCAGCCTGATGGCTTGGCAGAATAGAATTGCATTAGATATGTTATTGGCTGAAAAGGGAGAAGTATGCGTGATTTTCGGGACCATGTTTGTGCTTACATCCCAAATAACACAGCTCGGGACGAATCAGTGCCCGAAGCCTCAGCTGGTTTGACCACCCTGGCTCACGGTTTGGCTGAAAACTCTGGGGTGGATACTTCTCTGACTATTTGGTTGATAGTATGTTCGGAAAATGGAAAAATATTATGATCACTGTATTATGGGCTACATTCACCTGTGTGACTGTTTTAGTTTTATGGGGCTGTTGTCTAATTCCCTGTGTACGAGGCCTTATTTCCAGGACTCTGGAGAAATTGATGACAATAGATGGTGAGGTACCAGCGGATTCTAGGTTCTGACCCGTGGAGTGCTGAATGCATGTCTACAGAACAAGTGGACGAATCTTGATCCTTCATTTGCAGGGAATTTATATTTGATGAGACCATTTTTGATGTTTAGGGAGGTTTGGTTGTATCCTGTTTCAATATTAAACTGTTTTTTAATGAAGATTGTAACAAAAATCCTGATAAGAAGAGTTATGATTCTGATGTAGGCCTAAGAAACAGTCATGGCGAATGCAAGTAGTGGGTTATGTTTAGGTGATGTTTTGATGACAAGAAATATTTCTAATAAAAATAGAAATAGGCTCTTTAATATTACAATATAAGTACATGTGTGATTGTATGTATTATATTTAATCAAAGGGTGGATATGTTAAGGGAATTTTAATCAATGATGACTAATTATGTATATATTTCAATCAGGACTGACTAATCAGAATACTATTATGTTACTGTATATGTACTAATCAGAATACTATTATGTTACTGTATATGTACTAATCAGAATACTATTATGTTACTGTATATGTATGAATTATCTTTTTAATCCTAGTACTGAATATAATGTGTGTAAATATAATCAAGAATTAGAACAATGACGGTCTGTTCCTTGGTAGAAATGAATGAACTATATCGCCAGTCTGGCGAGAAGGCTTATCTACACAAGCATGGCCTTGGCTCGGTCATATATTATCTTAAATACGGAGAGACTTGTGAGAACCATACAGCCATTGTACTACAGCGGAGATGACATGAGCTGGTACAGAAACTAATGACGTCATTTTAAGATTATAACCTGTGGTAAAATGTGTAATGGGCAGTACTCACGAGAATAAATGCAGCTGGTTGATTTCAAAGGCTGGTCTCTGTCCATTTTACACCAATAAGGGTCTTGCAACCTCTTATAAATTGACAGAGTATTTGATTTTAATTGGGTATTAAAACAGAGGAATTTAATTCCTGCAACAGTTACATGTTTATGCTGGTGCTATTGGACTGTGGTGTTACATGTTTATGCTGGTGTTATTGGACTGTGTTACATGTTTATGCTGGTGTTATTGGACTGTGGTGTTACATGTTTAACCTGGTGTTATTGGACTGTGGTGTTACATGTTTATGCTGGTGTTATTGGACTGTGGTGTTACATGTTTATGCTGGTGTTATTGGACTGTGGTGTTACATGTTGATGTTGGTGTTATTGGACGGTGGTGTTACATGTTTATGCTGGTGTTATTGGACTGTGTTACATGTTTATGTTGGTGTTATTGGACTGTGGTGTTACATGTTTATGTTGGTGTTATTGGACTGTGGTGTTACATGTTTATGTTGGTGTTATTGGACTGTGGTGTTACATGTTTATGTTGGTGTTATTGGACTGTGTTACGTGTTTATGCTGGTGTTATTGGACTGTGTTACATGTTTATGCTGGTGTTATTGGACTGTGTTACATGTTTATGCTGGTGTTATTGGACTGTGGTGTTACATGTTTATGCTGGTGTTATTGGACTGTGGTGTTACATGTTTATGTTGGTGTTATTGGACTGTGTTACGTGTTTATGCTGGTGTTATTGGACTGTGTTACATGTTTATGCTGGTGTTATTGGACTGTGTTACATGTTTATGCTGGTGTTATTGGACTGTGGTGTTACATGTTTATGCTGGTGTTATTGGACTGTGGTGTTACATGTTTATGTTAGTGTTATTGGACTGTGTTACATGTTTATGCTGGTGTTATTGGACTGTGTTACATGTTTATGTTGGTGTTATTGGACTGTGTTACATGTTTATGCTGGTGTTATTGGACTGTGGTGTTACATGTTTATGCTGGTGTTATTGGACTGTGGTGTTACATGTTTATGTTAGTGTTATTGGACTGTGTTACATGTTTATGCTGGTGTTATTGGACTGTGGTGTTACATGTTTATGCTGGTGTTATTGGACTGTGTTACGTGTTTATGTTGGTGTTATTGGACTGTGTTACATGTTTATGCTGGTGTTATTGGACTGTGTTACATGTTTATGTTGGTGTTATTGGACTGTGTTACATGTTTATGCTGGTGTTATTGGACTGTGTTACATGTTTATGTTGGTGTTATTGGACTGTGGTGTTACATGTTTATGCTGGTGTTATTGGACTGTGGTGTTACATGTTTATGCTGGTGTTATTGGACTCTGTTACATGTTTATGCTGGTGTTATTGGACTGTGTTACGTGTTTATGTTGGTGTTATTGGACTGTGGTGTTACATGTTTATGATGGTGTTATTGGATTGTGTTACATGTTTATGCTGGTGTTATTGGACTGTGTTACGTGTTTATGCTGGTGTTATTGGACTGTGTTACGTGTTTATGCTGGTGTTATTGGACTGTGTTACGTGTTTATGTTGGTGTTATTGGACTGTGGTGTTATGTGTTTATGTTGGGATCCAATGTGATTCTGGATTGTGGCCCTGCAGTGTGAGTGTGTGAGAAGGACTGAGTCACAGAAACAGATGCTCCACTCTGGAACGCTCACGCATCACCACTTCCTCACGCATCACCACTTCCTGTCAGAAGTGGAGGAGTGGATGTTGCTACGGGAACACTTGAAGGAGATCGCTCCACCATCACTCACTAACGCACAACTGGGAGATCACAGATCAGAGTTTACCTTAAGGTTTGTGTCTACACAGCCCAGACACCACGCTATGACACTTCTTCGTGCGTAACTAATAGTAAACATCATCCTGTTTCCGTGTGCATGAGCCTTTCTCTCATGAGACCTGCGTTATCCTGCTTTCTCTCTGTGGAACAGTGATGGTGACGGGGTGGAGGAGGCTCTTCCTGTTATGTCACATCCTTGTCCCCTGGCTCACCCCTCTGCACACACACACTGCAATCTCCCTGTGGAACAGCGATGGTGATGGGGTGGATGAGGCTCTTCCTGTTATGTCATGTCCTTGTCCCCTGGCTCACCCCTCTGCACACACACACTGCAATCTCCCTGTGGAACAGCGATGGTGATGGGGTGGAGGAGGCTCTTCCTGTTATGAGGACATCTTGCAGGTCTGGACCCTGTTAGCTACGTGTTGTGTTTTTGTTCTGAAAAACTAAACTCTTGTGAAACATATACAAAACAACCATGTATACTATTGTCAATGTTAAAAGGCCTTCATTTCCTCACAAAACAGTATTTTGTGTCTTGCTGAACAGCGTGTTGATGGTGTTACATTAGATTTTTTAAGTTGAATAGGAATTTGTAACACACACAAATTGGCATACAAAATCACACACATGCACATGCACCACACAGTTAAAGGACACCCCTGTAAGGGCCGTTCTGGTGATATGTGTTGCATGGGCGGAGAGATCAGAGGTCAGTTGATGGTCATGAGAAGCTGTGATGACACAAACACACAAACACTGACCTGTATACATTTGTGTTTTGTAACAGTAACAACATCCTATCACTTCATCTCTTCTGTCTCGCGTCTCTCTGTCGGGTGTGTTAGGGTCTGTTGTTGTGGAATGCGTTACCAGGGTACGAGAGCAGAGTGGACCCAGGGGTAAACAATAAAAGTTGCCCGATGCATTTTATGAGCTCTGAAACCTAAACTCCACTCACACACTAGGCCCGTTTATACCTGCATGGTTCTAACTTGCGTTTTTTGTCCTGATCTTGTCCACATTCTGATTGTGCCCACATTTTTAGACAGTCAAAAGGCACATTGTGATCTGATTGTGATCAGATCATCCTGCCCACCTCCGGAGGTAGTCAGGCACACATTGTGTGGATATCTTAGATATCTTATGTGATATCTTATGTAGAAGGATCTGGACAAAGAAACCATTTAAATCAGAATTATTTCAACCTCTAAAATCATTGACAGGTGCCCCCATTAACTGATTACATCAGTATGTGTCTTTACAATAAGTAAATATTATTTTGAAAGAATAGCTGTGAAATAATTTGCAGAGATAATTTGCTTTCATTCTCCCAGTACCATTAAGACAACTCTTCAGTTCTTCCCTATCCCCCTCTCTCTTTCTCTCTTTATTTCTCTCTCTCTCCCTGAGACGAGTCATCATCATTCAGCTCAGTAGCATTGAGGACAGAATGACAGGTAGACACAAAAACAGGCAGAAGGAGAAAGACCTACAGAAACTAATGTATTCATTCTCAGGTGTTATACCACTTAAATACCACCTATAATGAGTGTTCCTCGTCAGAAGCCTTTTCACAGAGGTATAAAAAGCTGCTGCTGTACAATCAACATGGCGGACTTCTCTGCAGTTATGACCAGAGTAGAGAAGTTTTAATGGTTATTACAGTTACCTCATCATTCACTGTTACGCACGCCTCTATGAAGAGGGAACGCAACACCCTGCTACAACGAAACTCTCCGTGAAGTGAAAAAGGTATGGACTGTAGTCGTGAGTAAGGATGACAACAGGCAGAATGTGGTACCGTTTACCAGGACTTTATTCCTTCACACGGTAATATGGGGAAAAGGGGCTGGACGGAACCAAAGCAAAGAAAGTCAATCTCAAAGCCCCCCCTCTCCTATCTTACCTGCCTACCCACTACTTACCTAATTTAGCACCACCTGGTGCCCTAACCAAAATACAAGGGGGTGGTCCGCCCAGGTCTTACCTAGTGTGCCTAGACAGTGAATATACTACGGGTATATGTATGCCCGCGGGCCTCTTGCCTAAGCACTCCCTAGGTGCCTTCCCCTTCCCCCCTGGGAACAAATGAAACAGGAGAACAAATCATTTCTCAAACAAACTAAGAAACAAAGGACATCAAATAAGCTCTATCTGAGCAACAAACTCACAGAACATACCAAGTGCTACCAACAACTGACATAGTAAATTATCCACAGCCATCAGCCTCCTCTCTCAGCAATGATTCTCTATCACATTCAATCTCTCTGCAATGACCTCCCAGCCATTAACCTCCTGAACAGAACACTGGCTTTTATATAGCTTCAGAATGAATGTGTAACTGGAGACAGCTGAGTCTTGACGAGGGGGCGGGGTCAGCTCTCCAATTAGCCATAGAGTCGACCAATCAGCTGCTTGAGGGATTTCAGGAAGCCATTTCCTGAAATAAACACATGCAAATACACAAACTTCAACATAAACTGGGGAACGTAACACTCACCTTTCAGAAACATACACAAGCACGCACCTACATTCCTCTCTCAGACCAAAGCACACACACATGCACATAGTATTACATTCCTCTCTCAGACCAAAGCAAACACACATGCACATAGTATTACATTCCTCTCTCAGACCAAAGCAAACACACATGCACATAGTATTACATTCCTCTCTCAGCCCAAAGCACACACACATGCACATAGTATTACATTCCTCTCTCAGACCAAAGCAAACACACATGCACATAATATTACATTCCTCTCTCAGCCCAAAGCACACACACATGCACATAGTATTACATTCCTCTCTCAGCCCAAAGCAAACACACATGCACATAGTATTACATTCCTCTCTCAGACCAAAGCAAACACACATGCACATAATATTACATTCCTCTCTCAGACCAAAGCAAACACACATGCACATAGTATTACATTCCTGTCTCAGCCCAAAGCAAACACACATACACATAGTATTACATTCCTGTCTCAGCCCAAAGCAAACACACATGCACATAGTATTACATTCCTCTCTCAGACCAAAGCAAACACACATGCACATAATATTACATTCCTGTCTCAGCCCAAAGCAAACACACATACACATAATATTACAATCCTGTCTCAGACCAAAGCAAACACACATGCACATAGTATTACATTCCTCTCTCAGACCAAAGCAAACACACATGCACATAATATTACATTCCTCTCTCAGACCAAAGCAAACACACATGCACATAATATTACATTCCTCTCTCAGACCAAAGCACACCATTTTACTCAAAAGCAGTAGGTCCAGATAGCCTTTATTCAGACAGACATTTTCCCAACTCCTCTCTCCATTACTGTGTTGCACACACCAAGGTTATAATAGTAAACGAAAACTGAAATGAAAATTAAATAAAAACAAAAATTGGAAAAACAATTGAGTAAACTGAAAAATGAAAACTATACTGGAACTATTATCTTTGACTGCAAAACAAACTAAAATATAATTAAAACCATCATGAATTGTGTTCAGTTGTTGTTTTTTTCCTTCTAAACTTTGGATAAAAATCTAATGTGGTTTTGAAGCTTTTTTCTCTAATGGGGTTTTCGAACTTCTGAATCTGGAGGGTAAATGCTGCCAGTAGATGGCGATGTTTCAAATAGGCCTAGCTGGTGCATTGCTGCATCGCTAGCTAACGGAAGAAATCTGAGGGCGAGCAGGAAGCATGAGCGAGAACAATGGCAGCAGCAAACACAACACCAGCAGTGGTTGGTTGCAAAACACAAAGCCCTGTATGGGATTATTTGGAGTACATTGCTGGAAAGGACAAAAGCAAATGTATTGTTGTGTCAGAAGCTAATAATCCTTTATTGGATTTATATATCACTTTTCTACCAACTGAGGTACTCCAATGGCTTTACATTGTAGAGGGGGGGGGGGTGATTAGGTGGTCATGATGGGAATGGGACCAGGTTGGGAATTTTGTCATGACATCAGGGTTAACACCCTTACTCTTATGATAAGTAATGGGCTTTTAATGACCACAGAGAGTCAGGACATATGTTTATTAACATCCCATCCAAAAGACAGCACTCTACACAGGGCAATATCCCTTCACTACCCTGGGGATCAGGGTGCAGGGTAGTATGCAGGGTGTGGGATGCAGCAGTGGTATGCAGGGTGGTATGCAGCAGTGGGATGCAGGGTGGTATGCAGCAGTGGTATGCAGGGTGGTACGCAGCAGTGGGATGCAGGGTGGTATGCAGCAGTGGGATGCAGGGTGGTATGCTGGCAGTGGGATGCAGGGTGGTACGCAGCAGTGGGATGCAGGGTGGTATGCAGCAGTGGGATGCAGGGTGGTATGCAGCAGTGGGATGCAGGGTGGTATGCAGCAGTGGGATGCAGGGTGGTATGCAGCAGTGGGATGCAGGGTGGTATGCAGCAGTGGGATGCAGGGTGGTATGCAGCAGTGGGATGCAGGTTGGTATGCTGGCTGGCAGCAGTGGGATGCAGGGTGGTATGCTGGCTGGCAGCAGTGGGATGCAGGGTGGTATGCTGGCTGGCAGCAGTGGGATGCAGGGTGGTATGCTGGCTGGCAGCAGTGGGATGCAGGGTGGTATGCTGCTGGCTGGCAGCCGTGGGATGCAGGGTGGTATGCTGCTGGCTGGCAGCAGTGGGATGCAGGGTGGTATGCTGCTGGCTGGCAGCAGTGGGATGCAGGGTGGTATGCTGCTGGCTGGCAGCAGTGGGATGCAGGGTGGTATGCTGTTGGCTGGCAGCAGTGGGATGCAGGGTGGTATGCTGGCTGGCAGCAGTGGAATGCAGGGTGGTATGCTGCTGGCTGGCAGCAGTGGGATGCAGGGTGGTATGCTGCTGGCTGGCAGCAGTGGAATGCAGGGTGGTATGCTGCTGGCTGGCAGCAGTGGGATGCAGGGTGGTATGCTGCTGGCTGGCAGCAGTGGGATGCAGGGTGGTATGCTGGCTGGCAGCAGTGGGATGCAGGGTGGTATGCTGCTGGCTGGCAGCAGTGGGATGCAGGGTGGTATGCTGGCTGGCAGCAGTGGGATGCAGGGTGGTATGCTGCTTGCTGGCAGCCGTGGGATGCAGGGTGGTATGCTGGCTGGCAGCAGTGGGATGCAGGGTGGTATGCTGCTGGCTGGCAGCAGTGGGATGCAGGGTGGAATGCTGGCTGGCAGCAGTGGGATGCAGGGTGGTATGCTGCTTGCTGGCAGCCGTGGGATGCAGGGTGGTATGCTGGCTGGCAGCAGTGGGATGCAGGGTGGTATGCTGCTGGCAGCAGTGGGATGCAGGGTGGTATGCTGGCTGGCAGCAGTGGGATGCAGGGTGGTATGCTGCTGGCTGGCAGCAGTGGGATGCAGGGTGGTATGCTGGCTGGCAGCAGTGGGATGCAGGGTGGTATGCTGGCTGGCAGCAGTGGGATGCAGGGTGGTATGCTGCTTGCTGGCAGCCGTGGGATGCAGGGTGGTATGCTGGCTGGCAGCAGTGGGATGCAGGGTGGTATGCTGGCTGGCGGCATACCACCCTGCATCCCACTGCTGCATCCCACCCTGCATCCCACTACCACGCTGCATCCCACTACCACCCTGCATCCCACAACCTCAAAGTTCATCTGTACAGCACCCACAAAGAATTTCAGGATAAAGACGGGGAGATAGCTATTGTTTTAATTTTGTGATTGGCTGAGGATTCGACTCCCGGTATCATGTGAACACGTATAAGACGTGGATAATATGTAGAATAGCCGACAATGAGCTTTAAAACGACAAATGATTCTCTCTACCAACAAGAAGGGTGTGATCGGTTTGAACAGTTTGGTGTGGAATGGATTGTGATGTGGGGTTTTGTTACTACGCCGATAAATGAAAATATCCATCAGGACTTTTGCCACCTAGGAAATGTGTGTGAGCGGACCATCTCAAATAGTACTGGAGTACCCTGCTATAGTCCTACAACACATACATGGCCCCTAGCATAAGGACACTTGAGGCTACTTTCTGTCCCTTCACACAAAAAATACAACTGAAACTATAACTACAACGGACACTGAAACTACAACGAAAACTGAAACCAAAACTGAAACTACAACTGAAACTGAAACTACAACTGAATAATATAAAAACAAAATATGTTTTTTATCGTACTGAAACAGAATAAAAACTAGTAAATCAAGTCTAAAACCGAATGGAAACTAAACTGAATTTATTTTTTAATTGAAAAATGAATAGAAATAAAATTGAATAGAAAATCACAAAACTATAATAACCTTGGTACACACTCCGACATTCACCAGGCACTCATTTACACTGGGCTTGTCAAACAGTGAACATTAAGTGTTAAACTGAGGGATGTTTAGGTGTTGGAACTGTCTCCAACATCGGTTGTTTTTCCATGGTTGTTTCTACTCTTTACTGTAGGCAGTCTTTCTCCCATTCTAAAGTGGTGGAACCGTCCTAATTTAACCCTCAGCTAGCTAGCATCTTCACTAATATCAGGCCTCATCAAAAAACATCATGGAGTATCAGTATAAAGACAGTATCAACCACAAACAACAGTCAGAGGCAAACGGTGAACTAAAGTCTCTGAGCAACAGTCTACACAATTACAGCAAGCAGCTTGAAATGGAGTGTTTGAACCATCACACACAGTGCACAGCCAGTCATGACACACTAGCTGAGAATGGACAGTCAAAATTCTAAATACAGACAAAATTCACTATAATAAGTTATTAAGCTGCATGAGCGCATGATTATGACGAAACCAGGTAGTATTTATAACGTGCATACAACCAATCAAAGTAGATCTGTTCTTCAGAAATATAACAATTAAACAAACACATGCTATCTCATGTGTTTCTAGAGAATGGCGTCCGTTTCTCCCAGCAAGGCTTTCTTCTGGTTGTCCTTCTTTATACGATGGAAAGCGATGATCAGGACCAGGGCTAGGGAGGAAGTGACATCACCCGTCAATAACAGTCAAAACATATTATCGGAATCCCAGAACTAAAATCCTGCATAATTGCGTTAGATACTCGATTAGTCTGTCCATGAGAGATTAGTCAAAAAGAAAAACAAAAACTATCAACAACAATACAACGTTTTATGCTACAGTTAGGTCTTAGTTCCTTGATTGTACCACTCCGCCCTCTTCCCTTAAAGTGCAGTGCATAGCAACAACAGCAGTGAACACCTGTTACTCACCGATGAACCCGACAGTTCCAGCCAGGATTCCGATGGTGGTGGGCATTCCTAACACCCCTGCATGAACGCCCGGCTCGGTGAAACAGTATCCCAACTCTGTGCAGTTACACACTCGCACTGTAGGGAGAACACACACATCAGACACCCACTCACAGCTACATAGTCTTGTGTGTGATGGGTGCTATCATACACAGCTGGCTGCAACCACTCACCCTCAAACTTCTGTGTGATGCCCATGCCAGCGTTGTCTTTGATGTTGATGGGGATTAGGAAGGTTTTGTCCTCACTGGGAGATTTCTTCAGGGTCAGTTTAGCAGACGTCCCTACAGGAAACCAAGTGAAGAGACACAATCCCACATCAGCACGGGATCACATTAATAGACAGGATCTCTAGGAGATGTAGTCTTGTCTAACAAATGTGTACCGTCCACAGCGCTTAGGTCCCAGTTGGGGGACTTCTTGCCCTGGGCCAGACTGAATGTGAAAGGTGCTCCGAAGGGGTCTGCGTCCGCGTCCAGGGCCGACAGGACTATAGGCTGGGGCTTCTTCACACAGATGAAGGCCTGGTTCTCTGTCAGCTTGGGGACATTGTCATTCACATCCAGCAGCCTCACAGACACCTGGCGCTCTGAGGACAGCTCTGGATTGGCTGGGGGTGGAGAGATATTATTCATTATGGATATTCTCTAACCTGGACTCAAACTGGCAGTGAGTGGGTCAAAAAAGTATCCGAAATATACATATGTGTGTTCGTCACCTTTCTCAAAGGCGACAACAGTAAAGTGGAAGGCCTCCACCGTCTCTCTGTCCAGCACAGCTTTATTCTTTATCTTTATCTCTCCAGTAGCAGGATCAATCTCCAACCAACCCTTAGTGTCTCCCTCCATCTTGAACCTATAATACACACACAGTTAGAGCACAAAATATACACTATCAGAGCCATAACACACACACAACATCAGTCCCTCTCATAATGTGATTACAGTATCTCTTTTCCCTCTGGGTCCGTGGCGTCTATTTTGAGCAGCGTAGCTCCCTCCTTGGTGTCCTCTGGCACCGTGACATCCAGAATGTCCATGTCAAACACTGGAGCCTCATCAACGTCACTGATCGCCACCGAGACCACGGCGGACGACTCAGCGCCGTACTCGAGACCGCTCACCAGCGGCTCTGGGTTACGAGCATCAATCTGTAGCTTATAGGAGGAAGCAGTCTCATAGTTCAGAGGCTGGAGAAAGAGGGGGGAAGGAGGGAGAGAGGGGAGGGAGGAAGAGAGAAGGGGGGCGAAGGGAGATCGAGGGGGGAGGAAGGGAGAGAGAGGGGGATGAAGGGAGGGGGGAGAAGGAAGGGAGAGAGGGGGGATGAAGGCAGCGAGAGGGGGAGGAAGGGAGAGAGGGGGAGGAAGTGAGAGAGAGGGGAGAGGAAGGAAGGGAGAGTGGGGAGAGGAAGGGAGGGTGGAGGAAGGGAAAGAGAGGGGGAGGGGAAGGGGGAGGGAGGCAGATGGGGAGGAAGGGAGAGAGAGGTCTGTGAGCATTCTGGAGCAAAATGGAAGCGTTTTTGTGGGTTTGTTTCAGCCTGCTGGTGGACGTTTCTTTTAATAATCAATACAACCATAGATCTAGGATCAGCTTATCATCTTTATCATCACCTATCAAAATCTGACCTTTCGTATGTGTCTTCCATTATGAAGTTACCTTAGCAACAACAAGCCTGCCCTCCCCATTGTCGTCTGTCTCCATGGCGAAAACTCCATCTTCGTTGCCAGCGGTTATGTGGAACTCGATGTGGGAGCTTCCTGTTCCAGGGTCGTCAGCATCTGTGGCTTTCACTGTCAGGAGGGTGTGGCCTAGAGCTGTGTCTTCAGACAGGTTGTGACTACCATACTACAGAGAGACAGATAGAGACAGAGAGAGAGACACAGAGAGACAGAGAGAGAGACAGAGAGGGAGCGAGAGAGAAAGAGAGAGAGACAGAGAGAGAAACAGAGAGACAGAGAGAGACAGGGGAGAGAGAGAGAGAGAGAGAGAGAGAGACAGAGAGAGGGACAGAGAGAGAGAGAGGGAGGGAGAGAGAGAGGGGAGAGAGAGAGAGAGAGAATTAAAGGTCACAGGTCAACAACCCATACCAACTAAAGCATCTATGAAACTCAGGTGTGTGTCTCAGGTATGTCTCACGTCATTCATCTCGAAGATGGGCAGCTCATTGTTGATGTCGATAACCTTGATGAGGACCTTACATTCTGTGCTGAAAACTGACGAAGACACACAACAGTATGTGAGGGCCCCTTGAAGCAAACACGTGTCTGTGCTGTTCAAACTTTTAGACAAAGGTCAAGTGTGTGTGTGCATGTACCTGGGTCGTTTACTCTGACAGTGAGGTGGTACTCTGTTGCATCTCTGCGTTGGAGCATCTGCTTGGCCTGGATGCGGCCGCTGATGCCATCGATGGTAAAGACTGAGGAAGGGGTTTGGGTCACCAACGAATAGGAGAGCAGTGCGTTGGGTGTGTTGTCATCATCAGCATCATGCACCATCAGATGTCCGACTGTGCTGCCTGGAACCCAGAGGAACCAATCATACAAGTTATATGAGTTACTATTAGAATGTTTCAGCTCTGAACACACATACCTTTAATATAACAACACAGTCCTAACACCAGCCTCAACACAGTCCTAACACCAGCCTCAACACAGTCCTAACACCAGCCTCAACACAGTCCTAACACCAGCCTCAACACAGTCCTAACACCAGTCTCAACACAGTCCTAACATCAGCCTCAACACAGTCCTAACACCAGCTTCAACACAGTCCTAACACCAGCCTCAACACAGTCCTAACACCAGTCTCAACACAGTCCTAACACCAGCCTCAACACAGTCCTAACACCAGTGTTACGGATACAGTTATCCTGTGTGTGTGTGTATCCTGTGTGTGTGTTTCTTTTCTCTCCTTCTCCCCTCACAGGTGAAAATCATCACTCTCCAATCAGTCAACAATCAATCATCAATCAGAAGACACACCTCCTCATATTTCCTGACCTATCACAGTTCCTTTCCCATGTTTTAAAAACCCCATCATTTGTTTGTTCTGGAGCTCAGCTCAGCTCAATCTCTCTGTAAAATGCCATGTCTGTAGGTCTCTGTTTCACTCTCGCTTTGTGTCGTAACCTCTCTTTTGTTTAAGCACCTCATAGCACTTTGTCATCACCTGTGAGTATTGTTTTTGGTTATGGTGTTTGTGTTTGATTGCTGGTGGAAAAGGGGGAAACCAAGACAAGTCGCCCATGGGCATACACTACCCGTAGGTGAACTTTGTTAAATACACTAGTTAGAACTGGGCGGACCACCCACTGTATTTTTGGTTAGTTAGTTAGCTGTTGTTAAAGTAGGCTAGTCTAGCTTAGGGGTGTTTTTGAATACTTATTGTTTCTTTCCTTGGGTCCAGCTCAGCCCCTTTTTCTGCTCCCCCCATTACCGTGTGTTTATAAATAAACCTAGAGTTTGACGGTCGATTTCAGTTGTCGTGCTTATTTCGTTCACACTTTTCCTTTGTCACAATAATAATTTGCATGAGTTATGTTACGAGTCTCATTACCATCCCCCCTAGACTGTCGGGCCAAAAGGGATTCGTAACAACCAGTCTCAACACAGTCCTAACACCAGTCTCAACACAGTCCTGACACCAGTCTCAACACAGTCCTAACACCAGTCACAACACAGTCCTGACATCAGTCACAACACAGTCCTGACATCAGTCACAACACAGTCCTGACATCAGTCACAACACAGTCCTGACATCAGTCACAACACAGTCCTGACATCAGTCACAACACAGTCCTGACATCAGTCACAACACAGTCCTGACATCAGTCACAACACAGTCCTGACATCAGTCACAACACAGTCCTGACATCAGTCACAACACAGTCCTGACATCAGTCACAACACAGTCCTGACATCAGTCACAACACAGTCCTGACATCAGTCACAACACAGTCCTGACATCAGTCACAACACAGTCCTGACATCAGTCACAACACAGTCCTGACATCAGTCACAACACAGTCCTGACATCAGTCACAACACAGTCCTGACATCAGTCACAACACAGTCCTGACATCAGTCACAACACAGTCCTGACATCAGTCACAACACAGTCCTGACATCAGTCACAACACAGTCCTGACATCAGCCACAACACAGTCCTGACACCAGCCTCAACACAGTCCTGACACCAGTCTCAACACAGTCCTGACACCAGTCTCAACACAGTCCTAACACCAGCCTCAACACAGTCCTAACACCAGCCTCAACACAGTCCTAACACCAGCCTCAACACAGTCCTGACATCAGTCACAACACAGTCCTAACACCAGCCTCAACACAGTCCTGACATCAGTCACAACACAGTCCTGACATCAGTCACAACACAGTCCTGACATCAGTCACAACACAGTCCTAACACCAGCCTCAACACAGTCCTAACACCAGCCTCAACACAGTCCTAACACCAGCCTCAACACAGTCCTAACATCAAAGTCACAAGATACGAGACTCTTCACACATTTATGGAATGCACATCAGGGTCAATGAAATGTAAAAGTAAGTCTGTGGACACCTGCTCGTCAAACATCTCATTCCAAAATCATGGGCATTAATATCGAGTTGGTGCCCCATTTGCTGCTATGGCTTAAATAGCCGAATCCACTAATTTAAAGGGGTGTCCATATACTTCTGGCTGTGTAGTGAATCACACATCTCCAACCTATCACACACATCCAGTAGTTAGTTACCTGTGGGTTCGTTCTCCTGCACTTCAAACACACTGAGTTCCTCCTCACAGATTGGAGCGTTATCATTCACATCGTCCACCACCACCTGCACTTCCAGGGGAGGGTCTACCTGGTTACCATAGCTATCCTCAGCAAACACCACCAGGATGTACTGGAACACACACACACACATGTATTTTTTTGTTTTTAGTTCACATTTATTTATATGTGAACTATCCAGTGTTGGACAGTACTCCATTAAATAATGCTGCTTGGGACCAGAGTGTTAGATAGTGATTGTGATGAGGAGGACTCGCTGGTTACCATGGCCTTGTCCTCTCTGTCCAGCTCCTCAGTCAGCAGAATGTCTCCTTCCTCCGTGACATTGAAGGGGAACGTCAGCTCCCGTTCTTTCTGTACCAGCCTGTAGAAGGCACTGGGATCATTAGACTGGACCTGCAGGGAGGGAGGGAGGGAGACAGACAGACAGACAGACAGTGTCAGACAGAGTGTCAGACAGTCAGTCAAACAGACAGACAGACAGACAGACAGACAGCTATAGATACGTCCTGTATCTTAACTGCTTTATATGTAACATTTTCCTTTAATCATGCAGTGATGTCAATAGGAGATCAAATGTAAGGTATGCATGCTGATTGTGTGTTTTCTAGAGAGTCTCTTTATGTCCTTAGTGTTTTCTAAACAGTCTCTTTAGGTTCCTAGTGTTTTCTAAACAGTCTCTTTAGGTTCCTAGTGTTTTCTAAACAGTCTCTTTAGGTTCCTAGTGTTTTCTAAACAGTCTCCTTTAGGTCCTTAGTGTTTTCTAAACAGTCTCTTTAGGTTCTTACTGTTTTCTAAACAGTCTCTTTATGTCCTTAGTGTTTTCTAGAGAGTCTCTTTAGGTTCTTACTGTTTTCTAAACAGTCTCTTTAGGTTCTTACTGTTTTCTAAACAGTCTCTTTATGTCCTTAGTGTTTTCTAAACAGTCTCTTTAGGTTCCTAGTGTTTTCTAAACAGTCTCTTTAGGTTCCTAGTGTTTTCTAAACAGTCTCCTTTAGGTCCTTAGTGTTTTCTAAACAGTCTCTTTAGGTTCTTACTGTTTTCTAAACAGTCTCTTTATGTCCTTAGTGTTTTCTAAACAGTCTCTTTAGGTTCCTAGTGTTTTCTAAACAGTCTCCTTTAGGTCCTTAGTGTTTTCTAAACAGTCTCTTTAGGTTCTTACTGTTTTCTAAACAGTCTCTTTAGGTTGTTACTGTTTTCTAAACAGTCTCTTTAGGTTCCTAGTGTTTTCTAAACAGTCTCCTTTAGGTCCTTATTGTTTTCTAAACAGTCTCTTTAGGTTCCTAGTGTTTTCTAAACAGTCTCCTTTAGGTCCTTAGTGTTTTCTAAACAGTCTCTTTAGGTTCTTACTGTTTTCTAAACAGTCTCTTTATGTCCTTAGTGTTTTCTTAACAGTCTCCTTTAGGTCCTTAGTGTTTTCTTAACAGTCTCCTTTAGGTCCTTAGTGTTTTCTAAACAGCCTAATTAGGTCCTTTGTGTTTTCTTAACAGTCTCCTTTAGGTCCTTAGTGTTTTCTTAACAGTCTCCTTTAGGTCCTTAGTGTTTTCTAAACAGCCTAATTAGGTCATTTGTGTTTTCTTAACAGTCTCCTAAGGTCCTTAGTGTTTTCTAAACCATTTCTTTAGTACTGTGGCACCTATAATGATTGTGTGAGTGTGATTTCCACCCTTGCCGTACCTTGCCGATGGGCATGGGGTATATCCTTTTCAACTGTTCTCTGAGGTTGATCGGTCCAGGATTGACCCACAGGTTCTCCTGCACGACAATTTTAACCCTCGCGTTACCGTTGAGAGCGCTCACCGACTCCCCGCCCATGTCCTCCACACGAACAATCAGTGTGAAGTCTGGGTCCTCCAGAGGGTTCAGCCTCCGAGACTCTACAACCACAGAGGAAGAAACAGGACCATTCACAGTCAATACACAGGCACCACCGAAGAAGACAGGCCCAAATGATTCCTTATTTCCCAAATAGCACACTGTGTTTGACTGTCGCCCTGTATGTCTATGGATGAACTGGCCAAACGTAGGGCCCTGGACAAAAGTAGTGTACTAGTAGTAGTGTACTATACAGGAATATCTGAGCATGACCTCGGGGCTCTCTGTGTGACAACACAGGGGTCAGAGGTGAGAGGTCAGGCTGCTCTGGCAAGTGGCCACAGCTGAACTCAACAACATTATGTAGAGGAGGTTCTGTTCAGCAGCCTCTTAATCACACCATTAACCTCTTAATCAGCCTTAATCACTTGAATTAATCTATCTATCCCTCACTCTCTCTATCCCTCGCTCTCTCTATCCCTCGCTCTCTCTATCCCTCGCTCTCTATGCCTGTCTTTATCCCTCACTCTCTATGCCTGTCTCTATCCCTCACTCTCTCTATCCCTCGCTCTCTCTATCCCTCGCTCTCTCTATCCCTCGCTCTCTCTATCCCTCACTCTCTCTATCCCTCGCTCTCTCTATCCCTCGCTCTCTCTATCCCTCGCTCTCTATGCCTGTCTCTATCCCTCACTCTCTATGCCTGTCTCTATCCCTTTCTCTATCCCTCGCTCTCTCTATCCCTCACTCTCTCTATCCCTCGCTCTCTATCCCTGTCTCTATCCCTCACTCTCTATGCCTGTCTCTATCCCTCACTCTCTATCCCTGTCTCTATCCCTCACTCTCTATCCCTGTCTCTATCCCTCACTCTCTATCCCTCACTCTCTATGCCTGTCTCTATCCCTCACTCTCTATCCCTGTCTCTATCCCTCACTCTCTATCCCTGTCTCTATCCCTCACTCTCTATGCCTGTCTCTATCCCTCACTCTCTATCCCTGTCTCTATCCCTCACTCTCTATCCCTCACTCTCTATCCCTCACTCTCTATGCCTGTCTCTATCCCTCACTCTCTATCCCTGTCTCTATCCCTCACTCTCTATCCCTCACTCTCTATCCCTCGCTCTCTCTATCCCTCACTCTCTATGCCTCACTCTCTCTATCCCTCGCTCTCTATCCCTCGCTCTCTCTATCCCTCACTCTCTATGCCTCACTATCTCTATCCCTCGCTCTCTATCCCTCGCTCTCTATCCCTATCTCTATATCCCTCGCTCTCTATCCCTCGCTCTCTATGCCTCACTCTCTCTATCCCTATCTCTCTCTTTATCCCCCACCTCTCTCTCTGCCTGACATGTTTCCAAGTGTCTGCATGTGCTCTGCTCTATTTGCATCCTCTCTGAAATGCCCTCCCCTTTTTCTCTTTATCTGCCCCCCTTGTGGTCTGCTATGGGCTCAATCATCTATCTATTTGGACCATCTTGGTCAGGTTTACCTGACAATAGTGATTTTATAGTTTCATCTTAAACTACAAGTAAATATAGTGAAGTACACACAGACCTGCTCTCTGCACACAGCTGTAGAAGGGGTTGAGTTCATAAGGGATGTCCCCTGTGGGGGTGCAGTAGTCATCAAACCTCTTCTTCAGAGAATCACTGAAGTTCCCTCCTCTGGAATGAATAACACTTTCTCTGGCCTTCAGCAGACGCTCTCCTGCAGGAACACACACACACACACACACACACACACACACACACACACACACACACACACACACACACACACACACACACACACACACACACACACACACAGCTGTAATCAGTAACATAATCACGTGGTCAATCTGACACCAAGCATGTGTTAATCTGATGTGTTAATCTGGAGCATGAGAGTTGAGTTGTGGTGATCTGGGCTGGGGTGAGATTAAAGGATGCAGAACTCACAGATTAGCACTCATACAGGATGAGATTAGAGACCACAACATCTGGGATGATCTATGTGTGTGCACTTTGAGGATCTCCGGGAGTGTGTGTGTGTGTGTTACCCTCGGCAGTAGTAGAAATCTCTCCTGTGTTGCTGTTGATCTCGAAGAACAGGGTGTTGTCTCTGTTGGGGATCTGGGAGACCAGGGTGTAACTCAGATGGGCGTTGGGAGACTCTGGGTCGTCCAGGTCAGTAGCAAACACACGCGCAAATGGAACACCTACAACACACACACACGCATAATGAACACACACACAGACAGACAAACAGTCAGTCAGACAGAGTGACAGACAGAGTGACAGGCAGACAGACCTGCGGGGGTACGTTCCTTGACGATGCCGATGTAGTCAGTCTGGTTGAAGGACGGGGCGTGGTTGTTGACATCCAACACGTTGATGGTGATGATGACTGGACCTTCTACTGGTTCTGAACCCACTAAGGCCTCCAGCTACAACAACAACAACAACAACAACATGAAGCTGGGATGTGTGTGTGGGTCTAAACTAAATGACATTGTGTATGTGTGTGCATGCAGGTACTTGTCAGATCTGTGAATCGACAGTGTGTGTATGTCTGTGTGTCCTACCAGCTCTCACAGTCTCACGTCAGAATTAGACGTTCATCCAAGTTGTTCCAAATGTCACATTTGGATGTGTTTAAGGTTAAGTTTAGGTATTAAGGCAGAATTGTTAAGCTTAGGCATTAACTCAAAATTCTTAAGGTTAGACATTAACTCTGAATGGTTAAGGTAAGGGTTAAGGTTAGACATTAACTCTGAATGGTTAAGGTAAGGGTTAAGGTTAGACATTAACTCAGAATGGTTAAGGTAAGGGTTAAGGTTAGACATTAACTCAGAATGGTTAAGGTAAGGGTTAAGGTTTGGGATAGGCTTAATTTAAGAAAAATCTGAAACAACTTTCTATTGCTGGATTTGAACATGCAACCTTTGGAATGATAATGCAATCTCTATTGCACTCCACACTGCCCTTTCCTACCTGGACAAAAGGAACACCTATATGAGAATGCTATTCATTGACTACTGCTCAGCGTTCAACACCATAGTACACTCAAAGCTCATCACTAAGCTAAGGAACCTGGGACTAAACACCTCCCTCTGCAACTGGATCCTGGACTTCCTGACGGGCCGCCCAGAGGTGGTAAGGGTAGGTAGCAACACATCTGCCACGCTGATCCTCAACACTGAAGCTCCCCAGGGATGCGTGCTCAGTCCCCTCCTGTACTCCCTGTTAACCCACGACTGCATGGCCAGGCACAACTCCAACACCATCATTAAGTTTGCAGACAACACAACAGTGGTAGGCCTGATCACCGACATAGACAAAAAAGCCTATAGGGAGGAGGTCAGAGACCTGGCCGGGTGGTTCCAGAATAACAACCTATCCCTCAACGTAACCAAGACTAAGGAGATGATTATGGACTACAGGAAAAGGACCACCGAGCTCGTCCCCATTCTCATCGACGGGGCTGTAGTGGAGCAGGTTGAGAGCTTCAAATTCCTTGGTGTCCACATCAACAACAAACTAGAATGGTCCAAACACACCAAGACAGTTGTGAAGAGGGCACGACAAAGCCTATTCCACCAGTGGCTCGGGAAACTAAAATTATTTGGCATGGGTCCTGAGATCCTCAAAAGGTTCTACAGCTGCAACATCGAGAGCATCCTGACCGGTTGCATCACTGCCTGGTACGGTATTTGCTCGGCGTCCGACCGCAAGGCACTACAGAGGGTAGTGCGTACGGCCCAGTACATCACTGGGGCTAAGGTGCCTGCCATCCAGGACCTCTACACCAGGCGGTGTCAGAGGAAGGCCCTAACATTTGTCAAAGACCCCAGCCACAGACTGTTCTCTCTACTACCGTATGGCAAGCAGTACCGGAGTGCCAAGTCAAGGACAAAAAGGCTTCTCAACAGTTTTTACCCCCAAGCCATAAGACTCCTGAACAGGTAACCAAAATGGTCACCCGGACTATTTGCATTGTGTGCCCCCCCAACCCCTCTTTTACTCTGCTGCTACTCTGTTTATCATACATGCATAGTCACTTTAACTATACATTCATGTACATACTACCTCAATTGGCCCGACCAACCAGTGCTCCCACACATTGGCTAAGAGGAGAAGAGAACTGCATTGTGTCCCACCACCCACCAACCCTTCTTTTACGCTACTGCTACTCTCTGTTCATCATATATGTGTAGTCACTTTAACGATACCTACATGTACATACTACCTCAATCAGCCTGACTAACCGGTGTCTGTATACAGCCTTGCTACTCTTATTTTCAAATGTCTTTTTACTGTTGTTTTATTTCTTTACTTACCTATACACCCACAACTTTTTTTTGCACTATTGGTTAGAGCCTGTAAGTAAGCATTTCACTGTAAGGTCACCTGTTGTATTCGGCACGTGTGACAAATACACTTTGATTTGATTTGAATCAGAGGCAGATGCTTACGCCCATCCACTATCCCCGTCCACAATGCCCAAACCTACTTGAAGGTAACAGCACTCACTGTTGCCCCTAGTGGGCAGTTTCCACCTGTCTGTCCACATCCATGACATGGATGGACATCAAATACTAACTTGTATCACCTGTATGTTAACAACTATATTGTTTGTCTGTGTGTGTTAACTACTATAGTGTGTGGTCTGTGTATGTTAATTACTACATTGTGTGGTCTGTATATGTTAACTACTATAGTGTGTGGTCTGTGTATGTTAACTACTGTAGTGTGTGGTCTGTGTATGTTAACTACTACATTGTGTGGTCTGTATATGTTAACTACTATAGTGTGTGGTCTGTATATGTTAACTACTATAGTGTGTGGTCTGTGTATGTTAACTACTACATTGTGTGGTCTGTGTATGTTAACTACTACATTGTATGTTCTGTGTATGTTAACTACTACATTGTGTGGTTTGTGTATGTTAACTTCTACATTGTGTGGTCTGTGTATGTTAACTACTATAGTGTGTGGTCTGTGTATGTTAACTACTATACTGTGTGGTCTGTGTATGTTAACTACTACACTGTGTGGTCTGTGTATGTTAACTACTACATTGTATGTTCTGTGTATGTTAACTACTACATTGTGTGGTCTGTGTATGTTAACTACTATAGTGTGTGGTCTGTGTATGTTAACTACTATAGTGTGTGGTCTGTGTATGTTAACTACTACATTGTGTGGTCTGTGTATGTTAACTACTATAGTGTGTGGTCTGTGTATGTTAACTACTATAGTGTGTGGTCTGTGTATGTTAACTACTACATTGTGTGGTCTGTGTATGTTAATAACTACTACATTGTGTGGTCTGTATATGTTAACTACTATAGTGTGTGGTCTGTGTATGTTAACTACTATAGTGTGGTCTGTGTATGTTAATTACTACATTTTATGTTCTGTGTATGTTAACTACTATAGTGTGTGGTCTGTGCATGTTAACTACTACATTGTGTGGTCTGTGTATGTTAATAACTACTACATTGTGTGGTCTGTATATGTTAACTACTATAGTGTGTGGTCTGTGTATGTTAACTACTATAGTGTGTGGTCTGTGTATGTTAACTACTACATTGTATGTTCTGTGTATGTTAACTACTACATTGTGTGGTCTGTATATGTTAACTACTATAGTGTGTGGTCTGTATATGCTAACTACTATAGTGTGTGGTCTGTGTATGTTAATTACTACATTTTATGTTCTGTGTATGTTAACTACTACATTGTGTGGTCTGTATATGTTAACTACTATAGTGTGTGGTCTGTATTTGTTAACTACTATAGTGTGTGGTCTGTGTATGTTAATTACTACATTTTATGTTCTGTGTATGTTAACTACTACATTGTGTGGTCTGTATATGTTAACTACTATAGTGTGTGGTCTGTGTATGTTAACTACTACATTGTGTGGTCTGTGTATGTTAATAACTACTAAATTGTGTGGTCTGTATATGTTAACTACTATAGTGTGTGGTCTGTATATGTTAACTACTATAGTGTGTGGTCTGTGTATGTTAACTACTACATTGTGTGGTCTGTGTATGTTAACTACTACATTGTGTGGTCTGTGTATGTTAACTACTATAGTGTGTGGTCTGTGTATGTTAACTACTATAGTGTGTGGTCTGTGTATGTTAACTACTATAGTGTGTGATCTGTGTATGTTAACTACTATAGTGTGTGGTCTGTGTATGTTAACTACTATAGTGTGTGGTCTGTGTATGTTAACTACTATAGTGTGTGGTCTGTGTATGTTAACTACTACAGTGTGTGGTCTGTGTATGTTAACTACTATAGTGTGTGGTCTGTGCATGTTAACTACTATAGTGTGTGGTCTGTGTATGTTAACTACTATAGTGTGTGGTCTGTATATGTTAACTACTATAGTGTGTGGTCTGTGTATGTTAACTACTATAGTGTGTGGTCTGTATATGTTAACTACTATAGTGTGTGGTCTGTGTATGTTAACTACTATAGTGTGTGGTCTGTGTATGTTAACTACTACATTGTGTGGTCTGTGTATGTTAATAACTACTAAATTGTGTGGTCTGTATATGTTAACTACTATAGTGTGTGGTCTGTATATGTTAACTACTATAGTGTGTGGTCTGTGTATGTTAACTACTACATTGTGTGGTCTGTGTATGTTAACTACTACATTGTGTGGTCTGTGTATGTTAACTACTATAGTGTGTGGTCTGTGTATGTTAACTACTATAGTGTGTGGTCTGTGTATGTTAACTACTATAGTGTGTGGTCTGTGTATGTTAACTACTATAGTGTGTGGTCTGTGTATGTTAACTACTATAGTGTGTGGTCTGTGTATGTTAACTACTATAGTGTGTGGTCTGTGTATGTTAACTACTACAGTGTGTGGTCTGTGTATGTTAACTACTATAGTGTGTGGTCTGTGTATGTTAACTACTATAGTGTGTGGTCTGTGTATGTTAACTACTATAGTGTGTGATCTGTGTATGTTAACTACTATAGTGTGTGGTCTGTGTATGTTAACTACTATAGTGTGTGGTCTGTGTATGTTAACTACTACAGTGTGTGGTCTGTGTATGTTAACTACTATAGTGTGTGGTCTGTGCATGTTAACTACTATAGTGTGTGGTCTGTGTATGTTAACTACTATAGTGTGTGGTCTGTATATGTTAACTACTATAGTGTGTGGTCTGTGTATGTTAACTACTATAGTGTGTGGTCTGTATATGTTAACTACTATAGTGTGTGGTCTGTGTATGTTAACTACTATAGTGTGTGGTCTGTGTATGTTAACTACTACATTGTGTGGTCTGTGTATGTTAATAACTACTAAATTGTGTGGTCTGTATATGTTAACTACTATAGTGTGTGGTCTGTATATGTTAACTACTATAGTGTGTGGTCTGTGTATGTTAACTACTACATTGTGTGGTCTGTGTATGTTAACTACTACATTGTGTGGTCTGTGTATGTTAACTACTATAGTGTGTGGTCTGTGTATGTTAACTACTATAGTGTGTGGTCTGTGTATGTTAACTACTATAGTGTGTGGTCTGTGTATGTTAACTACTATAGTGTGTGGTCTGTGTATGTTAACTACTATAGTGTGTGGTCTGTGTATGTTAACTACTACAGTGTGTGGTCTGTGTATGTTAACTACTATAGTGTGTGGTCTGTGTATGTTAACTACTATAGTGTGTGGTCTGTGCATGTTAACTACTATAGTGTGTGGTCTGTGTATGTTAACTACTATAGTGTGTGGTCTGTGTATGTTAACTACTACAGTGTGTGGTCTGTGTATGTTAACTACTATAGTGTGTGGTCTGTATATGTTAACTACTATAGTGTGTGGTCTGTGTATGTTAACTACTATAGTGTGTGGTCTGTATATGTTAACTACTATAGTGTGTGGTCTGTGTATGTTAACTACTATAGTGTGTGGTCTGTGCATGTTAACTACTACAGTGTGTGGTCTGTGTATGTTAACTACTATAGTGTGTGGTCTGTGTATGTTAACTACTATAGTGTGTGGTCTGTATATGTTAACTACTATAGTGTGTGGTCTGTGTATGTTAACTACTATAGTGTGTGGTCTGTGTATGTTAACTACTACATTGTGTGGTCTGTGTATGTTAATAACTACTAAATTGTGTGGTCTGTATATGTTAACTACTATAGTGTGTGGTCTGTATATGTTAACTACTATAGTGTGTGGTCTGTGTATGTTAACTACTACATTGTGTGGTCTGTGTATGTTAACTACTACATTGTGTGGTCTGTGTATGTTAACTACTATAGTGTGTGGTCTGTGTATGTTAACTACTATAGTGTGTGGTCTGTGTATGTTAACTACTATAGTGTGTGGTCTGTGTATGTTAACTACTATAGTGTGTGGTCTGTGTATGTTAACTACTATAGTGTGTGGTCTGTGTATGTTAACTACTACAGTGTGTGGTCTGTGTATGTTAACTACTATAGTGTGTGGTCTGTGTATGTTAACTACTATAGTGTGTGGTCTGTGCATGTTAACTACTATAGTGTGTGGTCTGTGTATGTTAACTACTATAGTGTGTGGTCTGTGTATGTTAACTACTACAGTGTGTGGTCTGTGTATGTTAACTACTATAGTGTGTGGTCTGTGCATGTTAACTACTATAGTGTGTGGTCTGTGCATGTTAACTACTATAGTGTGTGGTCTGTGTATGTTAACTACTATAGTGTGTGGTCTGTATATGTTAACTACTATAGTGTGTGGTCTGTGTATGTTAACTACTATAGTGTGTGGTCTGTATATGTTAACTACTATAGTGTGTGGTCTGTGTATGTTAACTACTATAGTGTGTGGTCTGTGCATGTTAACTACTACAGTGTGTGGTCTGTGTATGTTAACTACTATAGTGTGTGGTCTGTGTATGTTAACTACTATAGTGTGTGGTCTGTGTATGTTAACTACTACATTGTGTGGTCTGTGTATGTTAACTACTATAGTGTTTGTCTGTGTATGTTAACTACTATAGTGTTTGTCTGTGTATGTTAACTACTTGTTAAGGGAATTTTTATCAATGATGACTAATTATGTGTCATGTCTTGTTATGTCTGTTCCTGTCCTTTCTCTTCACTCTGTCTCTCTCTGCTGGTCTTTTTAGGTTACCTTCTCTGTCTCTCATTCCTCAGCTGTTCTACATCTGCCCTAACTAGCTCTTTCACTCTTCCCCACCTGTTCTCTCTTCCCCCTCTGATTAGGTCTCTATTTCTCTCTCTGTTCCTGCTACTTTCAGTGTCTGATTCTTGTTTGTGTTTTTTGATGCCAGAAGCAAGCTGTCGTCTCGTTTGCTTCCACCTTGTCCTGTCCTGTCGGAGTCTGCCTGGCAGGTGCATCCTGCACTATACTAACGTTCTTTTGTTCCGCTGACAGCGTTGGAAGAGGATTTATGCCATTCCTGTTTTTTTCATTAAAGAACTCTGTTTTCTGTTAAAACCGCTTTTGGGTCTTCACTCAAGTTCATAACAGAAGAATCAGACCAAGAATGGACCCAGCGGCTCCGGACCCTTTTCACTCCGCCGTCGAGATCCAGGGAGCGATGCTAGGCAGACACGAGGAGGAATTGTCTGCTGCTCAACATGCCGTTGAGACCCTGGCCGTCCAAGTCTCCGACCTCACAAGACAGGTTCACCAACTCCACCTCGATCCACCGCCCACTTCCAGGGTTTCCGAGTCTCCGGAGCCCAGGATCAACAACCCGCCGTGTTACTCTGGGGAGCCCACTGAGTGCCGCTCATTCCTCACTCAGTGTGATGTGGTGTTCTCTCTCCAGCCCAACACTTACTCCAGGAGCGCAGCCCGCATCGCCTACGTCATTTCTCTCCTTACCGGACGGGCGCGTGAGTGGGGCACGGCAGTCTGGGAGGCGAGGGCTGAGTGTATTAACCAGTATCAGGACTTTAAGGAGGAGATGATACGGGTTTTTGACCGTTCTGTTTTTGGCGAGGAGGCTTCCAGGGCCCTGTCTTCCCTATGTCAGGGGAATCGATCCATAACGGATTATTCTATTGAGTTTCGCACTCTCGCTGCCTCTAGTGACTGGAACGAGCCGGCTTTGCTCGCTCGTTTTCTGGAGGGTCTCCTCGTCGAGGTTAAGGATGAGATCCTCTCCCGGGAGGTTCCTTCCAGTCTGGACTCCTTAATAGCTCTCGCTATTCGCATAGAGCGACGGTTTGATCTTCGTCGCCGAGCTCGTGGAAAGGAGCTCGCGTTCTCCGTTGCTCCCCTCTCCGCATCACTGCCACCCTCCTCCGCCGGCTCGGATGCTGAGCCTATGCAGCTGGGGGGTATCCGCATCTCGGCCAAGGAGACGGAACGGAGAATCACCAATCGCCTCTGTCTCTACTGCGGCTCCGCTGGTCATTTTGTCACCTCATGTCCAGTAAAAGCCAGAGCTCATCAGTAAGAGGAGGGCTACTGGTGAGCGCATCTACTCAGGCCTCTCCTTCTGGATCACGCACTACCTTTCCGGTCCATCTCCGCTGGCCCGGTTCATCTGCTTCCTGCAGTGCCTTGATAGACTCTGGGGCGGAGGGCTGTTTTATGGACGAGACCTGGGCTCGGGAACATGACATTCCTCTCAGACAGTTAGGGGAGCCCACGGCCTTGTTCGCTTTAGATGGTAGTTCTCTCCCCAAGATTCAGCGTGAGACGCTGCCTTTAACCCTCACTGTCTCTGGTAATCATAGCGAAACCATTTCTTTTTTAATTTTTCGTTCACCTTTTACACCTGTTGTTTTGGGTCATCCCTGGCTAGTGCGCCATAACCCTTCTATTAATTGGTCTAGTAATACTATCCTATCCTGGAATGTTTCTTGTCATGTAACCTGTTTAATGTCTGCTATCCCTCCTGTTTCCTCTGTCTCTTCTTCACAGGAGGAGCCTGGCGATTTGACAGGGGTGCCGGAGGAGTATCACGATCTGCGCACGGTGTTCAGTCGTTCCAAGGCCACTTCTCTCCCTCCACACCGGTCGTATGACTGTAGTATTGATCTCCTTCCGGGAACTACTCCCCCCCGGGGTAGATTATACTCTCTGTCGGCTCCCGAACGTAAGGCTCTCGAGGATTATTTGTCGGTTTCGCTCGACGCCGGTACTATAGTCTCCTCCTCCTCTCCCGCCGGAGCGGGGTTTTTTTTTGTTCAGAAGAAGGACGGGTCCCTGCGCCCATGCGTGGATTATCGAGGGCTGAATGACATAACAGTTAAGAACCGTTATCCGCTTCCTCTTATGTCTTCAGCCTTCGAGATCCTGCAGGGAGCCAGGTTTTTCACCAAATTGGACCTTCGTAACGCCTACCATCTCGTGCGCATCAGGGAGGGGGACGAGTGGAAGACGGCGTTTAACACTCCGTTAGGGCACTTTGAATACCGGGTTCTTCCTTTCGGCCTCGTTAACGCTCCAGCTGTCTTTCAGGCACTAGTTAACGACGTCCTGAGAGACATGCTGAACATTTTTGTTTTCGTTTACATGGACGATATCCTGATTTTTTCACCGTCTCTCTCGATTCATGTTCAGCACGTGCGACGCGTCCTCCAGCGCCTTTTGGAGAACTGTCTTTATGTGAAGGCTGAGAAGTGCACTTTTCATGCCGCCTCTGTCCCTTTTCTCGGTTCCGTTATTTCCGCTGAGGGCATTAAGATGGATCCCGCTAAGGTCCAGGCTGTCATTGATTGGCCCGTTCCTAAGTCACGCGTCGAGCTGCAGCGCTTTCTGGGCTTCGCTAATTTCTATCGTCGTTTCATCCGTAATTTCGGTCAGGTGGCAGCTCCTCTCACAGCCCTTACTTCTGTTAAGACGTGCTTTAAGTGGTCCGTTTCCGCCCAGGGAGCTTTTGATCTTCTTAAGAATCGTTTTACATCCGCACCTATTCTTGTTACACCTGACATCTCTAGACAGTTTGTTGTTGAGGTTGACGCGTCAGAGGTGGGCGTGGGAGCCATTCTTTCTCAGCGCTCTCTCTGACGGCAAGGTCCATCCTTGCGCGTTTTTCTCTCATCGCTTATCGCCGTCAGAACGTAACTATGATGTTGGTAATCGCGAACTGCTCGCCATCCGCTTAGCCCTAGGCGAATGGCGACAGTGGTTGGAGGGGGCGACCGTTCCTTTTGTCGTTTGGACTGACCATAGGAACCTTGAGTACATCCGTTCAGCCAAACGACTTAATGCGCGTCAGGCTCGTTGGGCTCTGTTTTTCGCTCGTTTCGAGTTTGTTATTTCTTATCGTCCGGGCTCAAAAACACCAAACCTGATGCTTTATCTCGTCTCTTCAGTTCTTCTGAGGTCTCCACCGACCCCGATGGGATTCTCCCTGAGGGGCGTGTTGTCGGGTTGACTGTCTGGGGAATTGAGAGGCAGGTAAAGCAAGCACTCGCTCACACTCCGTCGCCGCGAGCTTGTCCTAGGAACCTTCTGTTCGTTCCCGTTCCTTCTCGTCCGGCCGTTCTTCAGTGGGCCCACTCTGCCAAGTTAGCCGGCCACCCCGGCGTTCGGGGTACGCTCGCTTCCATTCGCCAGCGTTTCTGGTGGCCCACTCGGGAACGTGACGCGCGTCGATTTGTCGCCGCTTGTTCGGTCTGCGCGCAGACTAAATCTGGGAACTCTCCTCCTGCCGGCCGCCTCAGACCGCTTCCCATTCCCTCTCGACCGTGGTCTCACATCGCTTTAGATTTTATCACCGGACTGCCTTCATCAGCGGGGAAGACAGTTATTCTTACGGTTGTCGATAGATTCTCTAAGGCGGCTCATTTCATTCCTCTCGATAAGCTCCCTTCTGCTAAGGAGACGGCTCAGATCATTATTGAGAATGTTTTCCGAATTCATGGCCTTCCGTCTGACGTCGTTTCCGACAGAGGCCCGCAGTTCACGTCTCAATTTTGGAGGGAGTTTTGCCGTTTGATTGGGGCTTCCGTCAGTCTCTCGTCCGGCTTTCATCCCCAGTCTAACGGTCAAGCCGAACGGGCCAATCAGACTGTTGGTCGCATTTTACGCAGTCTTTCTTTTCGTAACCCTGCGTCTTGGTCAGAACAGCTCCCCTGGGCAGAGTACGCCCACAACTCGCTTCCCTCGTCTGCTACCGGTCTATCTCCTTTTCAGAGTAGCCTCGGGTACCAGCCTCCGCTGTTCTCATCTCAGCTCGCCGAGTCCTGCGTCCCCTCCGCTCAGGCTTTTGTCCAGCGTTGTGAGCGCACCTGGAAGGGGGTCAGGTCGGCACTTTGCCGTAATAGGGCGCAGACTGTGAGGGCCGCTAATAAGCGTAGGACCAAGAGTCCTAGATATTGTTGCGGTCAGAGAGTATGGCTCTCCACTCAGAACCTTCCCCTTAAGACAGCTTCTCGCAAGTTGGCCCCGCGGTTCATTGGTCCGTTCCGTATTTCTCAGGTCGTTAATCCTGTCGCAGTGCGACTTCTTCTCCCGCGCTATCTTCGTCGCGTTCACCCGGTCTTCCATGTCTCCTGTGTTAAGCCCGTTCTTCGCGCCCCGCTCGTCCCTCCCCCCCCATCCTTGTCGAGGGCGCACCCATCTACAGGGTTCGTAAGATTTTGGACATGCGCCCTCGGGGCCGTGGTCATCAGTACCTAGTGGATTGGGAGGGGTACGGTCCTGAGGAGAGGAGTTGGGTTCCCTCTCGGGACGTGCTGGACCGTTCGCTGATCGATGATTTCCTCCGTTGCCGCCAGGTTTCCTCCTCGAGTGCGCCAGGAGGCGCTCGGTGAGTGGGGGGGGGTACTGTCATGTCTTGTTATGTCTGTTCCTGTCCTTTCTCTTCACTCTGTCTCTCTCTGCTGGTCTTTTTAGGTTACCTTCTCTGTCTCTCATTCCTCAGCTGTTCTACATCTGCCCTAACTAGCTCTTTCACTCTTCCCCACCTGTTCTCTCTTCCCCCTCTGATTAGGTCTCTATTTCTCTCTCTGTTCCTGCTACTTTCAGTGTCTGATTCTTGTTTGTGTTTTTTGATGCCAGAAGCAAGCTGTCGTCTCGTTTGCTTCCACCTTGTCCTGTCCTGTCGGAGTCTGCCTGGCAGGTGCATCCTGCACTATACTAACGTTCTTTTGTTCCGCTGACAGCGTTGGAAGAGGATTTATGCCATTCCTGTTTTTTTCATTAAAAAACTCTGTTTTCTGTTAAAACCGCTTTTGGGTCTTCACTCAAGTTCATAACATTATGTATACATTTCAATCAGGACTGACTAATCAGTTACTGTATATGTACTAATCAGAATACTATTATGTTACTGTATATGCATGAATTTTATTTTTAATCTTAGTACTGAATATAATATGTGCAAATAGAATCAAGAATTAGAACAATGACTGTCTGTTCCTTGATAGAAATGAATGAACTTATAGCCAGACTGGCTAGAAGGCTTATCTACACCAGCTGGCCTAGGCTCAGTCATATATCATCTTAATAGGGAGAGACAATGTGAGAACCATACAGCCTTTGTACTAGAGCGGAGATGACACGGGCTGGTACTAAAACTAATGATGTCATTTTCAGTTTATAACCTGTGGTAAAATGTGTAAGGAGCAGTACTCTCGTGAATAAAGGCTGCTGTTTGACTTTAAGACTGGGCTCTATCAATTTTATACAAATAAGGGTCATACAAATCCTTATGAATTGACAGAGTGTTTGATTTTAATTGGGTATTAAAACAGAGGAATTTAATTCCTGTAACACCACTACATTGTGTGGTCTGTGTATGTTAACTACTATAGTGTTTGTCTGTGTATGTTAACTACTATAGTGTTTGTCTGTGTGTGTTAAATACTATAGTGTTTGTCTGTGTGTGTTTAAAACCTCTTCAGGATCGGACCCATTTTTTAAATTTTTGCCTAAAATGACAGCCAAATCTAACTGCCTGTAACTCAGGCCCTGAAGCAAGGATATGCATATTCTTGATTCCATTTGAAAGGAAACACTTTGAAGTTTGTGGAAATGTGAAAGGAATGTAAGAGAATATAACACAATAGATCCGGTAAAATATAATACAAAGAAAAAAACAACTGTTCTTTTGTATTTTTTTTGTACCATCACCTTTGAAATGCAAGAGAAAGACCATCGTGTTTTATTCCAACTGCAATTTAGATTTTGGCCACTAGATGACAGAAGTGTATGTGCAAAGTTTTAGACTGATCCAATGAACAATTGTTTTTCTGTGCACTCTCAAACAATAGCATGGTTTCACTGTAATAGCTACTGTAATTTGGACAGTGCAAAATGTGAGCTTTCTGCCAATATCAGATATGTCTATGTCCTGGGAAATGTTCTTCTTACTTACAACCTCATGCTAATCGCATTAGCCTACGTTAGCTCAACAGTCCCGCAGGGGACCCACCAATCCTGAAGAAGTTTTTAACATTGTGTGTGTTAACTTCTACAGTGTGTGTGTCTGTGTATTAACTTCTACAGTACGTGTGTGTTAACTTCTACAGTGTGTGTGTGTGTGTGTGTGTGTGTGTGTGTGTGTGTGTGTGTGAACTTCTACAGTGTGTGTGTGAACTTCTACAGTGTGTGTCTGTGTGTGTTAACTTCTACAGTGTGTGTGTGTGTGTGTGTGTTAACTTCTAGAGTGTGTGTCTGTGTGTGTCAACTTCTACAGTGTGTGTCAACTTCTACAGTGTGTGTCTGTATGTGTTAACTTCTACAGTGTGTCTGTGAGTGTTAACTTCTACAGTGTGTGTGTGTTTGTTAACTTCTACAGTGTGAGTCTGAGTGTTATCTTCTACAGTGTGTGTCTGAGTGTTATCTTCTACAGTGTGTCTGCGTGTGTTAACTTCTACAGTGTGTGTGTTAACCTCTACAGTGTGTGTTAACTTCTACAGTGTGTGTTATCTTCTACAGTGTGTGTTAACTTCTACAATGTGTGTGTGTGTGTTATCTTCTACAGTGTGTGTTAACTTCTACAGTGTGTGTTAACTTCTATAGTGTGTGTGTGTGTGTTATCTTCTACAGTGTATGTGTGTGTGTGTGTGTGTGTATGCGTGTGTGTGTGTGTGAACCTCTACAGTGTGTGTCTTTGTGTGTTAACTTCTACAGTGTGTGTCTGTTAACTCTACAGTGTGTGTGTGTGTGTGTGTGTGTGTGTGTGTGTGTGTGTGTGTGTGTGTGTGTGTGTGTGTGTGTGTGTTATCTTCTACAGTGTGTGTTAAATTCTACAGTGTGTGTGTTAACTTCTACAGTGTATGTGTGTGTTAACTTCTACAGTGTGTGTGTGTGTGTTATCTTCTACAGTGTGTGTTAACTTCTACAGTGTGTGTCTGTATGTGTGTAATCTTCTACAGTGTGTGTGTTAACTTCTAGTGCGTTAACTTCTACAGTGTGAGTCTGAGTGTTATCTTCTACAGTGTGTGTCTGAGTGTTATCTTCTACAGTGTGTCTGCGTGTGTTAACTTCTACAGTGTGTGTGTTAACCTCTACAGTGTGTGTTAACTTCTACAGTGTGTGTTATCTTCTACAGTGTGTGTTAACTTCTACAATGTGTGTGTGTGTGTTATCTTCTACAGTGTGTGTTAACTTCTACAGTGTGTGTTAACTTCTATAGTGTGTGTGTGTGTGTTATCTTCTACAGTGTATGTGTGTGTGTGTGTGCGTGTGTGTGTGTATGCGTGTGTGTGTGTGTGAACCTCTACAGTGTGTGTCTGTGTGTGTTAACTTCTACAGTGTGTGTCTGTTAACTCTATAGTGTGTGTGTGTGTGTGTGTGTGTGTGTGTGTGTGTGTGTGTGTGTGTGTGTGTTCTACAGTGTGTGTGTGAACTTCTACAGTGTGTGTCTGTGTGTGTTAACTTCTACAGTGTGTGTCTGTGAGTGTTAACTTCTATTGTGTGTGTGTGTGTGTGTGTTAACTTCTAGAGTGTGTGTCTGTGTGTGTCAACTTCTACAGTGTGTGTCAACTTCTACAGTGTGTGTCTGTATGTGTTAACTTCTACAGTGTGTCTGTGAGTGTTAACTTCTACAGTGTGTGTGTGTTTGTTAACTTCTACAGTGTGAGTCTGAGTGTTATCTTCTACAGTGTGTGTCTGAGTGTTATCTTCTACAGTGTGTCTGCGTGTGTTAACTTCTACAGTGTGTGTGTTAACCTCTACAGTGTGTGTTAACTTCTACAGTGTGTGTTATCTTCTACAGTGTGTGTTAACTTCTACAATGTGTGTGTGTGTGTTATCTTCTACAGTGTGTGTTAACTTCTACAGTGTGTGTTAACTTCTATAGTGTGTGTGTGTGTGTTATCTTCTACAGTGTATGTGTGTGTGTGTGTGTGTGTGTGTGTGTGTGTGTGTGTGTGTGTGTGTGTGTGTGTATGCGTGTGTGTGTGTGTGAACCTCTACAGTGTGTGTCTTTGTGTGTTAACTTCTACAGTGTGTGTCTGTTAACTCTACAGTGTGTGTGTGTGTGTGTGTGTGTGTGTGTGTGTGTTCTACAGTGTGTGTGTGAACTTCTACAGTGTATGTGTGTGTTAACTTCTACAGTGTGTGTGTGTGTGTTATCTTCTACAGTGTGTGTTAACTTCTACAGTGTGTGTCTGTATGTGTGTAATCTTCTACAGTGTGTGTGTTAACTTCTAGTGCGTTAACTTCTACAGTGTGAGTCTGAGTGTTATCTTCTACAGTGTGTGTCTGAGTGTTATCTTCTACAGTGTGTCTGCGTGTGTTAACTTCTACAGTGTGTGTGTTAACCTCTACAGTGTGTGTTAACTTCTACAGTGTGTGTTATCTTCTACAGTGTGTGTTAACTTCTACAATGTGTGTGTGTGTGTTATCTTCTACAGTGTGTGTTAACTTCTACAGTGTGTGTTAACTTCTATAGTGTGTGTGTGTGTGTTATCTTCTACAGTGTATGTGTGTGTGTGTGTGTGCGTGTGTGTGTGTGTATGCGTGTGTGTGTGTGTGAACCTCTACAGTGTGTGTCTGTGTGTGTTAACTTCTACAGTGTGTGTCTGTTAACTCTACAGTGTGTGTGTGTGTGTGTGTGTGTGTGTGTGTGTGTGTGTGTGTGTGTGTGTGTGTGTGTGTGTGTGTTCTACAGTGTGTGTGTGAACTTCTACAGTGTGTGTGTGTGTGTTATCTTCTACAGTGTGTGTTAAATTCTACAGTGTGTGTGTTAACTTCTACAGTGTATGTGTGTGTTAACTTCTACAGTGTGTGTTAACTTCTACAGTGTGTGTGTGTGTGTAATCTTCTACAGTGTGTGTGTTAACTTCTAGTGCGTTATCTTCTACAGTGTGTGTTAATTTCTAGTGTGTTATCTTCTACAGTGTGTGTTAAATTCTACAGTGTGTGTGTTAACTTCTACAGTGTATGTGTGTGTTATCTTCTACAGTGTGTGTGCGTGTGTTAACTTCTACAGCGTGTGTTAACTTCTACAGTGTGTGTGTGTGTGTGTGTGTGTGTGTGTGTGTGTGTGTGTGTGTGTGTGTGTGTGTGTGTGTGTGTGTGTGTGTGTGTGTGTGTGTGTGTGTGTGTGTGTGTGTGTGTGTGTGTGTGTCACCTCCAGAGTATGTGTCTGTGTGTGGGCCCAGTCCAGGGTCTGTTCCAGGTAGAGCCAGCCGTCCTCTGAGATGCTGATCTTTCCTTCAGTCTCTCCTGTCAATCTGAACCCATCAACCTCGGGCTGGGACGCTTGGAACTGCAGACGGAGAGAGAATATATTATATATATAATATATATAGACCAGAAATTAAGGGGACAGGTGTGTGTGTGTGTGTGTGTGTGTGTGTGTGTGTGTGTGTGTGTGTGTTACCCGGTAGAGGGCGTAGGGTACAGGTGTCCCCTCTGGTACGTCTAGAACCTTGTTCTCCAGTGGTCCCTTCTCCAAGCCTTTCCCAGCAGCCTATCACAACACGTGATGAATATACAGTAGACCAGTGTTCCTGGACTCCAGTCGTTGAAAAGCTCCAGAGTTGTACATTTTTGCACCAGCCCGGTACTTGCACTCCTGATTCAATCACTCAACTATAAATGAACACCTTGATGAGTTGAATCCGGTGTGCCAGGCTGTAATGAAAATGTAAAACCCTTGGTGTTCTCAAGGACAAAACACTACAGCATGGGCTAGACGTTCTCTCTGTCCTTGCAGAAGGACAGTTACTCATTGACCGACTCTACAGATTTCCACTGAAGGAGACTGTCTGGCCTGCGTGAGCCTGTGCGTCTGTCCTTCATTCAATCTTTCAGTAACGCTAATAAGTCACAGAGGGCGGCACAACGCCCTGTGGCTCGTTTCCAAGCCAACCAGAGCCAAAGCTCACCTTGCAGAAACAAACCGGAACAGAACCCAGAGAAGTCTCACTCCTCAAACAGTGACAGTCAAATATCAACGTAAGAGTTCATGTATGTAGAGTAATACAGTATACAACTCAAACTCACGGTGGCGATGAGGAGGCTGAGCAGCAGCAGGTGCATTGTGGGATGTGCCATAATGGGCTTCAGGGATGAGACTCTGAGAGGAGAGGAGGAAGAGGAGAGGGAGAGGATGGGGTGGAGGAGGATTAGAAAACACAGAGGTAGACTGTAATAAACCCTTTGTCAATGAGAGGTTGTGTTGGTCAGGGCTTCCCAAACTCGTCCATGGCCCCCCCCCCCCCCGGCCCCCCCTGGGTGCACGTTTTGTTTTTCCTCCCTGGCACTCTGACTACAGTGCATCAACCCATCCTCTAGGATTTGGTTCCTGAATAGGGCTGGTCCTTTGTTTGTGTTAGTGTAACATTGTCATGTGAAGATGAGAGTTTTGGGAAACATCATCAAAGCTTGATGATGAGTTGGTTATTTGAATCAGCTGTGTAGTGCTATGTCAACAACCAAAACCTGCACCCAGGTGTGTGTGTGTGTGTGTGTGTGTGTGTGTGTGTGTGTGTGTGTGTGTGTGTGTGTGTGTGTGTGTGTGTGTGTGTGTGTGTGTGTGTGTGTGTGTGTGTGTGTGTGTGTGTGTGTGTGTGTGTGTGTGTGTGTGTGTGTGTGTGTGTGTGTGTAGGGGTCCACCAGTGGTGAGAAGTGGTTAGTTTTTCAGCACATTCCCTGGTAGTAGAGTCTGTTACTAATTCACCTGAAGGACTAGAGTCAAGGGCAAACAGGCTCTATCTTAGTATCACTAACAGGGATCCACTAAGGGAGTGTACTGTAGTCCAACTGTCCCCTGCCAGGACCACACTATCTCTCTCGCTATCAGACAGACTTTGAGCTGATGGGGAAGTCAATGGCCTTCATGTGTAGGACTCCTCCCACTCAACCAGAAAGCCCCGCCTCCTGGTTAGAAACAGAAAATCTGAGCAAGCGGCAGCCATGACTGACCATACATGGGAGTTTTAAGCTCTAGGAGCAGAGTGGACAGGTAGCTAGGCTATCTAGAGGAAGTATTCCCTTTGAATATGACTGGATGACCACCACCCCCCTCCCCCTACAGACATGACTCATTCGTTAGTGAAAGGTCACTCAGGTGTCGGACTCCCCCATGACCTGACAGTGACCTCAGAGCCTGATATAACAGTTTAGGGCAGGTGAACAGAGAGAGTAAGACCACCCTAAAGGTGGTGTATTACTGTAGATTGAAATAGTGTCCGTCTGTGAGCTCCTCCTTGCCCCAACAGCAGCACAGTCATAGAGAGACAGAGACAGATATGAGGAACAGAATACATCTACTGAGAGCCAATTCTTATCTCTACTGACACTCCTTCACTATTAACACTCATGAGGATTCACAACACACACCCACACACCTGTTGACCTTACAAATCACATTGACATAAGTATTAAGTATTAAGACACTTCACTCAGTACTTTGTTGAAGCACCTCTGGCAGTGATTACCGCCTAGAGTCTTCTTGGGTATGATGCTACAAGCTTGGTACACCTGTATTTGGGGAGTTTCTCCCATTCATCTCTGCAGATCCTCTCAAGCTCTGTCAGGTTGGACGGTGAGCGTTACTGTACAGCTATTTTCAGGTCTCTCCAGAGATCTTCGATCGAGTTCAAGTCCAGGCTCTGGCTGGGCCACTCAAGTACATTCAGAGACTTGTCCCGAAGCCACTCCTGCGTTGTCTTGACTGTGTTCTTAGGGTCATTGTCCTGTGGAAGCTGAACTTTCTCCACAGTCTGAGGTCCTGAGCACTCTGGAGCAGGTTTTCATCAAGGATCTCTCTGTACTTTGCTCCGTTCATCTTTGCCTCGATCTTGACTAGTCGCACAGTCCCTGTCTCTGAAAACATCCCCACAGCATGATGCTGTCACCACCATGCTTGACCGTAGGGATGGTGCCAGGTTTCCTCCAGACGTGAAGCTTGGCATTCAGGCCAAAGAGTTCAATCTTATATATCCCATTTAGCAGACGCTTTTGTCCAAAGCGACTTACAAGTCGGCTGGGGCCACTACTTTTACATATGGGTGGTCCCAGCGGGAATCGAACCCACGACGCTTGGCGTTGCAAGCGCCATGCTCTACCGACTGAGCCACACAGGACCACAGGACCACAATCTTGGTTTCATCAGACCAGAGAATCTGTTTCTCATGGTCTGAGAGTCTTTACGTGCCTTTTGGCAAACTCCAAGCGGGCTGTCGTGCCTTTTACTGAGGAATGGCTTCCGTCTGGCCACTCTACCATAAAGGCCTGATTGGTAGAGTGCTGCAAAGATGGTTGTCCTTCTGGAAGTTTCTCCCATCTCCACATAGGAACTCTAGAGCTCTGTCAGAGTGACCATTGGATCCTTGGTCTCCTCCCTGACCAAGGCCCTTCTACCCCGATTGCTCAGTTTGGCCGGGCGGCTAGCTCTAGGAAGAGTCTTGGTGGTTCCAAACTTCTTCCATTTAAGAATGATGGATGCCAATGTGTTCTTGGGGACCTTCAACACTGCAGAAATGTTTTGGTAACTTTCCCCAGATTTGTGCCTTGACACAATCCTGTCTCTGAGCTCTACAGACAATTCTTTCGACCTCATGGCTTGGTTTTGGCTCTGACATGCACTGTCAATTGTGGGAACTTTTATAGACAGGTGTGTGCCTTTCCAAATCATGTCAAATCAATTAAATATACTACAGGTGTACTCAAATCAAGTTGTAGAAACATCTCAAGTGTAACAAAATTTGTCTTCCTCTGACGAGGAGTATGACAGATCGGACCAATGTGCAGCATGGTAGGTGTTTGTCATTTTTAATGAAAAGACACTGAACACGAAAATATAAAATAACAAAGTGAAAGACAGAAACGAAAAACGAAACAGTTCTGTCTGGTGAAGACACAGAGACAGAAAACAATCACCCACAACTAAAATGGGGAAAACAGGCTGCCTAAGTATGATTCTCAATCAGAGACAACGAACGACACCTGCCTCTGATTGAGAACCATACCAGGCCAAACACATAAACACAACATAGAAAAAAGAACATAGACTACCCACCCCAACTCTCGCCCTGGCCAAACTAACACAAAGACATAATAAATTAACTAAGGTCAGAACGTGACATCAAGGATGATCAATGGAAACAGGATGCGCCTGAGCTCAATTTCGAGTCTCATAGCAAAGGGCCTGAATACTTATGTAAATAAGGATTGTAATGTTGATTGATGAGGAAAAACATGTAGTTAATCCATTTTAGAATAAGGCTGTAATGTAACAAAATGTGGAAAAAGTCAAGGGGTCTGAATGCTTTCCGAAGAGTCCTTGTCCATCTTTCGAAAACATCTGAAACCCCACCCCAAAAAAGGTACTTCTCTTTCTCCACAAGCACGGACTTTGCTGATAAATACTTTGTTGAGGGAAAATGTACCTGATACCATTGTGATGTGTTGTTGTCTCACCGAGCTACAGTGTCTTAAGATGAACACACTTATTGTAAGTCACTCTGAATAATAGCATCTGCTAAATGACTAACATGTAAATATACTCCATAACCCACACAATCAAAATGTCAGCCTTTTGATGTACAGGACATTCTGTTATGTACACGTCTCCATGACAGGCTACAGGACATTCTGTTATGTACACGTTTCCAAGACAGGCTACAGGACATTCTGTTATGTACACGTCTCCATGACAGGCTACAGGACATTCTGTTATGTACACGTCTCCATGACAGGCTGCAGGACATTCTGTTATGTACACGTTTCCAAGACAGGCTACAGGACATTCTGTTATGTACACGTCTCCATGACAGGCTACAGGACATTCTGTTATGTACACGTCTCCATGACAGGCTACAGGACATTCTGTTATGTACACGTCCTCATGACAGGCTACAGGACATTCTGTTATGTACACGTCTCCATGACAGGCTACAGGACATTCTGTTATGTACACGTCTCCATGACAGGCTGCAGGACATTCTGTTATGTACACGTTTCCAAGACAGGCTACAGGACATTCTGTTATGTACACGTCTCCATGACAGGCTGCAGGACATTCTGTTATGTACACGTTTCCAAGACAGGCTACAGGACATTCTGTTATGTACACGTCTCCATGACAGGCTACAGGACATTCTGTTATGTACACGTCTCCATGACAGGCTACAGGACATTCTGTTATGTACACGTCCTCATGACAGGCTACAGGACATTCTGTTATGTACACGTCTCCATGACAGGCTACAGGACATTCTGTTATGTACACGTCTCCATGACAGGCTGCAGGACATTCTGTTATGTACACGTTTCCAAGACAGGCTACAGGACATTCTGTTATGTACACGTCTCCATGACAGGCTACAGGACATTCTGTTATGTACACGTCTCCATGACAGGCTGCAGGACATTCTGTTATGTACACGTTTCCAAGACAGGCTACAGGACATTCTGTTATGTACACGTCTCCATGACAGGCTACAGGACATTCTGTTATGTACACGTCTCCATGACAGGCTACAGGACATTCTGTTATGTACACGTCCTCATGACAGGCTACAGGACATTCTGTTATGTACACGTCTCCATGACAGGCTACAGGACATTCTGTTATGTACACGTCTCCATGACAGGCTACAGGACATTCTGTTATGTACACATCCTCATGACAGGCTACAGGACATTCTGTTATGTACACGTCTCCATGACAGGCTACAGGACATTCTGTTATGTACACGTCTCCATGACAGGCTACAGGACATTCTGTTATGTACACATCCTCATGACAGGCTACAGGACATTCTGTTATGTACACGTCTCCATGACAGGCTGCAGGACATTCTGTTATGTACACGTTTCCAAGACAGGCTACAGGACATTCTGTTATGTACACGTCTCCATGACAGGCTGCAGGACATTCTGTTATGTACACGTTTCCAAGACAGGCTACAGGACATTCTGTTATGTACACGTCTCCATGACAGGCTACAGGACATTCTGTTATGTACACGTCCTTATGACAGGCTACAGGACATTCTGTTATGTACACGTCTCCATGACAGGCTACAGGGCATTCTGTTATGTACACATCTCCATGACAGGCTACAGGACATTCTGTTATGTACACGTCTCCATGACAGGCTACAGGACATTCTGTTATGTACACGTCTCCATGACAGGCTACAGGACATTCTGTTATGTACATGTCCTCATGACAGGCTACAGGACATTCTGTTATGTACACGTCTCCATGACAGGCTACAGGACATTCTGTTATGTACACGTCTCCATGACAGGCTACAGGACATTCTGTTATGTACACGTCTCCATGACAGGCTACAGGACATTCTGTTATGTACACATCCTCATGACAGGCTACAGGACATTCTGTTATGTACACATCCTCATGACAGGCTACAGGACATTCTGTTATGTACACGTCTCCATGACAGGCTACAGGACATTCTGTTATGTACACGTCTCCATGACAGGCTACAGGACATTCTGTTATGTACACATCCTCATGACAGGCTACAGGACATTCTGTTATGTACACGTCTCCATGACAGGCTACAGGACATTCTGTTATGTACACGTCTCCATGACAGGCTACAGGACATTCTGTTATGTACACGTCTCCATGACAGGCTACAGGACATTCTGTTATGTACACGTCTCCATGACAGGCTACAGGACATTCTGTTATGTACACGTCTCCATGACAGGCTACAGGACATTCTGTTATGTACACATCCTCATGACAGGCTACAGGACATTCTGTTATGTACACGTCTCCATGACAGGCTACAGGACATTCTGTTATGTACACGTCTCCATGACAGGCTACAGGACATTCTGTTATGTACACATCTCCATGACAGGCTACAGGACATTCTGTTATGTACACGTCTCCATGACAGGCTACAGGACATTCTGTTATGTACACGTCTCCATGACAGGCTACAGGACATTGTGTTATGTACACGTCCTCATGACAGGCTACAGGACATTCTGTTATGTACACATCCTCATGACAGGCTACAGGACATTCTGTTATGTATACGTCTCCATGACAGGCTACAGGACATTGTGTTATGTACACGTCCTCATGACAGGCTACAGGACATTCTGTTATGTACACATCCTCATGACAGGCTACAGGACATTCTGTTATGTACACGTCTCCATGACAGGCTACAGGACATTCTGTTATGTACACGTCTCCATGACAGGCTACAGGACATTCTGTTATGTACACGTCTCCATGACAGGCTACAGGACATTCTGTTATGTACAACGACAACAGAGTAGATATATTACACCTCAACAGGATGTGCATCTGTACCGTGTGTTTTACCTGTTTCTCTGTCTGTGTCAGTGTGTTTTACCTGTTTCTCTGTCTGTGTCAGTGTGTTTTACCTGTTTCTCTGTCTGTGTCAGTGTGTTTTACCTGTTTCTCTGTCTGTGTCAGTGTGTTTTACCTGTTTCTCTGTCTGTGTCAGTGTGTTTTACCTGTTTCTCTGTCTGTGTCAGTGTGTTTTACCTGTTTCTCTGTCTGTGTCAGTGTGTTTTTGTAACGATGTGCGCTGAGAGTTGGGAAGCAAGTACAGGGAGTGAATGTTTTATTAAATAAACAAAACAATAAACACGAAACACAAACAACGCACCGGCATGAAACAGAGTCAATAACACCTGAGGAAAGAATCAAGAGGAGTGACAGATATAGGGAAGATAATCAAGGAGGTGATGGAGTCCAGGTGAGTGTCATGATGCGCTGGTGTGTGAGACGATGGTGACAGGTGTGTGGGATAATCAGCAGCCTGAAGACCTAGAGCCCGGAGTGGGAGTATACGTGACAGTTTTACCCGTTTCTCTATTGGTGTCAGTGTGTTTTACCTGATTCTCTATCTGTGTCAGTGTGTTTTACATGTCAGTCTATAGTGTGTCCAGTACATGTGAGTCTACAGTCTGTCCAGTACATGTGAGTCTATAGTGTGTCCAGTACATGTGAGTCTATATTGTGTCCACTACATGTGAGTCTATAATGTGTCCAGTACATGTCAGTCTATAGTGTGTCCAGTACATGTCAGTCTATAGTGGGTCCAGTACATGTGAGTCTGTAGTGTGTCCAGTACATGTGAGTCTATAGTGTGTCCAGTACATGTCAGTCTATAGTGTGTCCAGTACATGTGAGTCTGTAGTGTGTCCAGTACATGTGAGTCTATAGTGTGTCCAGTACATGTGAGTCTATAGTGTGTCCAGTGCATGTCAGTCTATAGTGGGTCCAGTACATGTGAGTCTATAGTGTGTCCAGTACATGTCAGTCTATAGTGGGTCCAGTGCATGTCAGTCTATAGTGTCCAGTACATGTCAGTCTGTAGTGTGTCCAGTACATGTGAGTCTATAGTGTGTCCAGTACATGTCAGTCTATAGTGTGTCCAGTGCATGTCAGTCTATAGTGGGTCCAGTACATGTGAGTCTGTAGTGTGTCCAGTACATGTGAGTCTATAGTGTGTCCAGTACATGTCAGTCTATAGTGTGTCCTGTGCATGTCAGTCTATAGTGTCCAGTACATGTCAGTCTGTAGTGTGTCCAGTACATGTCAGTCTATAGTGTGTCCAGTACATGTGAGTCTACAGTCTGTCCAGTACATGTCAGTCTATAGTGTGTCCAGTACATGTGAGTCTATAGTGTGTCCAGTACATGTGAGTCTGTAGTGTGTCCAGTACATGTGAGTCTATAGTGTGTCCAGTACATGTGAGTCTATAGTGTGTCCAGTACATGTGAGTCTATAGTGTGTCCAGTACATGTGAGTCTGTAGTGTGTCCAGTACGTGTGGGTCTATAATGTGTCCAGCACATGTGAGTCTATAGTGTGTCCAGTACATGTGAGTCTATAGTGTGTCCAGTATGTGTGAGTCTATAGTGTGTCCAGTACATGTGAGTCTGTAGTGTGTCCAGTACATGTGAGTCTATAGTGTGTCCAGTACATGTGAGTCTATAGTGTGTCCAGTACGTGTGAGTCTATATTGTGTCCAGTACATGTGAGTCTATAGTGTGTCCAGTACATGTGAGTCTATAGTGTGTCCAGTATGTGTGAGTCTATAGTGTGTCCAGTACATGTGAGTCTATAGTGTGTCCAGTACATGTGAGTCTATAGTGTGTCCAGTACATGTGAGTCTATAGTGTGTCCAGTACGTGTGAGTCTATATTGTGTCCAGTACATGTGAGTCTATAGTGTGTCCAGTACATGTGAGTCTATAGTGTGTCCTGTACGTGTGAGTCTATAGTGTGTCCAGTACATGTGAGTCTATAGTGTGTCCAGTAGATGTGAGTCTATAGTGTGTCCAGTACAAGTGAGTCTATAGTGTGTCCAGCACGTGTGAGTCTATAGTGTGTCCAGTACAAGTGAGTCTATAGTGTGTCCAGCACGTGTGAGTCTATAGTGTGTCCAGCACGTGTGAGTCTATAGTGTGTCCAGTACATGTGAGTCTATAGTGTGTCCTGTACGTGTGAGTCTATAGTGTGTCCAGTAGATGTGAGTCTATATTGTGTCCAGTACATGTGAGTCTGTAGTGTGTCCACTACATGTAAGTCTATAATGTGTCCAGGATGTATGAGTCTATAGTGTGTCCAGTACATGTGAGTCTACAGTGTGTCCAGTACATGTGAGTCTATAGTGTGTCCAGTACGTGTGAGTCTATAGTGTGTCCAGTACGTGTGAGTCTATATTGTGTCCAATACGTGTGAGTCTACAGTGTGTCCAGTACATGTGAGTCTATAGTGTGTCCAGTACGTGTGAGTCTATATTGTGTCCAGTACATGTGTATGACCATGTGTATGACCAGTCTTGCAGAGGGCAGAGAGAGGTGATAGGGGGACATTAAGAGTGTGAATGTGACTTTGAGGCTTGCCGCTGCAGATGACCTTTGCTTCGCTCACAGCACGATATGCTCCACACTCCATTTCATTTCCGCTACCTCTGATGGCTGCTGAGGGGAGGATGACTCATAATAATGGCTGGAATGGAGTGAATGGTATCAAACACATAGAAACCATGTGTTTGATGTGTTCGACACCATTCCATTTATTCCAGGCCAGCCATTACTATGAGCCTGTCCTCCCCAACTAAGGTTCTACCAGCCGCCTGCGGTGCCTACATAGAACTTCCATTACCTGTCTCACTATCTACCTACTGCTACAACCTTTTCTACAACCTTCTCCTAAAACACAAATTGTTTTCCGTTAGTCACCTGTTACATCTCTCTCCCGCTGGCTCTCTGCACTCTCTGTGTCACCAGGAGTTCTGTCCCTGCTGGCTGACTGACTGAATGGCTGACTGACACACGCCAGAATCGCCATAACTAATCATGCTCAACACATGGGGATCAGAACACAGCAAACTGGCACCTCCAGACAAGCACCAAATGGAGGACTAAAGGAAACACACTACTCTGACATGTTGGGACATGTCTCCCTTATAAAAACTGATGAATCTCAACCTGTAGAATGCATTTCTTCAAACTTTGTGGGAGGCCTGATGTTTGCCTGACTCTAGAAGGCCGACACTGAGTGACCTTTAGTGTCTTTCTGCCCCCAAGACCAGACCAGACTAGACCAGACTGATCAAACCCAGGCCCCTGTGTCTGACCCAGAAACCAGAGCCCAGAGGCCACAGTGGCCCCAGGACAGTGGTGCTCAATAACACTGACTTCAAGATGCCATATATACACACAGGCCCTGGCAAAGTCAAGTCAAGATCACAACACACACCCCAAAAGAAATCCCCTAATGGAAAATGCTCAATATTAAACACGCATATAGAAAACAGAAGTAACCAACGTAGATACAGGCTTCAACTCAACATTGATGACACAGAAAAAGACAGAGAGAGAAAGAGAGATAGGGAGAGAAAGAGTCAGAGAGGAAGAGGGAGAGACATACCTTGCTTAAGAGTTCCCGTTTCACTCCTTCGACTGTAGTGTGATCACTCCTGCCCCATCCAGCCTGGTCAAACGTTAACTCAGCATTAACAAGCAATACTTTATTGAACCTAATCATTGTCTAATCTCCCCGCCCCTACAACAGGCCGAGCCAATAGAGAAACAGGGGGACAGGAGAAGTGAGTGTAACTAAGGGATGTAATAAATTAATATAACATTATTACAGTATAATATAACATGATCGTCACAGAATGGCAACCATGAACAGGACACAGGAACCAAAGTACTGTAGGTTGTAATGTATGTATGAATATTCAGTGCTTAAGCCCCTATTAGAGTTCTTACTGTTACTACAAGCCAAAGGCTCATCTCTGTAGAACCATACAACTGGCTACTGGACTCATCACCGCACAGTCAAAACCAGCCGGCAGACTGAACAATCTGTAAGGGTGGAGGTGGGGATTACAAAGGACTGGAAAAGTTTCTCACTCAAAGCGGACTTTAACCTTTAACTTTATGAACTGCTTCCTGTCTGAGAATGTCTAGTAGTAAGCTGTTTAGAGGAGCTTAGCTGAGACACAGATATGACTGCTTCCTGTCTGAGAATGTCTAGTAGTAAGCTGTTTAGAGGAGCTTAGCTGAGACACAGATATGACTGCTTCCTGTCTGAGAATGTCTAGTAGTAAGCTGTTTAGAGGAGCTTAGCTGAGACACAGATATGACTGCTTCCTGTTTGAGAATGTCTAGTAGTAAGCTGTTTAGAGGAGCTTAGCTGAGACACGGATATGACTGCTTCCTGTCTGAGAATGTCTAGTAGTAAGCTGTTTAGAGGAGCTTAGCTGAGACACAGATATGACTGCTTCCTGTCTGAGAATGTCTAGTCGTAAGCTGTTTAGAGGAGCTTAGCTGAGACACAGATATGACTGCTTCCTGTCTGAGAATGTCTAGTCGTAAGCTGTTTAGAGGAGCTTAGCTGAGACACAGATATGACTGCTTCCTGTCTGAGAATGTCTAGTCGTAAGCTGTTTAGAGGAGCTTAGCTGAGACACAGATATGACTGCTTCCTGTCTGAGAATGTCTAGTCGTAAGCTGTTTAGAGGAGCTTAGCTGAGACACAGATATGACTGCTTCTCACACAGACACACACCTCTTACAGGTCCCTGTAATAATGAACTGATACAGTGTGCTGATTGGTGGAATAAGGAACTGTGTCCCAAATAGTCAGAGCTGCCAGGTGATCTTGTCGTATTTACAGTTGCTGACTTGGTGTTGTGCACTTAGCATCATAAGAAAGATTCAAAAGACTCCATGCTGCATCACCTCCGGCCGTGATTGGGAGTCCCATAGGGCGGCGCATAATTGGCCCTGCGTTGTCTGGGTTTGGCCGGGGTAGGCCGTCATTGTAAATAAGAATTTGTACTTAACTGACTTGCCTAGTTAAATAAAGGTAAAATTAAAAATAAATAAAAAAGTTCAAAACCATTGGTCTAATCTAATCTAAAGGTACCATGTGGTTAGTTGAGAATTACGAAAATGTATAACCACAAACCCATATCTCTGTCACGCCCTGACCTTAGAGAGACGTTTTGTTTCTATATTTGGTTAGGTCAGGGTGTGATTTGGGGTGGGCATTCTATGTTGTCTATTTCTTTGTTTTTTGCCGCGTGTGGTTCTCAATCAGAGGCAGCTGTCTATCGTTGTCTCTGATTGGGAATCATACTTAGGCAGCCCTTTTCCCACCTGTGTTTAGTGGGTAGTTATTTTCTGTTTAGTCTCTGTTACCTGACAGAACTGTTCACTTTCATTTTGTTACTTTGTTTGAGTGGTTTTTGATAATAAAAGAATCATGGACACTTTTCAAGCTGCGCTTTGGTCCACTCCTTCCGACGATAGGCGTTAATTACAATCTCTGTAGTTCTCTGTTCCTCCATGAAAGGTTGGTCTGTAATCGTGCTGCCATCCTGCAAACCCTTCAATGATGATGATGATAATGAGGATGAAGGTATTCATCTCCCTGCTGACTCGTTCAGTAGGTGATCCATAATCGATAATTGTCTACTTTGATCAATCAGTGTTTAAGTACTGAAACAAGATTAGGACATCAACCTAATCTACCTTGCCTCTGAGATAAGGAACACAAATACACACACATGCACACATACAGATACACCAGGGGAATAGCCAAAAATGTGTTTGTGGATAGGCCTGCATTTTTTTTTTTTGTTGCTCAATCTAATTGGGTGGACCTGGCAGGGCCTGTCTCCCCAATGAATGGGCCTGTGTCCACCCCAGCCCACCCATGCCTATGCCCCTGACACACACACAGACAGACAAATACAATTTAATCAGGCTTCTATCTAACGCCTTCCTGGTTCTTGACTCCTCCTCCAGCATGTTACCTTGACAACTAACTCACTTCACATAATCTGAGATGCCACTGTACAAGACATGTCTGTGTGTCCAGTTTCCCTTCATGAATTGAATTAGTGTTTCTAAAGGCAGCCCTCTCCAGTCAGTCATTAATCCAGACATGGCTCTCTCATTCCCACTCTGGCTGAAGGTAGCCTAATTATCCCTCTCTCACACACGCTACTGCCCTGGCCCCAATCCCACATCTCTTGGGGGTCAGTGCCAATCATCCTGGTGGGAACACACACACACACACACACACACACTCACACACACACACACACACACACACACACACACACACACACACACACACACACACACACACACACACACACACACACACACACACACACACACACACAAACACACATTACCTCTGAGGGGAGGATAACTGCTCTGTGTCACCTGCTGAGTCATGTTCCAATAGCATGTTTGTGTGTGTGATGTTATTGAGGTCTAGCAAGACAAAGACAAGTGAACATTATGACATTTTAAAAAAAATGTGGATTTTATTCCACTGCTAAACAAAACCAACAGAAAATATCCACACACAGCAAAACATACACAAGATGAGCAGTGTAGATTGTCAGTTATCTCAATCGGACAGATAGGACTATGTACAAAACCACGGACATACAAACACCTTGTTATCAGGCTTCAAATTGTCTGGGTAACCTCGGTAAAGCGCTTGGGAGAGAGAACGAGGGATGATAGAGAGAGAAAAGAGAGTCTCAGTGAAGGATGAAAAAAGGACAGGAATTAACATCTCTCTCATGACCCTAAAAGGATTAGAGAGCACTAATTATCTAGCACCTCTCTCTCTTTTCCTTTTTCAATCTCTCTGTCGGCTGAGATCGTCAGAACCCTCATGTCCATTGGTTGATTCTCCAGACCGTCACGGAGGCTGGTGAATGGGGAGACAGTTTTGAGGGGTCAATCTAATGTAGACTGCAGTAGGGGTGTGGTTGTGTGTGTGTCCTGGGTCTTAGAGCACTGAAAGGTCATGGCAGGATTTGGACTTCAGACGGAATGCGACGTTGGCATTGTTCTTGGCCACCATCTTGTCCAGGAAGCGTTTGGCCTTCTTGGGTATGCTGTCGCGGCGTGTGTGTGAGTGTGTGTGTCTGCGGCGGTCGTTGTTCTCCTTGGTGTCTCTGCGTAGTCGTAGCTGCTGTACAATGCCATGGAAGACTGGCCAGACGTTGTGTTGCATTGCTGCTGACGTCTCGATGAATTTATGAGAAAAATGGTGAGAAAAACAGTCACACACAGTCAGATCGCTGCTGAGAAACACATAAACACACTATCAAACACCATAGCTCATCCATAGCCCTCTGTAACATACAGTTGAAGTCGGAAGTTAGCATTTACATTTTACATTTTTTGTTGTTGAATTTTACCCCTTTTTTCTCCCCAATTTTGTGGTATCCAATTGTTAGTAGCCACTATCTTGTCTCATCGCTACAACTCCCTTACGGGCTCGGGAGAGACGAAGGTTGAAAGTCATGTGTCCTCCGATACACAACCCAACCAAGCCGCACTGCTTCTTAACACAGCGCGCATCCAACCCGGACGTCACAATTCCTGACATTTAATCCTTTTATTTTAAGAATGTGAAATGTCATAATAATAGTAGAGAGAATGATTTATTTCAGCTTTTATTTCTTTCATCACATTCCCAGTGGGTCAGAAGTTCACATACACTCAATTAGTATTTGTTAGCATTGCCTTTAAATTGTTTAACTTGGGTCAAACGTTTTGGGTAGCCTTCCACAAGCTTCCCACAATAAGTTGGGTGAATTTGTGGCCCATTCCACCTGACAGAGCTGGTGTAACTTAGTCAGGTTTGTAGGCCTCCTTGCTTGCAAACGCTTTTTCAGTTCTGCCCACACATTTTCTATAGGATTGAAGTCAGAGCTTTGTGATGGCCACTCCACTACCTTGACTTTGTTGTCCTTAAGCCATTTTTCCACATCTTTGGAAGTATGCTTGGGGTTATTGTCCATTTGGAAGACCCATTTGCGACCAAACTTTAACTTTAACTGATGTCTGGAATGTTGCTTCAATATGTCCACATAATTTTCCTCCCTCATGATGCCATCTATTTTGTGAAGTGCACCAGTCCCTCCTGCAGCAAAGCACCTCCACAACATGATGCTGCCACCCCGTGCTTCACTGTTGGGATGGTGTTCTTCTGCGTGCAAGCCTCCCCCCTTTTCATTTAAACATAACGATGGTTATTATGGCAAAATAGTTATATTTTTGTTTCATCAGACCAGAGGACATTTCTCCAAAAAGTACAATCTTTGTCCCCATGTGCAGTTGCAAACCGTAGTCTGGCTTTTTAGTTTTTTTGCAGCAACAGTGGCTTCTTCCTTGCTGAGCAGCCTTTCACATTATGTTGATATAGGACTTGTTTTACTGTGGATATAGAAACGTTTGTACCTGTTTCCTCCAGCATCTTCACAAGGTCATTTGCTGTTGTTCTGGGATTGATTTGCACTTTTCACACCCAAGTACGTTCATCTCTAGGAGACAGAACGCGTCTCCTTTCTGAGAAGTATTCCGGCTGCGTGGGCCCATGGTGTTTATACTTGCATACTATTGTTTGTACAGATGAACGTGGTACCTTCAGGCATTTGGAAATTGCTCCCAAGTATGAGCCAGACTTGTGGAGGTCTTGGCTGATTTCTTTTGATTTTCCCATGATGTCAAGCAAAGAGGCACTGAGTTTGAAGGTAGGCCTTGAATACATCCACAGGTACTGTACACCTCCAATTGACTCAAATGATGTCAATTAGCCTGTCAGAAGCATCTAAAGCCATGACATAATGTTCCAAGCTGTTTAAAGGCACAGTCAACTTAGTGTATGTAACCTTCTGACCCACTGAAATTGTGATACGGTGAATTATACGTGAAATAATGTCTGTAAACAATTGTTGGAAAAATTACTTGTGTCATGCACAAAGTAGATGTCCTAACCGACTTGCCAAAATTATAGTTTGTTAACAAGAAATTTGTGGAGTGGTTGAAAAACAAGTTTTAAAAACCTCTCTAGGGTATGTGGGACACTAGCGTCCCATCTGGCCAACATCCAGTGAGGTTGCAGAGCACCAAATTCAAATACAGAAATGCTCATTATAAAAATTCTGAAAACAAAACATATTTTACATAGGTTTAAAGATTAACTTATTGTTAATCCAACCACAGTGTCAGATTTATAAAATGCTTTTCAGCGAAAGCATACCTAGCCCAGAACATACCTAGCCCAGAACATAGCCCAGTTGACAAATTATTACAAACAGTAACCAGCCAAGCAGAAGCGTTACAAAACTCAAAAATAGAGATACAATTAATCCCTTACCTTTGATGATCTTCATATGGTGGCACTCAGAAGACATTCATTTACTCAATAAATGTTCATTTTGTTCAATACCTCCGTTTTGTTCCCGCGTTTTCTTCAGTAATCCACAGGCTCAAACGTAGTCAAAACAGGCAGACAAAAAACCCAAATTGTATCCGTAAAGTTCATAGAAACATGTCAAACAATGTTTATATTCAACCCTCAGGTTGTTTTTAGCCCAAATTATCTATAATATTTCAAACTGACAATAACGTTGTCAATCTAAAAGGTAAACAAGAAATGCACTCTCTCGGGATTGCACATGAAAAAGCTCTGCGACACGGTAGGGTCCACTCATTCAGACTGGTCTTACTCTCTCATTTATAAGAATACAAGCCTGAAACAATTTCTAAAGACTGTTGAAGACATAGGAACTGCAAATTGAGTCCGAAGTCAATGGATACTGTAATGGCATTGAATAGAAAACTACTGGTTTCCGCCTGCCAAATCAGTTCTGTTATACTCACAGACACTATTTTAACAGTTTTTAACAGTTTTCGAAACGTTAGAGTGTTTTCTATTCAAATCTACCAGTTATATGCATATCATATCTTCATCCAAAATTCCAAATGCTGCCCCCTACCCTAGAGAGGTTAATGACTGTTAGAGTATGGCTAAAACACACACACAGCAAGACAGAGTTGTGACTAGGCCTACAGACTAGAGTTTCATCAAGTAACCACTAGAAGTTTCTCTCTTACCTCTTGAGTCCCAGTTGTCCACTAGAGTGACTGTGGCTTTCTCTCCATCCACTGTGATGGTCTGCTCACACACCTCATCTGAAGAACAAACCAAACACTGTGTTAAGAACCACATTCACAAACAACATCTATATTCATACAAGTAGAATAGTTCAAGCATCTTACTTTTATATTTATGTACGAGGGATGCGTAAAAAGGAGGCCAAGTGGATGTTTCCCTATGTGCCCATTACGCACAACAGCATTAAATACATCCATCACAAAGTCATACTATTGACCTACCCTAAAAAGCATATTTTCCTTATTAACAAGCGCATTGTAATTCATTTACCTCCATAGAGCTCGCACTCGTCACTCTCCATGCTGTCCGCCGCTCCAGCGAAGATGCTGGTAATCGCGGATTTACCGATCCCTGGCGCCCAGCAGCACCACGCGAAACGGTCTCGAGCTGCCGCCAGTATTCCCCGTAGACCCAGTGGAGATGACGGAGTCTGTGGAGTCTAAAGAGGCCCAGCTGTCGCGGCTCCCATCCGATTCCCCGGCGGAGTTCGTACAGGATTTGGAGCGGGACATGCACGCTGGAGACGCGAGGCTGTCTGATAGGTGGCTCCCGGTATCACTGATGCTCCAACGGCGGAGTTGGTGCTGCAGCAGCCGACTGTGTCGTCGCATACTCAACAGCATGATGATAAGAAAAGAAAAGAAATCTAACTAATAAAACTCGCCCTTTAAAAATGAAGGTGCGCTGAAGAAACACCCCGGGACTGGACTATAAAACAAATAATGGAACAGATGAGAATCTCCAAAGTATTCTCAGAAAGTAAAATAAATCCTACAAGTCCACAATTGAGTGAAATGGATGAAGACTGGATTCAACCGAATGTCCAAACTCAGGAATAAGAGTTCATCAAGAGCTACGAGCAAATGTCAGAAGTTGTCCCACATCTCTCTCCAGATGAAATCTCGCTTCTTGTGACGGCCGGCCGCCCAACAACCTGCCCGCTTGACCCTATCCCCTCCTCTCTTCTCCAGACCATTTCCGGAGACCTTCTCCCTTACCTCACCTCGCTCATCAACTCATCCCTGACCGCTGGCTACGTCCCTTCCGTCTTCAAGAGAGCCAGAGTTGCACCCCTTCTGAAAAAACCTACACTCGACCCCTCCGATGTCAACAACTACAGACCAGTATCCCTTCTTTCTTTTCTCTCCAAAACTCTTGAACGTGCCGTCCTTGGCCAGCTCTCCCGCTATCTCTCTCAGAATGACCTTCTTGATCCAAATCAGTCAGGTTTCAAGACTAGTCATTCAACTGAGACTGCTCTTCTCTGTATCACGGAGGCGCTCCGCACTGCTAAAGCTAACTCTCTCTCCTCTGCTCTCATCCTTCTAGACCTATTGGCTGCCTTCGATACTGTGAACCATCAGATCCTCCTCTCCACCCTCTCCGAGTTGGGCATCTCCGGCGCGGCCCACGCTTGGATTGCGTCCTACCTGACAGGTCGCTCCTACCAGGTGGCGTGGCGAGAATCTGTCTCCTCGCCACGCGCTCTCACCACTGGTGTCCCCCAGGGCTCTGTTCTAGGCCCTCTCCTATTCTCGCTATACACCAAGTCACTTGGCTCTGTCATAACCTCACATGGTCTCTCCTATCATTGCTATGCAGACGACACACAATTAATCTTCTCCTTTCCCCCTTCTGATGACCAGGTGGCGAATTGCATCTCTGCATGTCTGGCAGACATATCAGTGTGGATGACGGATCACCACCTCAAGCTGAACCTCGGCAAGACAGAGCTGCTCTTCCTCCCGGGGAAGGACTGCCCGTTCCATGATCTCGCCATCACGGTTGACAACTCCATTGTGTCCTCCTCCCAGAGCGCTAAGAACCTTGGCGTGATCCTGGACAACACCCTGTCGTTCTCAACTAACATCATGGCGGTGGCCCGTTCCTGTAGGTTCATGCTCTACAACATCCGCAGAGTACGACCCTGCCTCACACAGGAAGCGGCGCAGGTCCTAATCCAGGCACTTGTCATCTCCCGTCTGGATTACTGCAACTCGCTGTTGGCTGGGCTCCCTGCCTGTGCCATTAAACCCCTACAACTCATCCAGAACGCCGCAGCCCGTCTGGTGTTCAACCTTCCCAAGTTCTCTCACGTCACCCCGCTCCTCCGCTCTCTCCACTGGCTTCCGGTTGAAGCTCGCATCCGCTACAAGACCATGGTGCTTGCCTACGGAGCTGTGAGGGGAACGGCACCGCAGTACCTCCAGGCTCTGATCAGGCCCTACACCCAAACAAGGGCACTGCGTTCATCCACCTCTGTTCTGCTCACCTCCCTACCACTGAGGAAGTACAGTTCCCGCTCAGCCCAGTCAAAACTGTTCGCTGCTCTGGCCCCCCAATGGTGGAACAAACTCCCTCACGACGCCAGGACAGCGGAGTCAATCACCACCTTCCGGAGACACCTGAAACCCCACCTCTTCAAGGAATACCTAGGATAGGATAAAGTAATCCTTCTCACCCCCCTTAAATGATTTAGATGCACTATTGTAAAGTGGCTGTTCCACTGGATGTCAGAAGGTGAATTCACCAATTTGTAAGTCGCTCTGGATAAGAGCGTCTGCTAAATGACTTAAATGTAAATGTAATGTAAATGTAAATCAGTGGAAGTCACGCATTAGTGCAGGTAGACAGTTAAATCCTCGAGATGGGAAAGAAAGAGTATGTTTGGTTGTTGAGGTCTCTGAACACTGTGAGCGCGTGTAATCCCTTAAATTGGTCTCTCTCTAAAGTTATAATGGGATTTCTTCCGCGGCGAGATTTATATAAAGAAGGGTTCAGCGCGAGAAAGGGTTTCCTTGACGTCAAGTCTGTGTCTCCTCCCTCACCCTTGTGCGTTCTCATGGCTCGGGACCAGTGGTGTTGAGGGGTCTGCCCCCCCCCCCCCCCCCCCACACACAGAGGCAGCAGTGGATAAGTGGAGATGTGTGTTTCCACATGTGTAGGCTACTGTATCCCTGCCAATGTTTTTTATACTGTAGAGGCTGAGCAGAGACATATCACAACAGCCTGGTCTCATAGACTAGACATAACATAGTAAACGTAATTCCAGTCAGAGTCAGAGCAGCCAGTCTCAGAGCAGCCAGTCAGAGTCAGAGCAGCCAGTCCAGTCAGAGTCAGAGCAGCCACTCCAGTCAGTCAGGGTCAGAGCAGCCAGTCCAGTCCAGTCAGTCAGAGTCAGAGTCAGAGCAGCCAGTCCAGTCAGTCAGAGCAGCCGGTCCAGTCAGAGTCAGAGCAGCCAGTCCAGTCAGTCAGAGTCAGAGCAGCCAGTCCAGTCAGAGTCAGAGCAGCCGGTCCAGTCAGAGTCAAAGCAGCCGGTCCAGTCAGAGTCAGAGCAGCCAGTCCAGTCAGTCAGAGTCAGAGCAGCCAGTCCAGTCAGAGTCAGAGCAGCCGGTCCAGTCAGAGTCAAAGCAGCCGGTCCAGTCAGAGTCAGAGCAGCCAGTCCAGTCAGTCAGAGTCAGAGCAGCCAGTCCAGTCAGTCAGAGTCAGAGCAGCCGGTCCAGTCAGTCAGAGTCAGAGCAGCCAGTCCAGTCAGTCAGAGTCAGAGCAGCCGGTCCAGTCAGTCAGAGTCAGAGCAGCCGATCCAGTCAGAGTCAGAGCAGCCAGTCCAGTCCAGTCAGAGTCAGAGCAGCCGGTCCAATCAGAGTCAGAGCAGCCAGTCCAGTCAGTCAGAGTCAGAGCAGCCGATCCAGTCAGAGTCAGAGCAGCCAGTCCAGTCAGTCAGAGTCAGAGCAGCCGGTCCAGTCAGAGTCAGAGCAGCCAGTCCAGTCCAGTCAGAGTCAGAGCAGCCGGTCCAATCAGAGTCAGAGCAGCCAGTCCAGTCAGTCAGAGTCAGAGCAGCCAGTCCAGTCAGAGTCAGAGCAGCCAGTCAGTCAGAGCAGCCGGTCCAGTCAGTCAGAGTCAGAGCAGCCGATCCAGTCAGAGTCAGAGCAGCCAGTCCAGTCCAGTCAGAGTCAGAGCAGCCGGTCCAATCAGAGTCAGAGCAGCCAGTCCAGTCAGTCAGAGTCAGAGCAGCCAGTCCAGTCCAGTCAGAGTCAGAGCAGCCGGTCCAGTCAGAGTCAGAGCAGCCGGTCCAGTCAGTCAGAGTCAGAGCAGCCATTCCAGTCCCAAACATGCCCATTTATCATCTGCTGCTAATGCTTGTTGTTTGCTATTAATATACTTTTGATGAATAGACACGACAGTAAAACGGTGAGTCTGTGGGCCCTGGATTAAAGCCTAGTGAATGGATGTGCACTAATACACTATTGCAGTGACCTATAAGGTTAATACCACATCTTTACTCATACCTCCTTCAACAATTACCCTGGACTCACACACAGTCTACTTGTCTGTGAGTGTGTGTGTGTGTCCTTGTGTGTGCGTGTTAGACACACAGGAGCGTTTCTAACAACTTTCCATTAGTGTGTGTCATGTCCTCTCAACAAAGATCACTGTCTGGATAGACAGTGACTGTTTGACTCTCTTGTCTGCTGGACACGTGAAAAACAACATGGTCTATAGAACCCACAATGCACTGTGTCTGAGGTGAGATGTGTCTCATGGCACCATGACATACTCTAAGCGGGAGTGCGAGGCTGAATGCAATCATGAGTTACATAGAGATGGTTGCTATGGTGATGCCATTTCGCAAAGAACTCTAGGTAGTACTTTAACTGTCTCTTCTCTCTGTATGGACGCAGATGTAGAGGAAGTGGTTTGGGAAACTGCGTTTGTATGATGAGTCATCTTGTCTGTGCCATGAAGACTTGAATCTCATGCATATACAAATACGGTCAAATATATTGGCAACCTTGTACTTTACAATGGAGTGCAATGGGGCAGAATGTTTTGTTTTCTCTTTCAAAACTGCTTGAATGGCTATTTTTATCCAGTACACACCTGTAACTTACCACAGGTGAGATAAACTACACTTGCGGAGTATCACTTGCCTCGAACCAAAGTAATGAGAATTTGTAATAATACACGTTTTATTTTATTTTTTACTTTGAAGTGAAAGATCTCAATTTCAGTTTTGATTATTATAATTGTTTAGGTCCTGTGAAATTGTTAATCAAACAATTACACGTGTGAACACCGAACATTTTTAAATTTCAACTGATTTTAGAAGAAATTATAAATTGTGTTAAGGTGCCAATATATTTAAGCTTTAGCTCTGTAGGCTAATGGTCTTGAGGCTCGGGGATGAACGCGGTTCAATAATACTAAGTGGGTCACACCTACTTCCTCATGTATGGCAAAGGAGGTAGAGCACTTGCCTACTAAGTGCAGGGTTACTGGTTACTGGTTCAAGGGTTACTGGTTCAAGGCCTACTCCAGCAGTTTCCCCAATATCACTACACTAAAAGGGAGAGCTGAATGCCATTCAGACCGTGTTATTACACAACCAGCCTAGCTGACAAACACAGGGTGTGGGCCTGATCACTTGTGTTGTGTAATAATTATAATAATCGTGTTTCTGTTGAGGACAGGGCATGTCAGACAGACTCCATTCAATCTGCCATACAAATAAACCCACAGTGCCACACATACACAAACACAGACTAAATCATCTGAAACCAGGACAGTGGACACACCCTGATCCATAAGCTGCTTGGTGCTCCAGCAGACAAAGGACAAACACATGCAGAAAAACACGAGCCAATCACCCAGCCTGAGACTGTCCTAAATAAAATACAACTGACTACACACACACACCAAAGGACCCACAATTCAAATGTACAGACCTCTAGCAGCGGGAGATAAGAGGTTCTCAATCTCTACCAGTAGTAACTAAAGTAAGGAGGCTCTCCATCTCTACCAGTAGTAACTACAGTACTGAGGTTCTCCATCTCTACCAGGAGTAACTAAAGTACTGAGGTTCTCCATCTCTACTAGTAGTAACTACAGTACTGAGGTTCTCCATCTCTACCAGTAGTAACTACAGTACTGAGGTTCTCCATCTCTACCAGTAGTAACTAAAGTACTGAGGTTCTCCATCTCTACTAGTAGTAACTACAGTACTGAGGTTCTCCATCTCTACCAGTAGGAACTACAGTACTGAGGTTCTCCATCTCTACCAGTAGTAACTACAGTACTGAGGTTCTCCATCTCTACCAGTAGGAACTACAGTACAGAGGTTCTCCATCTCTACCAGTAGTAACTACAGTACTGAGGTTCTCCATCTCTACCAGTAGTAACTACAGTACTGAGGTTCTCCATCTCTACCAGTAGTAACTAAAGTACTGAGGTTCTCCATCTCTACCAGTAGTAACTACAGTACTGAGGTTCTCCATCTCTACCAGTAGTAACTACAGTACTGAGGTTCTCCATCTCTACCAGTAGGAACTACAGTACTGAGTTTCTAGTAACTACAGTACTGAGGTTCTCCATCTCTACCAGTAGTAACTACAGTACTGAGGTTCTCCATCTCTACCAGTAGTAACTACAATACTGAGGCTCCATTTCTACCAGTAGTAACTAAGGTACTGAGGCTCCATCACTACCAGTAGAAACTACAGTACTGAGGCTCTCCATCTCTACCAGTAGTAACTAAAGGACTGAGGTTCTCCATCTCTACCGGTAGTAACTACAGTACTGTGGTTCTAGTAACTACAATACTGAGGATCTCCATCTCTACCAGTAGTAACTAAAGGACTGAGGTTCTCCATCTCTACCAGTAGTAACTACAGTACTGAGGTTCTCCATCTCCACCAGTAGTAACTACAGTACTGAGGTTCTCCATCTCTACCAGTAGGAACTAAAGTACTGAGGTTCTACATCTCTACCAGTAGGAACTAAAGTACTGAGGTTCTAGTAACTAAAGTACTGAGGTTCTCCATTTCTACCGGTAGTAACTAAAGTACTGAGGTTCTAGTAACTAAAGTACAGAGGTTATCCATCTCTACCAGTAGTAACTACACTACTGAGGTTCTCCATCTCTACCAGTAGTAACTACAGTACTGAGGTTCTCCATCACTACCAGTAGTAACTACAGTACTGAGGCTCTCCATCTCTACCAGTAGTAACTCCAGTACTGAGGTTCTCCATCTCTACCAGTAGTAACGACAGTACTGAGGCTCTCCATCTCTACCAGTAGTAACTACAGTACAGAGGCTCTCCATCTCTACCAGTAGTAACTACAGTACTGAGGCTCTCCATCTCTACTGGTAGTAACTACAGTACTGAGGCTCTCCATCTCTACCGGTAGTAACTACAGTACTGAGGTTCGAGAAACTAAAGTAGTGAGGTTCTCCAACTCTACTAGTAGTAACTACAGTACTGAGGCTCCATCTCAACCAGTAGTAACTACAGTACTGAGGTTCTAGTAACTACAGTACTGAGGCTCTCCATCTCTACTAGTAGTAACTACAGCACTGAGGTTCTCCATCTCTACCAGTAGTAACTACAGTACTGGGGTTCTCCATCTCTACCAATAGTAACTACAATACTGAGGGTCTCCATCTCTACCAGTAGTAACTACAGTACTGAGGTTCTCCATCTCTACCGGCAGTAACTACAGTACTGAGGTTCTCCATCTCTACCGGTAGTAACTACAGTACTGAGGTTCTCCATCTCTACCGGCAGTAACTACAGTACTGAGGTTCTCCATCTCTACCAGTAGTAACTACAATACTGAGGCTCCATTTCTACCAGTAGTAACTAAGGTACTGAGGCTCCATCACTACCAGTAGAAACTACAGTACTGAGGCTCTCCATCTCTACCAGTAGTAACTAAAGGACTGAGGTTCTAGTAACTACATTACTGAGGATCTCCATCTCTACCAGTAGTAACTAAAGGACTGAGGTTCTCCATCTCTACCAGTAGTAACTACAGTACTGAGGTTCTCCATCTCCACCAGTAGTAACTACAGTACTGAGGTTCTCCATATCTACCAGTAGGAACTAAAGTACTGAGGTTCTCCATCTCTACCAGTAGGAACTAAAGTACTGAGGTTCTAGTAACTAAAGTACTGAGGTTCTCCATTTCTACCAGTAGTAACTAAAGTACTGAGGTTCTCCATCTCTACCAGTAGTAACTACAATACTGAGGCTCCATTTCTACCAGTAGTAACTAAGGTACTGAGGCTCCATCACTACCAGTAGAAACTACAGTACTGAGGCTCTCCATCTCTACCAGTAGTAACTAAAGGACTGAGGTTCTCCATCTCTACCGGTAGTAACTACAGTACTGTGGTTCTAGTAACTACAATACTGAGGATCTCCATCTCTACCAGTAGTAACTAAAGGACTGAGGTTCTCCATCTCTACCAGTAGTAACTACAGTACTGAGGTTCTCCATCTCCACCAGTAGTAACTACAGTACTGAGGTTCTCCATCTCTACCAGTAGGAACTAAAGTACTGAGGTTCTACATCTCTACCAGTAGGAACTAAAGTACTGAGGTTCTAGTAACTAAAGTACTGAGGTTCTCCATTTCTACCAGTAGTAACTAAAGTACTGAGGTTCTAGTAACTAAAGTACAGAGGTTATCCATCTCTACCAGTAGTAACTACACTACTGAGGTTCTCCATCTCTACCAGTAGTAACTACAGTACTGAGGTTCTCCATCACTACCAGTAGTAACTACAGTACTGAGGCTCCATTTCTACCAGTAGTAACTCCAGTACTGAGGTTCTCCATCTCTACCAGTAGTAACGACAGTACTGAGGCTCTCCATCTCTACCAGTAGTAACTCCAGTACTGAGGTTCTCCATCTCTACCAGTAGGAACTACAGTACAGAGGTTCTCCATCTCTACCAGTAGTAACTACAGTACAGAGGTTCTCCATCTCTACCAGTAGGAACTACAGTACAGAGGTTCTCCATCTCTACCAGTAGTAACTCCAGTACTGAGGTTCTCCATCTCTACCAGTAGTAACGACAGTACTGAGGCTCTCCATCTCTACCAGTAGTAACTACAGTACAGAGGCTCTCCATCTCTACCAGTAGTAACTACAGTACTGAGGCTCTCCATCTCTACTGGTAGTAACTACAGTACTGAGGCTCTCCATCTCTACCGGTAGTAACTACAGTACTGAGGTTCGAGAAACTAAAGTAGTGAGGTTCTCCAACTCTACTAGTAGTAACTACAGTACTGAGGCTCCATCTCAACCAGTAGTAACTACAGTACTGAGGTTCTAGTAACTACAGTACTGAGGCTCTCCATCTCTACTAGTAGTAACTACAGCACTGAGGTTCTCCATCTCTACCAGTAGTAACTACAGTACTGGGGTTCTCCATCTCTACCAATAGTAACTACAATACTGAGGGTCTCCATCTCTACCAGTAGTAACTACAGTACTGAGGTTCTCCATCTCTACCGGCAGTAACTACAGTACTGAGGTTCTCCATCTCTACCGGTAGTAACTACAGTACTGAGGTTCTCCATCTCTACCGGCAGTAACTACAGTACTGAGGTTCTCCATCTCTACCAGTAGTAACTACAATACTGAGGCTCCATTTCTACCAGTAGTAACTAAGGTACTGAGGCTCCATCACTACCAGTAGAAACTACAGTACTGAGGCTCTCCATCTCTACCAGTAGTAACTAAAGGACTGAGGTTCTAGTAACTACATTACTGAGGATCTCCATCTCTACCAGTAGTAACTAAAGGACTGAGGTTCTCCATCTCTACCAGTAGTAACTACAGTACTGAGGTTCTCCATCTCCACCAGTAGTAACTACAGTACTGAGGTTCTCCATATCTACCAGTAGGAACTAAAGTACTGAGGTTCTCCATCTCTACCAGTAGGAACTAAAGTACTGAGGTTCTAGTAACTAAAGTACTGAGGTTCTCCATTTCTACCAGTAGTAACTAAAGTACTGAGGTTCTCCATCTCTACCAGTAGTAACTACAATACTGAGGCTCCATTTCTACCAGTAGTAACTAAGGTACTGAGGCTCCATCACTACCAGTAGAAACTACAGTACTGAGGCTCTCCATCTCTACCAGTAGTAACTAAAGGACTGAGGTTCTCCATCTCTACCGGTAGTAACTACAGTACTGTGGTTCTAGTAACTACAATACTGAGGATCTCCATCTCTACCAGTAGTAACTAAAGGACTGAGGTTCTCCATCTCTACCAGTAGTAACTACAGTACTGAGGTTCTCCATCTCCACCAGTAGTAACTACAGTACTGAGGTTCTCCATCTCTACCAGTAGGAACTAAAGTACTGAGGTTCTACATCTCTACCAGTAGGAACTAAAGTACTGAGGTTCTAGTAACTAAAGTACTGAGGTTGTCCATTTCTACCAGTAGTAACTAAAGTACTGAGGTTCTAGTAACTAAAGTACAGAGGTTATCCATCTCTACCAGTAGTAACTACACTACTGAGGTTCTCCATCTCTACCAGTAGTAACTACAGTACTGAGGTTCTCCATCACTACCAGTAGTAACTACAGTACTGAGGCTCCATTTCTACCAGTAGTAACTACAGTACTGAGGCTCTCCATCTCTACCAGTAGTAACTCCAGTACTGAGGTTCTCCATCTCTACCAGTAGTAACGACAGTACTGAGGCTCTCCATCTCTACCAGTAGTAACTACAGTACAGAGGCTCTCCATCTCTACCAGTAGTAACTACAGTACTGAGGCTCTCCATCTCTACTGGTAGTAACTACAGTACTGAGGCTCTCCATCTCTACCGGTAGTAACTACAGTACTGAGGTTCGAGAAACTAAAGTAGTGAGGTTCTCCAACTCTACTAGTAGTAACTACAGTACTGAGGCTCCATCTCAACCAGTAGTAACTACAGTACTGAGGTTCTAGTAACTACAGTACTGAGGCTCTCCATCTCTACTAGTAGTAACTACAGCACTGAGGTTCTCCATCTCTACCAGTAGTAACTACAGTACTGGGGTTCTCCATCTCTACCAATAGTAACTACAATACTGAGGGTCTCCATCTCTACCAGTAGTAACTACAGTACTGAGGTTCTCCATCTCTACCGGCAGTAACTACAGTACTGAGGTTCTCCATCTCTACCGGTAGTAACTACAGTACTGAGGTTCTCCATCTCTACCGGCAGTAACTACAGTACTGAGGTTCTCCATCTCTACCAGTAGTAACTACAATACTGAGGCTCCATTTCTACCAGTAGTAACTAAGGTACTGAGGCTCCATCACTACCAGTAGAAACTACAGTACTGAGGCTCTCCATCTCTACCAGTAGTAACTAAAGGACTGAGGTTCTAGTAACTACATTACTGAGGATCTCCATCTCTACCAGTAGTAACTAAAGGACTGAGGTTCTCCATCTCTACCAGTAGTAACTACAGTACTGAGGTTCTCCATCTCCACCAGTAGTAACTACAGTACTGAGGTTCTCCATCTCTACCAGTAGGAACTAAAGTACTGAGGTTCTCCATCTCTACCAGTAGGAACTAAAGTACTGAGGTTCTAGTAACTAAAGTACTGAGGTTCTCCATTTCTACCAGTAGTAACTAAAGTACTGAGGTTCTAGTAACTAAAGTACAGAGGTTCTCCATCTCTACCAGTAGTAACTACACTACTGAGGTTCTCCATCACTACCAGTAGTAACTACAGTACTGAGGCTCCATTTCTACCAGTAGTAACTACAATACTGAGGGTCTCCATCTCTACCAGTAGTAACTACAGTACTGAGGTTCTCCATCTCTACCGGCAGTAACTACAGTACTGAGGTTCTCCATCTCTACCGGTAGTAACTACAGTACTGAGGTTCTCCATCTCTACCAGTAGTAACTACAGTACTGAGGTTCTCCATCTCTACCAGTAGTAACTACAGTACTGAGGTTCTCCATCTCTACCAGTAGTAACTACAGTACTGAGGTTCTCCATCTCTACCAGTAGGAACTACAGTACAGAGGTTCTCCATCTCTACCAGTAGTAACTACAGTACTGAGGTTCTCCATCTCTACCAGTAGTAACTACAGTACTGAGGTTCTCCATCTCTACCAGTAGTAACTAAAGTACTGAGGTTCTCCATCTCTACCAGTAGTAACTACAGTACTGAGGTTCTCCATCTCTACCAGTAGTAACTACAGTACTGAGGTTCTCCATCTCTACCAGTAGGAACTACAGTACTGAGTTTCTAGTAACTACAGTACTGAGGTTCTCCATCTCTACCAGTAGTAACTACAGTACTGAGGTTCTCCATCTCTACCAGTAGTAACTACAATACTGAGGCTCCATTTCTACCAGTAGTAACTAAAGGACTGAGGTTCTCCATCTCTACCGGTAGTAACTACAGTACTGTGGTTCTAGTAACTACAATACTGAGGATCTCCATCTCTACCAGTAGTAACTAAAGGACTGAGGTTCTCCATCTCTACCAGTAGTAACTACAGTACTGAGGTTCTCCATCTCCACCAGTAGTAACTACAGTACTGAGGTTCTCCATCTCTACCAGTAGGAACTAAAGTACTGAGGTTCTCCATCTCTACCAGTAGGAACTAAAGTACTGAGGTTCTAGTAACTAAAGTACTGAGGTTCTCCATTTCTACCAGTAGTAACTAAAGTACTGAGGTTCTAGTAACTAAAGTACAGAGGTTATCCATCTCTACCAGTAGTAACTACACTACTGAGGTTCTCCATCTCTACCAGTAGTAACTACAGTACTGAGGTTCTCCATCACTACCAGTAGTAACTACAGTACTGAGGCTCCATTTCTACCAGTAGTAACTACAGTACTGAGGCTCTCCATCTCTACCAGTAGTAACTCCAGTACTGAGGTTCTCCATCTCTACCAGTAGTAACGACAGTACTGAGGCTCTCCATCTCTACCAGTAGTAACTACAGTACAGAGGCTCTCCATCTCTACCAGTAGTAACTACAGTACTGAGGCTCTCCATCTCTACTGGTAGTAACTACAGTACTGAGGCTCTCCATCTCTACCATTAGTAACTACAGTACTGAGGTTCTCCATCTCTACCGGTAGTAACTACAGTACTGAGGTTCGAGAAACTAAAGTAGTGAGGTTCTCCAACTCTACTAGTAGTAACTACAGTACTGAGGCTCCATCTCAACCAGTAGTAACTACAGTACTGAGGTTCTAGTAACTACAGTACTGAGGCTCTCCATCTCTACTAGTAGTAACTACAGCACTGAGGTTCTCCATCTCTACCAGTAGTAACTACAGTACTGGGGTTCTCCATCTCTACCAATAGTAACTACAATACTGAGGGTCTCCATCTCTACCAGTAGTAACTACAGTACTGAGGTTCTCCATCTCTACCGGCAGTAACTACAGTACTGAGGTTCTCCATCTCTACCGGTAGTAACTACAGTACTGAGGTTCTCCATCTCTACCGGCAGTAACTACAGTACTGAGGTTCTCCATCTCTACCAGTAGTAACTACAATACTGAGGCTCCATTTCTACCAGTAGTAACTAAGGTACTGAGGCTCCATCACTACCAGTAGAAACTACAGTACTGAGGCTCTCCATCTCTACCAGTAGTAACTAAAGGACTGAGGTTCTCCATCTCTACCGGTAGTAACTACAGTACTGTGGTTCTAGTAACTACAATACTGAGGATCTCCATCTCTACCAGTAGTAACTAAAGGACTGAGGTTCTCCATCTCTACCAGTAGTAACTACAGTACTGAGGTTCTCCATCTCCACCAGTAGTAACTACAGTACTGAGGTTCTCCATCTCTACCAGTAGGAACTAAAGTACTGAGGTTCTCCATCTCTACCGGTAGGAACTAAAGTACTGAGGTTCTAGTAACTAAAGTACTGAGGTTCTCCATTTCTACCAGTAGTAACTAAAGTACTGAGGTTCTAGTAACTAAAGTACAGAGGTTCTCCATCTCTACCAGTAGTAACTACACTACTGAGGTTCTCCATCTCTACCAGTAGTAACTACAGTACTGAGGTTCTCCATCACTACCAGTAGTAACTACAGTACTGAGGCTCCATTTCTACCAGTAGTAACTACAGTACTGAGGCTCTCCATCTCTACCAGTAGTAACTCCAGTACTGAGGTTCTCCATCTCTACCAGTAGTAACGACAGTACTGAGGCTCTCCATCTCTACCAGTAGTAACTACAGTACAGAGGCTCTCCATCTCTACCAGTAGTAACTACAGTACTGAGGCTCTCCATCTCTACTGGTAGTAACTACAGTACTGAGGCTCTCCATCTCTACCATTAGTAACTACAGTACTGAGGTTCTCCATCTCTACCGGTAGTAACTACAGTACTGAGGTTCGAGAAACTAAAGTAGTGAGGTTCTCCAACTCTACTAGTAGTAACTACAGTACTGAGGCTCCATCTCAACCAGTAGTAACTACAGTACTGAGGTTCTAGTAACTACAGTACTGAGGCTCTCCATCTCTACTAGTAGTAACTACAGCACTGAGGTTCTCCATCTCTACCAGTAGTAACTACAGTACTGGGGTTCTCCATCTCTACCAATAGTAACTACAATACTGAGGGTCTCCATCTCTACCAGTAGTAACTACAGTACTGAGGTTCTCCATCTCTACCGGCAGTAACTACAGTACTGAGGTTCTCCATCTCTACCGGTAGTAACTACAGTACTGAGGTTCTCCATCTCTACCGGCAGTAACTACAGTACTGAGGTTCTCCATCTCTACCGGCAGTAACTACAGTACTGAGGTTCTCCATCTCTACCGGCAGTAACTACAGTACTGAGGTTCTCCATCTCTACCGGCAGTAACTACAGTACTGAGGTTCTCCATCTCTACCGGTAGTAACTACAGTACTGAGGTTCTCCATCTCTACCAGTAGTAACTACAGTTCTGAGGTTCTCCATCTCTACCGGTAGTAATTACAGTACTGAGGTTCTCCATCAGTACCAGTAGTAACTACAGTACTGAGGTTCTAGTAACTACAGTACTGAGGATCTCCATCTCTACCAGTAGTAACTAAAGTACTAAGGTTATAGTAACTAAAGTACTGAGGTTCTCCATCTCTACCAGAAGTAACTACAGTACTGAGGATCTCTATCGCTACCAATAGTAACTACAGTACTGAGATTCTCCATCTCTACCAGTAGTAACTACAGTACTGAGGCTGGCTCTCCCAGGGTGGTGGCATGTGTTCACATTCCCTTCATGCCAGCCTTGCTGTGTGTGTGGCCCTGGACTATAACTCAGATAATATAAACCTTTATGAAACAGTTGAAGACAGTGGAAACACATACTTTGCCAAGAATGAAACAGTTGACATGGACACTCAATCAGCTGGATACCTCTCATTCCAGAAGTCATTTCCACCTCTCCATCCCTAAAAGTGAAACACAGGTTTTAATGGAGAGTGTTTAATTCATCTGCAGTGTTTAATTCATCTGCAGTGTTTAGATACTACTGCGCTGTTGGAGCTAGGAACACAAGCATTTCACTACACCTGCAATAACATCTGCTAAACATGTGTATGTGACAAACACAATTTGATTTGATTAATTTGCAGTGTTTGATTCATGTAAGTAAGCATTTCACGGTCAGGTCTACACCTGTTGTATTCAGCGCATGTCACAAATAATATTTGATTTGATCTGCAGTGTTTGATTCATCTGTAGTGTATAATTCATCTGCAGTGTTTGATTCATCTACAGTAAGACAATCAAACAAGCTAAGCGTCAGTATAGAGACAAAGTAGTCGCAATTCAACGGCTCAGACACAAGAGGTATGTGGCAGGGTCTACAGTCAATCACGGATTACAAAAAGAAAACCAGCCCCGTCGCAGACCAGGATGTCTTGCTCCCAGACAGACTAAACAACTTCTTTGCTCGCTTTGAGATCAATACAGTGCCAGTGACACGGCTCGCTACCAAAATTGATGTGGCTGATGTGTTTTTTTTTCAATCAATCCTTATCCAAGTCAGCTGTTCCCACATGCTTCAAGGGGCCTTCATTGTTCCTGTTCCCAAGAAAGTTAAGGTAACTGAGCTAAACGACTACCGCCCCGTAGCACTCACTTCTGTCATCATGAAGTGCGTTGAGAGACTAGTCAAGGACCATATCACCTCCACCCTACCTGACATCCTAGACCCACTCCAATTTGCTTACCGCCCCAATAGGTCCACAGACGACGCAATCGCAACCACACTGCACACTGCCCTAACCCATCTGGACAAGAGGAATACCTATGTGAGAATGCTGTTCATTGACTACAGCGCAGCATTTAACACCATAGTACCCTCCAAACTCATCATCAAGCTCGAGAGCCTGGGTCTCGACCCCACCCTGTGCAACTGGGTACTGGACTTTCTGACAGGCCACCCCCAGGTGGTGAGGGTAGGTAACAACATCTCCACCCTGCTGATCCTCAACATTGGGGCCCCGCAAGGGTGCCTTCTGAGCCCTCTCCTGTACTCCCTGTTCACCCATGACTGCGTTGCCATGCACGCCTCCAACTCAATCATCAAGTTTGCAAACGACACTACAGTGGTAGGCTTGATTACCAACAACGACGAAACGGCCTACAGGGAGGGCCCTCGGAGTGTGGTGTCAGGAAAATAGCCTCACACTCAACGTCAACAAAACAAAGGAGATGATTGTGGACTTCAGGAAACAGCAGAGGAAACACCCCCCTATCCACATCGATGGGACAGTAGTGGAGAGGGTAGTAAGTTTTAAGTTCCACGGCGTACACATCACAGACAAACTAAATTGGTCCACCCACACAGACATCATGGTGAAGAAGGCGCAGCAGCGCCTCTTCAACCTCAGGAGGCTGAAGAAATTCAGCTTGTCACCAAAAGCGCTCAAAAACTTTTACAGATGCAATCGAGAGCATCCTGTCGGGCTGTATCACTGCCTGGTACGGCAACTGCTCCGCCCACAACCGTAAGGCTCTCCAGAGGGTAGTGAGGTCTGCACAACGTATCACCGGGGGAAAACTACCTGCCCTCCAGGACACCTACACCACCCAATGTCACAGGAAGGTCATAAAGATCATCAAGGACAACAACCACCCGAGCCACTGCCTCTTCACCCCGCTATCATCCAGAAGGCAAGGTCAGTACAGGTGCATCAAAGCAGGGACCGAGACTGAAAAACAGATTCTATCTCAAGGCCATCAGACTGTTAAACAGCCACCACCAACATTGAGTGGCTGCTGCCAACATACTGACTCAACTCCAGCCACTTTAATAATGGAAACATTTATGTAAAAAATGTATCACTAGCCACTTTAAACAATTCCACTTAATATAATGTTTACATACCCTACATTACTCATCTCATATGTATGTACTGTACTCTATACCATCTACTGCATCTTGCCATCTTTATGTAATACGTGTATCACTAGCCACTTTAAACAATGCCACTTTTATATGTTTACATATCCTACATTACTTATCTCATATGTATATACACTGTACTCGATGCCGTTCTGCACCATCACTCATTCATGTGACCAATAACATCTGCTAACCATGTGTATGTGACCATTAACATCTGCTAACCATGTATATGTGACCATTAACATCTGCTAACCATGTGTATGTGACCATTAACATCTGCTAACCATGTGTATGTGACCATTAACATCTGCTAACCATGCGTATGTGACCATTAACATCTGCTAACCATGTGTATGTGACCATTAACATCTGCTAACCATGTGTATGTGACCATTAACATCTGCTAACCATGTGTATGTGACAAATAACATTTGATTTCATCTTGTTATTTCTGCAACAGAAAAAAAGACGGAATACGCAGTATAACGTAGCAGTTTATTCCATAATTTACACGTTCTCTTCTATCAAACTGTAAAAACAGTAGAGAATATAAAGAAAGAATAACACAGTCCAATGTTTCTCAGAAAGGGACACTTCTTTGGTCTCTGCATGAGGTCATTTGTGGAAAGCCTGTGTGTGTGTGTGTGTGTGTGTGTTACTGAGTGGTGTGTGAGATGGTGGACTGGAAGGCGAAGGAGATGTGGGTTCGTGCATGGTCCAGGTAAGCATCTCTGAAGGTGTGTGTGTCCCCTGCGAAGTGTCTCCACTGTATCAGCTCTGACATGCTCAGATGCTTCTGCCCTGCCCTACCACGGTCACCTTGACGACCCAGCTGGCACGGCCTATCAGACGCAGGTGCCTCATCCTCTCCTTCTTCTATAATACACACAAAGAAACACATGAAATAAAAACACAAGCAGACAACGGGAGTGATTTTATATATATATATATATATATATATTACCCGGGGCTGTTCCGTCCATACTGCAGCTGCAGTGTAGCAGGTCGTGAGTGAGACAGGGTGTGTCCGTCAGGCTGAAGAGATCTCGCAGCTCATTGGAGGAGAAGCTGGTGTGCTCCGCCCCTTTCCCCAAGTCCACCACTGTCCCAGAAAGGCCCTGTTTGGACACCTGCCTCTGGAAGATACGCTCCTCTATGGTACCTGCAGTGAGCAGGCGGTAGATGTGAACAGTCTTCTTCTGTCCGTCTCTCCACACTCGTGACATTGCCTGGAGGGGGACAGACACACACATCAGCCCAACTATCACATCAGGAGGAAGGCCTCTTCCTCATCCTCACTCCTCCAAGAGCATAGCAGGTACTGACCGACCAGTAACGTGTAAATGTGTGTTTCAGATGTGAACGAAACATACACTAATGCTGGTGAGTGAGTGTGTGTGTGTACCTGTATATCGTTGGCAGGGTTCCAGTCGATGTCGTATAGGACCAGGTGGGAGGCGCCGATCAGGTTAAGCCCCACCCCTCCGGCTTTAGAACTCAGGAGGAAGAGGAAGTGGGCGGAGTGAGGGCTGTTGAAGTTGTCCACCAATCGCTGCCTCTGGATGGTGGGGGTGTTGCCGTCCAGGCGACAGTAGGTGTAGCCCAGGTGGACACACAGGTCCTGGAGTAGGTCTAACGTCTGAGTGTAGTTGGACACCAACACCACCCTGTACACACACACATATTCACACATACAGGATCAAATCAAATCAAATCAAATCAAATTTATTTATATAGCCCTTCGTACATCAGCTGATATCTCAAAGTGCTGTACAGAAACCCAGCCTAAAACCCCAAACAGCAAGCAATGCAGGTGTAGAAGCACGGTGGCTAGGAAAAACTCCCTAGAAAAGCCAAAACCTAGGAAGAAACCTAGAGAGGAACCAGGCTATGTGGGGTGGCCAGTCCTCTTCTGGCTGTGCCGGGTAGAGATTATAACAGAACATGGCCAAGATGTTCAAATGTTCATAAATGACCAGCATGGTCGAATAATAATAAGGCAGAACAGTTGAAACTGGAGCAGCAGCACGGCCAGGTGGACTGGGGACAGCAAGGAGTCATCATGTCAAGTAGTCCTGGGGCATGGTCCTAGGGCCGCGGTTCAGTTGAAACTGGAGCAGCAGCACGGCCAGGTGGACTGGGGACAGCAAGGAGTCATCATGTCAGGTAGTCCTGGGGCATGGTCCTAGGGCTCAGGTCCTCCGAGAGAGAGAAGGAGAGAATTAGAGAACGCACACTTAGATTCACACAGGACACCGAATTGGACAGGAGAAGTACTCCAGATATAACAAACTGACCCCAGCCCCCGACACATAAACTACTGCAGCATAAATACTGAAGGCTGAGACAGGAGGGGTCAGGAGACACTGTGGCCCCACCCGAGGACACCCCCGGACAGGGCCAAACAGGAAGGATATAACCCCACCCACTATGCCAAAGCACAGCCCCCACACCACTGGAGGGATATATTCAACCACCAACTTACCATCCTGAGACAAAGCTGAGTATAGCCCGCAAAGATCTCCGCCACGGCACAACCCAAGGGGGGCGCCAACCCAGACAGGATGACCACATCAGTGAATCAACCCACTCAGGTGACGCACCCCCTCAGGGACGGCATGAGAGAGCCCCAGCAAGCCAGTGACTCAGCCCCTGTAATAGGGTTAGAGGCAGAGAATCCCAGTGGAAAGAGGGGAACCGGCCAGGCAGAGACAGCAAGGGTGGTTCGTTGCTCCAGAGCCTTTCCGTTCACCTTCCCACTCCTGGGCCAGACTACACTCAATCATATGACCCACTGAAGAGATGAGTCTTCAGTAAAGACTTAAAGGTTGAGACCGAGTTTGCGTCTCTGACATGGGTAGGCAGACCGTTCCATAAAAATGGAGCTCTACAGGAGAAAGCCCTGCCTCCAGCTGTTTGCTTAGAAATTCTAGGGACAATTAGGAGGCCTGCGTCTTGTGACCGTAGCGTACGTGTAGGTATGTACGGCAGGACCAAATCAGAGAGATAGGTAGGAGCAAGCCCATGCAATGCTTTGTAGGTTAGCAGTAAAACCTTGAAATCAGCCCTTGCTTTGACAGGAAGCCAGTGTAGGGAGGCTAGCACTGGAGTAATATGATCAAATTTTTGGTTCTAGTCAGGATTCTAGCAGCCGTATTTAGCACTAACTGAAGTTTATTTAGTGCTTTATCCGGGTAGCCGGAAAGTAGAGCATTGCAGTAGTCTAACCTAGAAGTGACAAAAGCATGGATTAATTTTTCTGCATCATTTTTGGACAGAAAGTTTCTGATTTTTGCAATGTTACGTAGATGGAAAAAAGCTGTCCTTGAAATGGTCTTGATATGTTCTTCAAAAGAGAGATCAGGGTCCAGAGTAACGCCGAGGTCCTTCACAGTTTTATTTGAGATGACTGTACAACCATTAAGATTAATTGTCAGATTCAACAGAAGATCTCTTTGTTTCTTGGGACCTAGAACAAGCATCTCTGTTTTATCCGAGTTTAAAAGTAGAAAGTTTGCTGCCATCCACTTCCTTATGTCTGAAACACATGCTTCTAGCGAGGGCAATTTTGGGGCTTCACCATGTTTCATTGAAATGTACAGCTGTGTATCATCCGCATAGCAGTGAAAGTTAACATTATGTTTTCGAATAACATCCCCAAGAGGTAAAATATATAGTGAAAACAACAGCGGTCCTAAAACGGAACCTTGAGGAACACCGAAATTTACAGTTGATTTGTCAGAGGACAAACCATCCACAGAGACAAACTGATATCTTTCCGACAGATAAGATCTAAACCAGGCCAGAACTTGACCGTGTAGACCAATTTGGGTTTCCAATCTCTCCAAAAGAATGTGGTGATCGATGGTATCAAAAGCAGCACTAAGGTCTAGGAGCACGAGGACAGATGCAGAGCCTCGGTCCGATGCCATTAAAATGTCATTTACCACCTTCACAAGTGCCGTCTCAGTGCTATGATGGGGTCTAAAACCAGACTGAAGCATTTCATATACATTGTTTGTCTTCAGGAAGGCAGTGAGTTGCTGAGCAACAGCCTTTTCTAAGATTTTTGAGAGGAATGGAAGATTCGATATAGGCCGATAGTTTTTTATATTTTCTGGGTCAAGGTTTGGCTTTTTCAAGAGAGGCTTTATTACTGCCACTTTTAGTGAGTTTGGTACACATCCGGTGGATAGAGAGCCGTTTATTATGTTCAACATAGGAGGGCCAAGCACAGGAAGCAGCTCTTTCAGTAGTTTAGTTGGAATAGGGTCCAGTAAGCAGCTTGAAGGTTTAGAGGCCATGATTATTTTCATCATTGTGTCAAGAGATATAGTACTAAAACACTTGAGCGTCTCTCTTGATCCTAGGTCCACGCAGAGTTGTGCAGACTCAGGACAACTGAGCTTTGAAGGAATACGCAGATTTAAGGAGGAGTCTGTAATTTGCTTTCTAATAATCATAATTTTTCCTCAAAGAAGTTCATGAATTTATCACTGCTAAAGTGAAAGTCATCCTCTCTTGGGGAATGCTGCTTTTTAGTTAGCTTTGCGACCGTATCAAAAAGGAATTTTGGATTGTTCTTATTGTCCTCAATTAAGTTAGAAAAATAGGATGATCGAGCAGCAGTAAGGGCTCTTCGGTACTGCACGGTACTGTCTTTCCAAGCTAGACGGAAGACTTCCAGTTTGGTGTGGCGCCATTTCCGTTCCAATTTTCTGGAAGCTTGCTTCAGAGCTCGGGTATTTTCTGTGTACCAGGGAGCTAGTTTCTTATGAGAAATGTTTTTAGTTTTTAGGGGTGCAACTGCATCTAGGGTATTGCGCAAGGTTAAATTGAGTTCCTCAGTTAGGTGGTTAACTGATTTTTGTCCTCTGGTGTCATTGGGTAGACAGAGGGAATCTGGAAGGACATCAAGGAATCTTTGTGTTGTCTGTGAATTTATAGCACGACTTTTGATGTTCCTTGGTTGGGGTCTGAGCAGATTATTTGTTGCAATTGCAAACGTAATAAAATGGTGGTCCGATAGTCCTGGATTATGAGGAAAAACATTAAGATCCACAACATTTATTCCATGGGACAAAACTAGGTCCAGCGTATGACTGTGACAGTGAGTGGGTCCAGAGACATGTTGGACAAAACCCACTGAGTCGATGATGGCTCCGAAAGCCTTTTGGAGTGGGTCTGTGGACTTTTCCATGTGAATATTAAAGTCACCAAAGATTAGAATATTATCTGCTATGACTACAAGGTGGTCAAGATCATCTCACGGTTATGTGTCAGAGTATGAGTGGGTCAACCATAGAATTAGAATACTAGACTGGACATGAACCTTCTTATGATGGTCTAAAGATCAGCCATGTTGGTCAGGGAGTTCTGTGATAAGATATTGTGCTGTGATAAGATATTGTATAAAGTAATGCATTTTAAGCCAGCCAGTTTTAGAGGAATGATTATAGAAATGTTTCTAATTAACTGCCAACATTCCATTGAAACAACACAGTCAATCAGTTGATGATGGGACTGAGACAAGTTGTAAATGCAACATATAACAGCTTTCCAAGAAAAATGTTGACATTTATGGTCTGTTTACATATATTTCAACGGCTATTTATAAAGAAAATGTGTATAAAATCCATATAAATTGTATTTATAATTATATGACAATATTTTAGGTTGACAATTGACAAATCTATTACACAATTTCTGATATCACATGCTTTGCTTTTATTTTCCTCTATAAGAAACATCTGGATTCTGCCTCTATGGTCATTCATTCCAATTAGACAGGTTTGGATTTCTCCCTGGCCAATATGGCTGCCATTTTCACTCCATTCTGGAACTTTGATGGTTCATGAGGGTTAATAGGATCCCTATGGTGTCAACAAACCAAGTGTGCCTGGATCCCTGGACACACTTCATACTAACACGCACACACAGACACACACACCTACCTGTCAGTAGGGCTGAGGTGGTGAATAGTGGTCAGTAGGTCAGACAGGACCAGTAGTTTCCCTGAGTCAGCTGTACTGAAGCCCCCAGAAGAGTAAGACTCTGGAAAGACACCTCTTAGCCCTTCATACAGAGAACCCTCTGCTGAGCCGCCATCAGAACGCTCCTGGAACACACACACAATCATCATCATTGTTGTCATCATCATTGTGTCTTTATGTGTCATACCTGTACAGTGGAGTAGAGCAGTCCTGGGTGGTTGCAGAGCTTTTTCAGGGCGGTGATGCAGGCGAGGTGTGTGTGAGTCTGTGTCGACCCCTGTAGACAGGCTCGGATGACACGGTGCGAGAGGAGAACCTGGTACAGCTCCCGCTGCAAGGGGGAGGGGCTACAGAACACTGTCCAATCAAGACGTGGTGGGAGGTAACGGTTGATGATCTCTTGGGTCCGCCTCAGAATAAACAGACCAGTCAGACGAGAGAGCTCAGCCGCTCGCTCCTCCCCCAAAACTCTCTCCTCCTACAGGGAGAGATATAGAGAAGGAATGAAGGGAGAGAAAGAGATGGGGACAGTACCTCAGTGCAGGAGGGCTGTTGGGAGCGTACAATAGAGAGATAGTGTAGAGGTATAGAGACAGAGATAGAGATGCAGACAGTACCTCAGTGCAGGAGGGCTGTCGGGAGCGTACAATAGAAAGATAGTGTAGAGGTATAGAGACAGAGATAGAGATGCAGACAGTACCTCAGTGCAGGAGGGCTGTTGTGAGCGTACAATAGAGAGATAGTGTAGAGGTATAGAGACAGAGATAGAGATGCAGACAGTACCTCAGTGCAGGAGGGCTGTTGTGAGCGTACAATAGAGAGATAGTGTAGAGACAGAGATAGAGATGGGGACAGTACCTCAGTGCAGGAGGGCTGTTGTGAGCGTACAATAGAGAGATAGTGTAGAGGTATAGAGACAGAGATAGAGATGCAGACAGTACCTCAGTGCAGGAGGGCTGTCGGGAGAGTACAATAGAGAGATAGTGTAGAGGTATAGAGACAGAGATAGAGATGCAGACAGTACCTCAGTGCAGGAGGGCTGTTGTGAGCGTACAATAGAGAGATAGTGTAGAGACAGAGATAGAGATGGGGACAGTACCTCAGTGCAGGAGGGCTGTTGTGAGCGTACAATAGAGAGATAGTGTAGAGGTATAGAGACAGAGATAGAGATGCAGACAGTACCTCAGTGCAGGAGGGCTGTCGGGAGCGTACAATAGAAAGATAGTGTAGAGGTATAGAGACAGAGATAGAGATGCAGACAGTACCTCAGTGCAGGAGGGCTGTTGTGAGCGTACAATAGAGAGATAGTGTAGAGGCACAGAGATAGAGATGCAGACAGTACCTCAGTGTAGGAGGGCTGTTGTGAGCGTACAATAGAGAGATAGTGTAGAGGTATAGAGACAGAGATAGAGATGCAGACAGTACCTCAGTGCAGGAGGGCTGTTGTGAGCGTACAATAGAGAGATAGTGTAGAGACAGAGATAGAGATGGGGACAGTACCTCAGTGCAGGAGGGCTGTCGTGAGCGTACAATAGAGAGATAGTGTAGAGACAGAGATAGAGATGGGGACAGTACCTCAGTGCAGGAGGGCTGTTGTGAGCGTACAATAGAGAGATAGTGTAGAGGTATAGAGACAGAGATAGAGATGCAGACAGTACCTCAGTGTAGGAGGGCTGTTGTGAGCATACAATAGAGAGATAGTGTAGAGGTATAGAGACAGAGATAGAGATGCAGACAGTACCTCAGTGCAGGAGGGCTGTTGTGAGCGTACAATAGAGAGATAGTGTAGAGGTATAGAGACAGAGATAGAGATGCAGACAGTACCTCAGTGTAGGAGGGCTGTTGTGAGCATACAATAGAGAGATAGTGTAGAGGTATAGAGACAGAGATAGAGATGCAGACAGTACCTCAGTGCAGGAGGGCTGTTGTGAGCGTACAATAGAGAGATAGTGTAGAGACAGAGATAGAGATGGGGACAGTACCTCAGTGCAGGAGGGCTGTTGTGAGCGTACAATAGAGAGATAGTGTTGAGGTATAGAGACAGAGATAGAGATGCAGACAGTACCTCAGTGTAGGAGGGCTGTTGTGAGCATACAATAGAGAGATAGTGTAGAGGTATAGAGACAGAGATAGAGATGCAGACAGCACCTCAGTGTAGGAGGGCTGTTGTGAGCGTACAATAGAGAGATAGTGTAGAGGTATAGAGACAGATATAGAGAGTGTAGATGGTTAAATTACCTCAGTGCAGATGGGCTGTCGGGAGCGGAGGATTGGCTCCTCGTACACCTTCCTGTAGGCAGCAGACGACCCCAGAATGCCCGGGTTCACAAACTCTATGATGGCATAGAACTCCTGCAGGTCATTCTGGACAGGAGTACCTACAGTACAGCAAACACAATAAATGAGAAAATACCAGGAGAAAGTAAAAGGTCAATAAAACAGAGGGCTGTGTGTGTACCTGTCAGAATAACTCTGCGTGTACAGCTGAGACCGCTGAGGGCAGAGGAAGTCTTGATGCTGCTGTTCTTCAACCTGTGACCCTCATCACAGATCACCAGCCCAAACTCCAGCTTCTGTACCTACACAACACACACACACACACACACACACACACACACACACACACACACACACACAACGTTATAATGTCCAATGAGTGTCTGATCCACCGTACTCCTAATCTGTGTCATTTAGGAGTTGAGGTGTAATTCAACAGTGTTGTAACAGTGGTACTTCCCACCCCTGTTAGATAAGCTGCTGTGAACCAACTCACCACTTCCAGAGAACGAAGCAGCATCTCATAGCTGATCACTAATACACTGTGGAGAGGAGACGCTGCAAACAGCTCCACCCTGTGGTCCTGATGACCAACACAACACGGAACACACACACACATCACCATATGGATCAGAAACAGCACTACAGGGAAACACACTCCCCCTTTTCCTCCTCCTCCAAACACACCCCTACCTGGTTAACAGTGTAGACACTGATCAAACACACCCCTACCTGGTTAATAGTGTAGACGCTGATCAAACACACCCCTACCTGGTTAACAGTGTAGACGCTGATCAAACACACCTCTACCTGGTTAACAGTGTAGACGCTGATCAAACACACCCCTACCTGGTTAACAGTGTAGACGCTGATCAAACACACCCCTACCTGGTTAACAGTGTAGACGCTGATCAAACACACCTCTACCTGGTTAACAGTGTAGACGCTGATCAAACACACCCCTACCTGGTTAACAGTGTAGACGCTGATCAAACACACCCCTACCTGGTTAACAGTGTAGACGTTGATCCTCTCACGGCCAAGCCACTTCTTAAACTCCGCCCCCCAGTTCTGCACCAGGCTGCCAGGGGCAACCACCAGCACAAGCTTAGCAACCGGCTTCCCGCCGTACGGGCCCTGCTTTAGCAGCGTCCATGTCAAAGCCACGCTCTGGAGGGTCTTACCCAGACCCATCTCATCTGCCAGGATAGCACCGTACCTACATGTAGCCCTGACACACACACACACCACACACACACACACACACACACACACACACATTCAATCAAAGTAAATAAATAGCAGCCCCAGCACAGAGCCTTGTGGAACACAACATATACTTTGGAGTGATCAGAGGATTCATCATGAACAGACACACATCTCCTATTACCTCATCCCCATGACACACTCGTAGAGGAACAGCAGACCGTCTCGCTGGTGGGGTCGGAGATGAGTGGTCAAGTAGGGGTCAACCACCACATCCACCAGTGGGAGGCCTGCCTTGTTATACGCCCACTGGTGATTGGTTGAGGGCCGGGGCATAACAATGGCTCCTACACACACCATTAGAGAGATGATGAGTGTGGTGTGTTTGAAGTGTGTGAGAATGTGTAACTTTATGTGTGTGTGTGATGAGAGAGAGAGAGTGTACTGTATGTCTGTGTATTTACCTGGTGCTAGAGGGTCATGGCGTGGTTTACAGGGCCCCTCCTCCTGAGGCTTGGCCACTCCCCTATCAGTCTCTCCTCCCAATAGCGTCGGACGGCAGAACGGTTTGGAAGCTGGGCGTCGTGAGGGGGGAGGAGCTGATATCTTAGGCCCCTCCTTCTCCACATGGACGTCAAGGAAACAGCGGCCCTTATTGTAGTCCAGCTCTGATATGAGTCCCATCACCTCCACCTGTTTAGCTCCTATCATCAAGGTCTCTCCTTCACCCAGCGATGCCAGCTCTGATACCTTATAGCCACTACCTACACACACAATCTGTATCACTCTCCGATGCACTCGGAAATTAACCCTCTCAGGGCCACTCTCCTGGCCACAGAGTAGCCCTAGTTGTGGACTAAAACCACTTTCAAATCAGAATTCTCCATTGAGCATGATTTTTAGTCGAGGACTATGTTAAATCTGTGTTTGGGGAAACCTAAAATGTTCACACACTCACCCTTGCCGATGTCCTTGCCCTCCGTGTCTTTAAGCGTGGCGGTGCGCCCTCGTGTCACCAGGACAGCATCTCCCTGCCAGCGTTTGTGTTTCCTCCCGCTGGCCTTACACCACATCACACTGAAGTACCGCGGCCCGTCAGAACCAGCACCGCTACCAGACCCTGCCCCGAACACACCTGGACCACAGCCTCCTGCCGGACTCTGTGAAGAACATCTGAAATCTGAAACCCAGAAAACATCAACACTAATAATCAGAGCATTAACACACACATTACTGCTCACACAAGCAGCCGCCTGCAAACTCTAAATATACTGGAACAAATACCAGTGGAGACAAGTAGCTCAACTCTTTTTCAGCACAAGATCCTGATTGGTCTTTTATATAAGCTAAAGCAGGTATGAAAGCGTGAATTCCTATTTTAAATGTATGTAGTTCTGTCCATTGATGTTCAGTATTATGTCATGTTTGATGTTTTGTGTGGACACCAGGAAGAGTATCTGCTGTTTCAGCAGTAGCTAATGGGGCTCCTAATAATAAAATACTACACCCTGAACCAAGGCTTTGAATTGCTCTTTAAAATACATTTGTTTTCAATTATGTTATTGACAGCAGCAAAATACAATTTAGAAACGTGTGAATTGCGTGTGTACACAAATGTCAAATTATGATTCACTAAGGTTTTAAGCAAGATCTGCTGAGTGCCAGTTCACATGTTCACCAGTTGAGGTTGCTACTTCACTGAGGCCTCCACCCTACTTGCAGCCTGAGACTTTCCTACAGTGCCATGCCCAGGATGAGACATCAGCCCTGGGCTGCAAAAGGCTGTCCAAGCCATTTCACTATATTTATCTCGAAAGAGGTTCTCCCTTGCCGTACAGAAAAACATTTAATCCAGTTTCCTCTAGCATTACCATATTAGGACTGTATAGTCACTGTAGTTTAGCATCACTGCATCTGTGCTTTACCTCACTTCTTCACTAGTGTAACAGTTACCTGCAGACAGGGTCTGAATTAAACATTCACTCTTACAGGTAGCAGGCTTACAGTGAAGATAACTTCGTATTGAGTCCAGACCGAAGGGGAAAGGTGAGGAGAGATATATGGGGCTGAGGGGCTAAAGAAGAGGGGAAGAGAGAGGGACAGAGAAGGGGAGGTTGGAGAATGGAAGAGAGAGGGATAGAGAAGGGGAGGTTGGAGAATGGAAGAGAGAGGGATAGAGAAGGGGAGGTTGGAGAAGGGAAGAGAGAGGGATAGAGAAGGGGAGGTTGGAGAAGGGAAGAGAGAGGGATAGAGAAGGGGAGGTTGGAGAATGGAAGAGAGAGGGATAGAGAAGGGGAGGTTGGAGAAGGGAAGAGGGATAGAGAAGGGGAGGTTGGAGAAGGGAAGAGAGGGATAGAGAAGGGGAGGTTGGAGAATGGAAGAGAGAGGGATAGAGAAGGGGAGGTTGGAGAAGGGAAGAGGGATAGAGAAGGGGAGGTTGGAGAAGGGAAGAGAGATAGAGAAGGGGAGGTTGGAGAATGGAAGAGAGAGGGATAGAGAAGGGGAGGTTGGAGAAGGGAAGAGGGATAGAGAAGGGGAGGTTGGAGAATGGAAGAGAGAGGGATAGAGAAGGGGAGGTTGGAGAAGGGAAGAGAGATAGAGAAGGGGAGGTTGGAGAATGGAAGAGAGAGGGATAGAGAAGGGGAGGTTGGAGAAGGGAAGAGGGATAGAGAAGGGGAGGTTAGAGAAGGGAAGAGAAGAGAGAGGGATAGAGAAGGGGAGGTTGGAGAAGGGAAGAGAGAGGGATAGAGAAGGGGAGGTTGGAGAAGGGAAGAGAAGAGAGAGGGATAGAGAAGGGGAGGTTGGAGAATGGAAGAGAAGAGAGAGGGATAGAGAAGGGGAGGTTGGAGAAGGGAAGAGGAAGATGATAAAGTACAAAACCAAACTAGAAAAACAATTTTAATAGAAAATAATGAACCACAGATCTGAACAACAAACACTGAACATCACATCACTGTAACAGCAACACCCCCTTCTAAACCCCTCCTCATCACCTATCACCTTGGTATGGTAAAGCAACACAGGATTTTGAACCAAATGAAACCAGTCAAAATAGTACCCGTTAGTACCCAAAACCAGTGATAGTAGCGCCTCTCGTCTGACAAAAGCAGAGATCTGTATTGTTTTTATCTCCAGAGTCATAACTCAACCGTAGTCACCACACACACACTGTCCCACACGCAAACACACCGTTTAAATCCTCACTCAAAACACACACTTCCTTACGCAAATACACTGTTCAAAAGGCCCAGTGCAAAACTAGATTTTCCTGTGTTTTATATACAGTACCAGTCAAAAGTTTGGACACACCTACTCATTCAATGGTTTTTCTTTCTTTGTACTATTTTCTACATTGTAGAATAATAGCGAAGACATTAAAACTATGAAATAACACATACCGAATCATGTAGTAACCAAAAAAAGTGTTAAACAAATCAAAATATATTTTCGGTTCTTCAAAAGTAGCCACCCTTTGCCTTGATGACAGCTTCGCACACACCTGGCATTCTCTCAACCAGCTTCATGAGGTAGTCACCTGGAAAGCATTTCCATTAACAGGTATGCCTTATTAAAACATTTATTTCCTTCTTATTGAGTTTGAGCTAATCAGTTGTGTTATAACAAGGTAGGGGTGGTATACAGAAGATATCCCTATTTGGTAAAAGACCAAGTCCATATTATGGCAAGAACAGCTCAAATAAGCAAAGAGAAATGACAGTCCATCATTACTTTAAGACATGAAGGTCAGTCAATAGGGAACATTAAGAACTTTTAAAAGTTTCTTTAAGTGCAGTCGCAAAAACCATCAAGCACTATGATGAAACTGGCTCTAATGAGGACCGCCACAGGAAATGAAGACCCAGGGTTACCTCTGCTGCAGAGGATAAGTTCATTAGAGTTACCAGTCTCAGAAATTGAAGCCCAAATAAATGCTTCAGAGTTCAAGTAACAGACATCTCAATATCAACTGTTCAGAGGAGACTGCGTGAATCAGGCCTTCATGGTCTAATTGCTGCAAAGAAACCACGACTAAAGGACACCAATAAGAAGATACTTTTTTTGGGTCAAGAAACACGACAATGGACATTAGATGGGTGGAAATTTGTCCTTTGGTCTGAAGAGTCTAAATGTGAGATTTTTGGTTCCAACCGCCATGTCTTTGTGAGACACAGAGTAGGTGAATGGATGATCTCCGCATGTGGTTTCCACCGTGAAGCATGGAGGAGGAGGTGTGATGGTGCTTTGCTCATGACACTATCTGTGATTAATTTAGAGTTCGAGACACCCATAACCAGCATAGTTACCACAGCATTCTGCAGCGATACGCCATCCCATCTGCGCTTAGTGGTACTATCATTAGTATTTCAACAGAACAATGACCTAAAACACACCTCCAGGCTGTGTAAAGGCTATTTGACCAAGAAGGAGAGAGATAGTGCAGCATCAGCTGACCTGGCCTCCACTATCACCCGACCTCAACCCAATTGAGATGGTTTGGGATGAGTTGGACTTCAGAGTGGAAGAAAAGCAGCCAACAAGTGGTCAGCATTTGTGGGAACTCCTTCAAGACTGTTGGAAAAGCATTCCTCATGAAGCTGGTTGAGATAATGCCAAGAGTATGAAAAAATGTCATCAAGACAAAAGGGTGGCTACTTCAATGAATATAAAATATATTTTGATTTGTTGAACACTTTTTTGCCGCAAAATGTGTTGTTTTTTTTGGATTCAATATGTGTTATTTCATAGTTTTGATGTCTTCACAATGTAGAAAATAGCACAATTGAATTAGTAGATGTGTCCAAACTTTTGACTGGTACTGTATATATCCACACTATGAGATTGGAATACTGTGAAATGGTGAAAACTGTGATAATGCCTTTTTAGCGTAAGAGATGTTTGAAAAGTTTTAACCTTGCGCAATACCCTAGATGCAGTTGCACCCCTAAAAACATTTCTCATAAGAAACTAGCTCCCTGGTACACAGAAAATACCCGAGCTCTGAAGGAAGCTTCCAGAAAATTGGAATGGAAATGGCGCCACACCAAACTGGAAGTCTTCCGTCTAGCTTGGAAAGACAGTACCGTGCAGTACCGAAGAGCCCTTACTGCTGCTCGATCATCCTATTTTTTCAACTTAATTGAGGAAAATAAGAACAATCCGATATTCCTTTTTGATACTGTCGCAAAGCTCACTAAAAAGCAGCATTCCCCAAGAGAGAATGGCTTTCACTTCAGCAGTGATAAATTCAAGAACTTCTTTGAGGAAAAGATCATGATTATTAGAAAGCAAATTACGGACTCCTCTTTAAATCTGCGCATTCCTTCAAAGCTCAGTTGTCCTGAGTCTGCACAACTCTCCCAGGACCTAGGATCAAGAGAGAGACTCAAGTGTTTTAGTACTATATCTCTTGACACAATGATGAAAATAATCATGGCCTCTAAACCTTCAAGCTGCATACTGGACCCTTTTCCAACTAAACTACTGAAAGAGCTGCTTCCTGTGCTTGGCCCTCCTATGTTGAACATAATAAACGTCTCTCTATCCAACGGATGTGAACCAAACTCACTAAAAGTGGCAGTAATAAAGCCCCTCTTGAAAAAGCCAAACCTTGACCCAGAAAATATAAAAAAAACTATCGGCCTAAATCAAATCTTAGACATTTTAGAAAACGCTGTTGCGCAGCAACTCACTGCCATCCAGAAGACAAACAATGTATATGAAATGCTCCAGTCTGGTTTTAGACCCCATCATAGCACTGAGACTGCACTTGTGAAGGTGGTAAATGACCTTTTAATGGCATCAGCCCGAAGCTCTGCATCCGTCCTCGTGCTCCTAGACCTTAGTGCTGCTTTTGATACCATCGATCACCACATTCTTTTGGAGTGATTGGAAACCCAAATTTGTCTACACAACAAGTGTAGTCTGGCCTGGTTTAGATCTTATCTGTCAGAAAGATATCAGTTTGTCTCTGTGAATGGTTTGTCCTCTGACAAACCAACTGTAAATTTCAGTGTTCCTCAAGGTTCCGTTTTAGGACCATTATTGTTTTCACTATATATTTTACCTCTTGGGGATGTCATTCGAAAACATAATGTTAACTTTCACTGCTATGCGGATGACACACAGCTGTACATTTCAATGAAACATGGTGAAGCCCCAAAATTGCCCTCGCTAGAAGCATGTGTTTCAGACATAAGGAAGAGGATGGCTGCAAACTTTCTACTTTTAAACTCGGACAAAACAGAGATGCTTGTTCTAGGTCCCAAGAAACAAAGAGATCTTCTGATGAATCTGACAATTAATCTTAATGGTTGTACAGTCGTCTCAAATAAAACTGTGAAGGACCTCGGCGTTACTCTGGACCCTGATCTCTCTTTTGAAGAACATATCAAGACCATTTCAAGGACAGCTTTTTTCCATCTACGTAACATTGCAAAAATCAGAAACTTTCTGTCCAAAAATGATGCAGAAAAATTCATCCATGCTTTTGTCACTTCTAGGTTAGACTACTGCAATGCTCTACTTTCCGGCTACCCGGATACAGCACTAAATAAACTTCAGTTAGTACTAAATACGCTGCTAGAATCCTGACTAGAACCAAAAAATGTGATCATATTACACCGGTGCTAGCCTCCCTACACTGGCTTCCTGTCAAGGCAAGGGCTGATTTCAAGGTTTTACTGCTAACCTACAAAGCATTACATAGGCTTGCTCCTACCTATCTCTCTGATTTGGTCCTGCCTTACATACCTACAAGTACGCTACGGTCACAAGACGTAGGCCTCCTAATTGTCCCTAGAATTTCTAAGCAAACAGCTGGAGGCAGGGCTTTCTCCTATAGAGCTCCATTTTTATGGAATGGTCTGCCTACCCATGTAAGAGACGCAGGAGTGGGAAGGTGAACGGAAAGGCTCTGGAGCAACGAACCGCCCTTGCTGTCTCTGCCTGGCCGGTTCCCCTCTTTCCACTTGGATTCTCTGCCTCCATCCCTGTTACAGGGGCTGAGTCACTGGGTTACTGGCTTACTGGGGCTCTTTCATACCGTCCCTAGGAGGGGTGCGTCACTTGAGTGGGTTGAGTCACTGATGTGATCTTCTTGTCTGGGTTGGCGCCCCCCCCCTTGGGTTGTGCCGTGGCGGAGATCTTTGTGGGCTATACTCGGCCTTGTCTCAGGATGGTAAGTTGGTGGTTGAAGATATCCCTCTAGCGGTGTGGGGGCTGTGCTTTGGCAAAGTGGGTGGGGTTATATCCTTCCTGTTTGGCCCTGTCCAGGGGTGTCCTTGGATGGGGCCACAGTGTCTCCTGACCCCTCCTGTCTCAGCCTCCAGTATTTATGCTGCAGTAGTTTATGTGTCGGGGGGCTAGGGTCAGTTTGTTATATCTGGAGTACTTCTCCTGTCCTATTTGGTGAATTTAAGTGTGCTCTCTCTAATTCTCTCTTTCTTTCTCTCTCTCTCTGAGGATCTGAGCCCTAGGACCATACCTCAGGACTACCTGACATGATGACACCTTGCTGTCCCCAGTCCACCTGGCCATGCTGCTGCTCCAGTTTCAACTGTTCTGCCTTATTATTATTTGACCATGCTGGTCATTTATGAACATTTGAACATCTTGGCCATGTTCTGTTATAATCTCCACCCGGCACAGCCAGAAGAGGACTGGCCACCCCACATAGCCTGGTTCCTCTCTAGGTTTCATCCTAGGTTTTGGCCTTTCTAGGGAGTTTTTCCTAACCACCGTGCTTCTACACCTGCATTGCTTGCTGTTTGGGGTTTTAGGCTGGGTTTCTGTACAGCACTTTGAGATATCAGCTGATGTAAGAAGGGCTATATAAATAAATTTGATTTGATTTGAAAAGATTGGCTGAAATATCAGCCTGTTTTGGTGGGATGGAGTTTTGGCCTGCCTGGTGACATCACCATAAATGTGTTAATAGACCAGTAAGAAAGAGAGATCCAAACCGTTCTTCCAATAACAGTTTGTTATCAGTTTCCCCCTCCCCACTCAGACCACTTGCAGACAATCCGAGCAAAATTCTTACTTGAGAAATTGAACTTCGCCAAGAATCTATTTTTGTCTCTTTTTGAGTATTTTAATAGAAAACAATCACAGTAATGTTATTCATTTTTACCCAGAAATGATTTGAGATTGAGAAGGCTGCATTGGACCTTTAAATCCTCCCTCAAACTCACTGTTCATCACACCAACATGATTTCTCAGGCCAAACCCCTCTTCCACACGCTAAACACAGACATAGAAACAGTTCAGAGCATCCTCCTGAGTTCCATATGGTCAGTCCAGTCAGACCATGGGTGTGTTAGTTATAGGGGCAGTGGTAGTCCATGTCTCAGCCTGGCTGCCCTCAGTTTCTCTACTTTGATTTTTGCTCTCAGAAGCTCCTCCTCCAGTTCCTGCTTCCTCTTTAGCCCCTCCCTCTTCTCCTCCAGGTATACGCCCATCTTTCTGTGATTGGTCATGACCTGCTCGTGTTCCTCCTTGGCCAGCTGAAGGGGACGGAGCCTGTCAGGGTCACAGCGGGGGTAGTGGTCATGAGGGTAAAGGTCACGTTGCAGTGGAACGGGTGAGGTGGAGAGGGGCAGGACGACAGAGGATGGGCAGGGAGAGAGGGAGCCGTCATAACCATGGACACTGCCCAAATCCTCATCTTCCTCCTCCGCCCCCTCTCCTCCTAGCACCACCCCCACACGGGTGGAGAGGATGGTCAGGTCTGGCGGAGGCTTCACGTCCAGGTCCTGGTCCAGCCTGACCACATCCTGGTCCAGGTGGTGGGTGACGGGGTTTGATGGGTAGTCTGGGAGGGAGGAGCTGCTGCCAGGTTGCTCCATGGGAGAGTCATGCTTATACATCACCCTGCAGATAAACAGAATAATACAGCTCTATTACTGTATCATTATACATCACCCTACAGAAACAATATGGAATAGAATACAGCTTTATTACTACAGCCATACATGTAAAAGTGGCACTAGGTGGGGGTATTGAGAGTATTCAATCAATCAAATGTATTTATAAAGCCCTTTTTACATCAGCCGATGTCAAAGTGCTGTACAGAAACCCAGCCTAAAACCCCAAACAGCAAGCAATGCAGGTGTAGAAGACCGGCTGTGTAGAAACACAACCAGTCTTCGGGATGGTCAAAAACATTCTTCTTAAAACCCTTTTCATGACCATCTCATACTTTGCTAAAGAATGCATTCTCCTACTGTGGGCTAATATCTCTCCTACGTTTAAAATGTGAATTGACCAGATTTGTCAATCCATGCCCTGACGAATTTAGGCTGTTGAGGTCAAAAGTGTGAGCATGAGGAGTGTGTATGTGTGCGTGTAAACTGATTGAGGTTGTTATTACCCCTGTAATTACTAGTAGAGCTCTACAGAGCAGCCCCTCTCCTCTAATTACTAGTAGAGCTCTAGAGGGCAGTCCCTCCCCTCTAATTACTAGTAGAGTTCTACAGAGCAGCCCTTCCCCTCTAATTACTAGTAGAGCTCGACAGAGCAGTCCCTCCCCTCTAATTACTAGTAGAGTTCTACAGAGCAGCCCCTCCCCTCTCGTTACTAGTAGAGCTCTAGAGCAGCCCCTCCCCTATCTAGTAGAGCAGCCTTCCCTCTCCTCTAGTTACTAGAGCTCTACAGAGCAGCCACTCCCCTCCCCTCTAATTACTAGTAGAGCTCTACAGAGCAGCCCCTCTCCTCTAATTACTAGTAAAGCTCTACAGAGCAGCCCCTCCCCTCTAATTACTAGTAGAGCTCTACAGAGCAGCCCCTCCCCTCTCTAGTAGAGCAGCCCCTCCCCTCTCGTTACTAGTAGAGCTCTAGAGCAGCCCCTCCCCTATCTAGTAGAGCAGCCTGCCCTCTCCTCTAGTTACTAGAGCTCTACAGAGCAGCCACTCCCCTCCCCTCTAATTACTAGTATAGATCTACAGAGCAGCCCTCCCCTCTAATTACTAGTAGAGCTCTACAGAGCAGCCCCTCCCCTCTAATTACTAGTAGAGCTCTACAGAGCAGCCCCTCTCCTCTAATTACTAGTAAAGCTCTACAGAGCAGCCCCTCTCTTGTTACTAGTAGAGCTCTACAGAGCAGCCCCTCTCTTGTTACTAGTAGAGCTCTAGAGCAGCCCCTCCCCTCTCGTTACTAGTAGAGCTCTAGAGCAGCCCCTCCCCTATCTAGTAGAGCAGCATTCCCTCTCCTCTAGTTACTAGAGCTCTACAGAGCAGCCACTCCCCTCCCCTCTAATTACTAGTAGAGCTCTACAGAGCAGCCCCTCTCCTCTAATTACTAGTAAAGCTCTACAGAGCAGCCCCTCCCCTCTCTTGTTACTCGTAAAGCTCTACAGAGCAGCCCCTCGCTTGTTACTAGTAGAGCTCTACAGAGCAGCCCCTCCCCTCTCGTTACTAATAGAGCTCTAGAGCAGCCCCTGCCCTCTCTCGTAGAGCAGCCCCTCCCCTCTAGTTACTAGTAGAGCTCTACAGAGCAGCCCCTCCCCTATCTAGTAGAGCAGCCCTTCCCTCTCTAGTTACTAGAGCTCTACAGAGCAGCCACTCCCCTCCCATCTATTACTAGTAGAGCTCTACAGGGCAGCCCTCCCTCTAATTACTAGTAGAGCTCTACAGAGCAGACCCTCCCCTCTCTAGTAGAGCTCTACAGAGCAGCCCCTCCCCTCTCTAGTAGAGCAGCCCTTCCCCTCTAGTTACTAGTATAGCTCTACAGAGCAGCCCCTCCCCTCTCTAGTAGAGCAGCCCTTCCCCTCTAGTTACTAGTATAGCTCTACAGAGCAGCCCCTCCCCTCTCTAGTAGAGCAGCCCCTCCCCTCTAGTTACTAGTATAGATATACAGAGCAGGCCCTCCACTCCAATTACTAGACGAGCTCTACAGATCAGCCCCTCCCCTCTCTAGTAGAGCAGCCCCTCCCTCTAGTTACTAGTATAGATCTACAGAGCAGCCCCTCCCCTCTAGTTTTTAGTAGCTCTACAGAGCAGCCCCTCCCCTCTAGTTACTAGTAGAACTCTACAGAGCAGCTCCTCCCCTCTAGTAGAGCTCTACAGTGCAGCTCCTCTAGTAGAGCAGCCACTCCCCTCTCTAGCAGAGCAGCCCCTCCCCTCTCTAGTAGAGCAGCCCTTCCCCTCTAGTTACTAGTATAGCTCTACAGAGCAGCCCCTCCCCTCTCTAGTAGAGCAGCCCTTTCCTCTCTAGTTACTAGAGCTCTACAGAGCAGCCACTCCCCTCCCCTCTAATTACTAGTAGAGCTCTACAGAGCAGCCCTCCCCTCTAATTACTAGTAGAGCTCTACAGAGCAGCCCCTCCCCTCTAATTACTAGTAGAGCTCTACAGAGCAGACCCTCCCCTCTCTAGTAGAGCAGCCCCTCCCCTCTCGTTACTAGTAGAGCTCTACAGAGTAGCCCCTCCCCTCTCTAGTAGAGCAGCCCTTCCCCTCTAGTTACTAGTATAGCTCTACAGAGCAGCCCCTCCCCTCTCTAGTAGAGCAGCCCCTCCCCTCTAGTTACTAGTATAGATCTACAGAGCAGCCCTCCCCTCTAATTACTAGTAGAGCTCTACAGAGCAGCCCCTCCCCTCTAATTACTAGTAGAGCTCTACAGAGCAGCCACTCCCCTCTCTAGCAGAGCAGCCCCTCCCCTCTCAGAGCTGTATAGAGCAGACTGTGTGTGTGTGTGTCTCACCTGTGCATCGTCGCTGGGTCTTTATCATGGTGAATAGCTCCGTGATGGAAAAGGTGAGGTATCATCTCCATCACTCTCCTGGTTGGTTCAGATATACTTCCTCTGTACTCTGGCTGGGCGTGTCTCCGTTGCATCACTTCCTGTTTGGCCGACTCCTTCAGCCTCTTGTAGAGGGTGCGTAGGCCCTGGGCAGTGCGGGGGGGCCTGTCCCCCCCCAGGACGTTGTACTGCTCAGACACTGTGTCCCAGCACTTGTTCTTGTCCACGATGACAGCATGCTTGTTGGTGTGCTCCTCCAGGATGAGAATGTGTGGGCGGACCAGCTTCAGCAGGTCCAGTTTCTCAGACAGGGTGAAGTTGGAGGAGCGAGCCTTACCCACCATACTGGACGACATGTAGACGGACCCAGACGCCATCTTAGAACATAGCCCAGGGAACCAGACTGGACCGAGCCAGGCCTAGACACCAGCACTAACTCAAAACAATATCTCACTTCTTTTCCTCTCCTTCTTTTGAGATTTGGTCTGGTTCTCAACCTCCCCTTTCTTTCTGTTCTGTGATGAGGCTCAGGCTAATACTGGTTTAACTCTCACTCACTCTCTTCCTTGTCCCTCTTCTTTCTCCCCCTTCATGGATTCTCAATCAAACAGTCTCTGTCTAACTGCATGCACTCTCTCTCATCCGAGGTCTTCTCTGCTCTGTGTTACACAACACACACGGGCAACAATAAGAATCAGGCTTAACTAGGCCAGCCTCGTTTAGGCCCCCGCCTACCGCGGAGGGCTTTGGGTGAATTCCTCCCAGCTTAGGCTGACGCAGGCTAAAGCCGCTTAAACCCAGCCCGACCTACTTACAGCCCGGTCTCTCTAAACCTCAAACCAGCGCTCGTTCTAACTGCTATACACCAAATACTAACATACGGGGGGAATGTGTGTGCTTACATAGGGAAATGCCGATGAAATTGTAAAGATGCATTTTCTTTATTCTTATTTCCGTGTAACTAGAAAAGAGGAAACGGCGCTGGTTTAACCGGAGAGGTGTGCGCGCAGCGCGAGTCCGTGCGAATGCGCGATTTTTTTTTTTTTTACACAAAGGAAAATCAGAGCTGCTTCTCAAAGAGAAACACACGAATCATCCGCCGACGGGAACAACAGAATGAGGGAAAACTAGTGAAAAGCTAAAGAGAGAGGACAAGCGGAGAAAGGAGAGACAGACAGAGGCACTAGTTGCTCTGAGAGGGAGGGGGACAGAGCGCGTGTGCTCACTGATCCCAGGCACAGCTCTAATCTGCCTCGCGCTGCCGCTGCACTACCCACGCTCATTTGCATAATGCTGGACCTGCTGTCATTAAAACATAGGCTTGTTACAGTTGGCTAGGCTTCATTCAGTGTGTGTTTGTGTCACTGAAGCCCAAGCATCAAATAAATCCCTGCCAGCCCTAAATGGATAGACTAAATGTCGCTCAACTTAGAAATGCGATATCGGTTTGCTGCATTTCCTTTCTAAAGCAGCATATACATGATCTTGGTTTCAAGGAAAAATTCTAACCACAAATAGGTGTTAAGTGGCATAAAAAATTCCAAGTCCAGGCACACGTGAGGGTTTGCAAATTAAAAATCCTTTAATATGTAGTCATAATTAAAATACACCAACGAGTATCGGCTAAGGCCTAAATCAGGCTGACAAAAATTAACAGCTTTTTAACTGAGCCTGTGGGTCTGAGAGCTGGTGCTCCAATACCGTTTGCCAGACGGTAGCAGAGTAAACAGTCTATGGTTAGGATGGCTGGAGTCTTTGGCAATTTTTCAGGCCTTCCTCTGATATAGAGGTCCTGGATGGTAGGGAGCATGGCCCCAGTGATGCACTGGGTTGCCGCACCAACCTCTGTCGTGCTTTGTGGTTAAGTTGCAGAGGGAGGGGTTCAGTCCCAGGGTCCATAGGTTGGTGAGGTTCTATCCCGTGCTGTATCACAACCGGCCGTGATCGAGAATCCCATAGGGCGGCGCACAAATTGGTCCAGTGTCATCAGGGTTAGGGGAGGGGTTTTCCGGGGTAGGCCATCATTGTAAAATATGAATTTGTTCTTTACTGACTAGTTAAATAAAGGTTAAATAAAACAATACAAATATATATACAGCACCCGTTCTGCCAGTCACATTCTGTTAACGGTCCTCAAAGCACACACATCCCTGGGTCGCTGCTCTTTTCAGTTCGCTGCAGCTAGTGACTGGAACACGCTGCAAAACACACTCAAACTGGAAAGTTTAGCCTTTTTGCCTCTTGCTAAGCCGTCATTGTAAACAAGTGTACAGTCCCTTCAGAAAGTATTCAGACCCCTTGACTTTTTCCACATTTTGTTATGTTACAGCCTTAAAGTCAAATTGATTAAATCACTTTTTCTCCTCATCAATCTACACACAATACCCCATAATGACAAAGCAAAAACAGGTTTTTAGAAATGTTTGCTCATTTAGATATTTCCTTTACTGAAATATTACATTTACATAAGTATTCAGACCCTTTACTCAGTACTTTGTTGAAGCACCTTTGGCAGCGATTACAGCCTCAAGTCTTCTTGGGTATGACGCTACAAGTTTGGCACACCTGTATTTTTTCTCTGCAGATCCTCTCAAGCTCTGTCAGGTTGGATGGGGAATGTTGTTGTACAGTTATTTTCAGGTCTCTCCAGAGATGTTCGATTAGGTCCAAGTCCGGGCTCTGGCTGGGCCACTCAAGGACATTCAGAGACTTCTTCCATTTAAGAATGATGGAGGCCACTGTGTACTTGGGGTCCTTCAATGCTGCAGAAATGTTTTGGTACCCTTCTCTAGATCTGTGCCTCGACACAATCCTTTCTCGGAGCTCTACGGACAATTCCTTTGACTGTGGGACCTTACATAGACAGGTGTGTGCCTTTCTAAATCATGTCCAAACAACTGAATTTACCCCAGGTGGACTCCAAGTTGTAGAAACATCCCAAGGATGCTCAATGGAAACAGGATGCACCTGGGCTCAATTTTGAATCTCATAGGGGTCTGAATACTTAAGTAAATAAGGTATCAATTTTACATTTTGTATAAATTTAGAAAATGTTTGAAAAACCTGTTCTTGGTTTGTCATTATGGGGTATTGTGTGTAGATTGCTGAGGATTTGTTTTTATTTCATCCATTTTAGAATAAGGCTGTAACGTAACAAAGTGCAGAAAAAGTCAAGGGGTCCGAATACTTTCTGAAGGCACTGTATGTTCTTAATTGAAAAATACAGTTCCTACCCGTGCCTCACCTTTTTGGGCCTTAAACTCAATCGTTAACCTATACAAAATCCCAGCATCTCTCAAACAATGTTTCAGAACATCTTTAGCAACAGCAGTGAAATGTAAACAATATATGCTACATAGTTAATATACTGCATTTCTTATGGCACACAAAATGTTCCTGACTATTCTTACCATCATCGTTGGTTTGTAGTAACTTTGTTGCTTTATAAATCTGTGATTTTCACCACCAGGATTTCTGCTTTTGACATACAGAGAGTAAATCCAAAGCTTACCAGAAGTACTGCTCCACATTTAAATGCATTAGATCTACACCAGGAATACCTGGTTTCAATGGCAACGTTTACTGTGCCACCACCACAACCCACCTCCCATGTCTGACTCACCAGCTGGGTCTCCAGTGTTCTCCTCTGTAAAGGAAGGGTCTTCAGGCTCTAGCTCGTTCTTCTTACTGTCTGCTGCACTTAGCACCCTGGCTAGAGCTCTGGACAGGCCTGGGGCTTGGGGGCTGCTCTTAGCCAGGCTGAAGGCCTTCACAGGCAGGGCAAGGGGCGGTGCAGGGGCTGAGAGGCTCCTCTGGACCTGCAAGGAAGGAGAACTGTTAGATAGGTCTGAGAAGGTCCACATGTCGCAGTGAGTGAAACCCTTTACACACTTTTGGATAATGTCAAATAAATTCAAATGTTATTTGTCATATGCTTCGTAAACAACAGGTCTGGACGAACAGTGAAATGCTTACTTACTTCACAACAGAGAAATAATAGAAAAAACACATAATGATAAAATAATAGATACACAATGAGTAACGAGAAGTTGACAAAAAAGCAATTTGTTAACTAACACCCCCTTACTAGCTCTGACTTTGCTGATAGCTACTTTCAGGAAAAATGTACTTACTATGACAGAGATGTGTGGTTGTTCCACCTAGCTATCTGAAGATGGATGCACTAAGTAAGTAGCTCTGGATAAGAGTGTCTACTAAATGACTACAATGTAAATGTAAACCATTGAATTGTTTTTTTAAACAAACTATTTAGCAGTCTTATGGCTTGGGGCTAGAAGCTATTCAGGGTCCTGTTGGTGCATTGGTAGTGCTTGCCGTACGGTAGCAGAGAGAAAAGTCAATGATTTGGGTGGCTGGAGTCTGAACATTTTTAGGGCCTTCCTCTGGCACCGCCTGGCATAGAGGTCCTTGATGGCAGTGAGCTTGGCCCAGTGATGTACTGGGTCGTACGCACTACCCTCTGTAGTGCCATGCGGTCGGATGCCAAGCAGTTGCCATACCAAGCGGTGATGCAGCCCCTCCACTACAGCCCTGTCGATATGAATGTGGGTGTGCTCTGCCCTCCGTTTCCTGTTGTCTACCATCGGCTCCTTTGTCTTGCTGACATTGAGGGAGAGGTTGTTGTCTCTGACCTCCTCCCTATAGGATGTCTCATTGTTGTCGGTGATCAGGCCTATCACCGTTATGTCGTTGTTGCCTACCCTCACCACCTGGGGGCACCCTGACTGGAAGTTCTGGATCCAGTTGCAGAGGGAGATGTTCAGTCCCAGGGTCCTTACCTTAGAGATGAGCATGGAGGGCACTATGTTGTTAAACACTGAGATGTAGTCAATGAACAGCCTTCTCACGTAGGTGTTCCTTTTGTCCAAGTGGGTGAGGACAGTGGGTGAGGGCAGTGTGGAGTGCAATACAGATTGTGTCCTCTGTGGATCTGTTGTGGATGTATGCAAACTGGAGTGGATCCAGGGTGTCTGGGATGATGGTGTTGATGTGAGTCATGACCAGCCTTTCATAGCATTTCATGACTACAGATACTACATGGCAATAGTCATTTAGATAGGTTACCTTGGTGTTCTTGGGCAGAGGGTCTATGGTGGTCTGCTTGAAACATGTTGGTATTACAGACTGGGTCAGGAAGAAGTTGAAAATGTCAGTTTAGACACTTCCCAGCTGGTCAGTGCATGCTCTGAGTACGCGTCCTGGTAATCTGTCTGGCCCTGCGGCCTTGTGAATGTTAATTTGTTAAAGGTCTTACTCACATCGGCTAGAGAGAGAAGTAGCTCCAATACGACTCCTATGTTTAGTTACTTAATTACTACAATAGTAATAGGGGTCACATTTGTGGCTAAGAATGACAGTGAAGTGGACCGTGTGTTCACCTTGTAGAGCACGTTCCCCGGGGCAAGTTTAGGGGCCAGAGGCTCCGGTTCAAGCAGAGTACCCACAGGGGGATCAGGAGGACCAGCCAGTGAGGTTCCAGGAGGGACGAACCGGGGCTTCTTCGCCATGTTACCAAAGACCTGGCTGGGGGCCCCTGAGCGACGCATCCTGTCTGTGAGTGAGGGGGTGTTTGTAATATTTGATTGAATCATTTCACATCTATAAGAGGGCTTATGGGTAGCCAACCCTGAGCCCCCTGGAGAACAAGCACTAGTGGTCCTGGGTATGGAGGCTTTTGTTCCCTACTGTAACACATTATTCAGCTAGCTAACTTGCTAATCAATGTTCTAGTAAGCAGCTGATTAGTAAAAGGCAGCTAGTTAAATAACAGATTTACATAACATAGCTATATATTACTTCCATTCAGTGAACATGGCCCTTGAATAGTTAGTTCAGATCAATGAGATGTATGGGTTTATACCAATGATGAGTTTATACACGTCATTGTTTGTTCAGATAGATACATTACGTTAACTGTTAGTGTAGCTAGTAAGGCCAAATTAGTGCAGAACACTTCAACATTTTCATCTCATCGTCTATAATAACCAACTAGCTTGTGACAATATGTTGGAAAGATAACACAAGGCATAAATGTGTGTTTAATACATACCTGTTTAGTCAAGCAAGCCTCTGCTATACAGTTAGTTAGAAGAAAACAATGATACACAACTCTTCAGAGAAGAATTCTCCCGCTAAAGTGGCGTAAACTGCTATTGGCTACGTGTTACGTAGAGGGGTGGAGTCCAGTGTAAATGAGTGCACTCGTTTTCTACTCCCGCGGCCCCAAACGGTGGAGTTTGCGCGAGTTCGGTCGTCTTGCGATAAGAAACACAATCTGCCGCGGTCAACCGGTGTCATGCCGGTAGAGGTAAAACGAGTGTACAGTTTGACTTCTCAATAATCTGATTTTCGCCAGTTGATGCCATGGTTAATTTAACCGATTTACGATAATAGCCTGCCTGCCCTACAGTAGGACATTCAGACTCATTTATGAAACCGATCGATATTGATTGCATGGATATTTGTGTTATAAAATGTCACGTCAATTTGAAGGAGTTTGCGGAATTAAATGATGATTCCAATTGAGATGTCATCTGTCATGGACTGAGCCCTGGTGGTAAGTAAACACCTCTAGAGAATAAAAGTCAAATAAATGGTCAAATAAATTACATCCTGGCAAGCATTTCTGCTAAATCCCACACATTGCAAAAAGCAGGTACTGGTCAGAAGGTTGCTGCATGCAGAATTGATATTCAACATCGCAGAATACAGAAGTTTTACTGAAATGCATAAACTGCTATTGAGTTACACTAGAGTTGATATTTTCTATATTATCATAATGCATGATATTAAAAATGCATATTGAAAGCGCATAGTCGATGGCCATGGTATAAGTAGTGGGCTGTAGGCTAGGCTTTATATCCTATGGTGTTGCTGACATGTGGTGGTGATTTTATCATCATAGCTGTGATATCTCTTTGTTTATTGCCTGTTTGGTTGACATCTTCCTCTCTCATCTCTTGCTCTCTTTGTCTTTCTCAATTCAATTTCAATTCAATTTAAGGGCTTTATTGGCATGGGACCAATATGCTGACATTGCCAAAGCAAGTGAAATAGATAATAAACAAAAGTGAAATAAACAATAAAAAAATAACAGTAAACATTACACTTACACAAAAGTTCCAAAAGAATTAAGACATTTCAAATGTCATATAATGTATATATAGTGTTGTAATGATGTGAAAATAGTTAAAGTATAAAAAGGAAAATAAATAAACATAAATACAGGTTGTATTTACAATGATGTTTGTTCTTCACTGGTTGCCCTTTTCTTGTGGCAACAGGTCACAAGTCTTGCTGCTGTGATGGCACACTGTGGTATTTCACCCAATAGATATAGGAGTTTATCAAAAATGGATTTGTTTTTGAATTCTTTGTGGGTCTGTGTAATCTGAGGGAAATATGTATCTCTAATATCTCTCTCTCTCTCTCTCTCACTCTCTCACTCACTCACTCACTCACTCACTCACTCTTTCGGGGTTGCTTTTTGATTTCTGATGTGGGGTAAGAGTGCAGTGGGGATGTTGTCATGGAGTCTGTAATCCAATCAGAGAAGAGGGGAGCGTAATCCATGATAATCCCACAACCAAAGAGACAGAGAGGGAAAGGGATGAGGGAGAAAACATGTTTGTAGATACACCATGTTCCTGTTTGAATGGAACTGCCTTTAATGTGTGTGTTGCTTCATCAGGACCCCCTGTAGAACATAATGATTCATCCCAAGGGATGTATCCTGCCAAAATGTATGAATAAAACAAATGGATAAATCAGAATGACTTACAGTAGGCCTAGTCTTCCTTTCATCATTTGCTCTTAACGTGTGTGTGTGTAACTCTGTCTGTCTGTGGTCTCGTCCAGCAGCTGGCTGCCTGGGCAGAGGATCCCTGTTGCTAGGGAGACTTCACCACAGAGACATGGCACTTGAGAGAGCAAATAGAGGAGGGGCCAGAAGAACCCTCACCTAGGGTAAACTACAGAGACAGGAGAGAGAAGAAGAGGAGGAGAGAGGTCCAAAGAGGAAGAAAGGACTGAGGGAAGAGAAGGAGAGTCATAGAGAGTCTCAGGTAAGGGTCAGTGTATTCTGTAAAATAGAATGCCAGTAGAATGGAGAGTCATAGGGGCTCAAAAACAGAGAACCAGGAACATTGAGGAGTAAGTTAACACTGCTGTATGCTGCTGTATGGGTGTCTGGCTGTTTTTGCTCTGCATGGATCTGTGTGTCTGTGTGTGCTGTAGGATGGGTTATGACCTGGAGAGGTTTGTGGGGTACGTGAACGAGGGGCTTCTGTGCTGTGTGTGTCGGGATGTGTTGGAGCGCCCCCTCCAGGCCCCTTGTGAACATGCCTACTGCGACGCCTGCATCAGCTCCTGGCTCATACACCACCACTCCTGCCCTGAGGACAGACTTCCACTGGACATCAGCACTCTGAGACCACTGCACAGGTACACACGCTCACACAGAAACACTCACACAGAAACACTCACACAGAAACACTCACACAGAAACACCCATGCAGACACATACACACAGAAACACTCACATACACACACTATAATATGGTTATTCTAACAACCACTGTCTGGTCTGGTCTGTGTTAGGTACATGCGTAATGACCTGTCCAGGCTCCAGATCCGTTGTGTGAACTCTGGCCAGGGCTGTGATGCCGTCTGCTGCCTGGAGACACTTCACACACACGAGGACGAGTGTCCATTCACCTCCATATCCTGCTCCTCCACAGGTACTACAGCTCTGTGTGTATTACAGTCAGGGGAGGCTGCTGAGGGGAGGATGGCTCATAATAATGCCTGGAATGGATTCAATGGAATGGTAACAAACATGTGGTTTCCATGTGGTTGATACCATTTCATTGACTCCATTCCATCCTCCCCTCAGCAGCCTCCACTGATTACAGTGTATTACAATACAGAGAGAGTGTGTGTGTGTAAGTGTATTAGAGAATTGTATAGTATACTACGTGGAAGTGTGTTTAGTTTAGACGGAGCAGAAAGGATATGACACCTGTGTGAGGGGAGCAGGTGGTAGACGAGTCGTCATGGTGACATCATACAGAGCCCAGCTGGGATGAACAATGACCTTAGCTCCAGGTAGCAGTTGCTCTTAGGTACAGATCTAGGATCATCTTACCTTAACCAAATCCCAACCTTTACGATTATGGTTGAAATGCAAATAAAAGACCCTAGATCTGTATTGGGGAAACATTCAACTACTCAGGGAGGGATCCCACCTACATTTTTAATGAGAAACATCCCCCAGGGGATGAGAGCCAATGCAACAGATGGATTAGGGGGTTGGGGGGGGGTGGTATTTGGTGAACTCTCACGTGTCTGTGACCTGTTGTTGGCAGGTGGAGACTACATATGTTACCAGTGCGGTAGGTATCAGGGTGTTGGCGTTTGTGTGGTATTGGATTGGATTGTGTTTCATTCATTTGCATGATTAAAAACATAAGTTCTCATCCTTCAATCTTCATTTGACCTTTTGCTACTGCCTCTCTGAGTGGGGAGTGCTTGAGTGCCATGCAATGCAGTGGAGTGGGGTAGAGGAAGGTGGAGTGGGGTAGAGGAAGGTGGAGTGGGGTAGAGGAAGGTGGAGCGGGGTAGAGGAAGGCGGAGTGGGGTAGAGGAAGGAAGGTAGAGGAAGGCGGAGGGGTAGAGGAAGGCGGAGCGAGGTAGAGGAAGGCGGAGCGGGGTAGAGGAAGGAGGAGCGGAGGGGTAGAGGAAGGCGGAGCGGGGTAGAGGAAGGCGGAGCGAGGTAGAGGAAGCGGAGCGGGGTAGAGGAAGGCGGAGCGGGGTAGAGGAAGGCGGAGCGGGTAGAGGAAGGCGGAGCGAGGTAGAGGAAGGAGGAGCGGGAGTAGAGGAAGGTGGAGCGGGGTAGAGGAAGGCGGAGCGAGGTAGAGGAAGGCGGAGTGTGAGGTAGAGGAAGGCGGAGTGGGGTAGAGGAAGGTAAGCGGGGTAGAGGAAGGCGGAGTGGGGTAGAGGAAGGCGGAGTGGGGTAGAGGAAGGCGGAGTGGGGTAGAGGAAGGCGGAGTGGGGTAGAGGAAGGCGGAGTGGGGTAGAGGAAGGCGGAGTGGGGTAGAGGAAGGCGGAGTGGGGTAGAGGAAGGCGGAGTGAGGTAGAGGAAGGCGGAGTGGGGTAGAGGAAGGCGGAGTGGGGTAGAGGAAGCGGAGTGGGGTAGAGGAAGGCGGAGTGAGGTAGAGGAAGGCGGAGTGAGGTAGAGGAAGGCGGAGTGAGGTAGAGGAAGGCGGAGTGGGGTAGAGGAAGGCGGAGTGGGGTAGAGGAAGGCGGAGTGGGGTAGAGGAAGGCGGAGTGGGGTAGAAGAAGGCGGAGTGGGGTAGAGGAAGGTAAGCGGGGTCGAGGAAGGCGGAATTGGGTAGAGGAAGGTAAGTGGGGTAGAGGAAGGCGGAGTGGGGTAGAGGAGGCGGAGGCGGAGTGGGGTAGGAGGAAGGCGGAGTGGGGTAGAGGAAGGCGGAGTGGGGTAGAGGAAGGCGGAGTGGGGTAGAGGAAGGCGGAGTGGGGTAGAGGAAGGCGGAGTGAGGTAGAAGAAGGTGGAGTGAGGTAGAGGAAGGAAGGCGGAGTGGGGTAGAGGGAAGGCGGAGTGGGGTAGAGGAAGGCGGAGTGGGGTAGAGGAAGGCGGGGAGGTAGAGGAAGGCGGGGCGGGGTAGAGGAAGGCGGAGGAGGTAGAGGAAGGCGGAGTGGGGTAGAGGAAGGCGGAGTGGGGTAGAGGAAGGCGGAGTGGGGTAGAGGAAGGCGGAGCGGGGTGGGGTAGAGGAAGGCGGAGTGGGGTAGAGGAAGGCGGAGTGGGGTAGAGGAAGGCGGAGTGGGGTAGAGGAAGGCGGAGTGGGGTAGAGGAAGGCGGAGTGGGGTAGGAAGGCGGAGTGGGGTAGAGGAAGGCGGAGTGGGGTAGAAGAAGGCGGAGTGGGGTAGAGGAAGGTAAGCGGGGTCGAGGAAGGCGAAGGAAGGTAAGTGGGGTAGAGGAAGGCGGAGTGGGGTAGAGGAAGGCGGAGTGGGGTAGAGGAAGGCGGAGTGGGGTAGAGGAAGGCGGAGTGGGGTAGAGGAAGGCGGAGTGGGGTAGAGGAAGGCGGAGTGGGGTAGAGGAAGGCGGAGTGAGGTAGAAGAAGGTGGAGTGAGGTAGAGGAAGGCGGAGTGGGGTAGAGGAAGGCGGAGTGGGGTAGAGGAAGGCGGAGTGGGGTAGAGGAAGGCGGAGTGAGGTAGAGGAAGGCGGAGCGGGGTAGAGGAAGGTGGAGTGAGGTAGAAGAAGGTGGAGTGAGGTAGAGGAAGGCGGAGCGGGGTAGAGGAAAGTGGAGTGAGGTAGAGGAAGGCGGAGTGGGGTAGAGGAAGGCGGAGTGAGGTAGAGGAAGGCGGAGTGAGGTAGAAGAAGGCGGAGTGGGGTAGAGGAAGGTAAGCGGGGTAGAGGAAGGTGGAATTGGGTAGAGGAAGGAAGGGGGGGAGAGGAAGGCGGAGTGGGGTAGAGGAAGGCGGAGTGGGGTAGAGGAAGGCGGAGTGGGGTAGAGGAAGGCGGAGTGGGGTAGAGGAAGGCGGAGTGAGGTAGAGGAAGGCGGAGCGGGGTAGAGGAAGGTGGAGTGAGGTAGAAGAAGGTGGAGCGAGGTAGAGGAAGGCGGAGCGGGGTAGAGGAAAGTGGAGTGAGGTAGAGGAAGGCACGGGGTAGAGGAAGGCGGAGTGAGGTAGAGGAAGGTGGAGCGGGGTAGAGGAAGGTGGAGCGGGGTAGAGGAAGGTGGAGTGAGGTAGAGGAAGGCGGAGCGGGGTAGAGGAAGGTGGAGTGAGGTAGAGGGGGGTAGAGGAAGGAGGAGCGGGGTAGAGGAAGGTGGAGTGAGGTAGAGGGGGGTAGAGGAAGGGGTTGGGGGTGAGAAAGACAGTGAGACTTTCAGTAGGTCTCAAGTGTTGCTCTCTAACTTCGTCTTTCTGTTACTGTCTGTATCCCTCTCCTTAACTCCTCTTTCCACCTCCCCAGGTTGTCTGGTGCAGGTGGAGAGGAGGGGTCTAGAGTCTCACCTGTTAGAGTGTGAGTTCCGCAGCAGGGCGTGTCCTAGCGGCTGTGGCCACACGCCCTCTCTGTAGACCAATCACAGCACAACTCTGTTGCGGAGCTACGAACAGAATTGGAGCTGCTCAGGTTTGTGTGTTTGAGGAGATGGATTGAGATATATTAGGATGTTATATCTGTGTCTTACTAACAAATCCTTGACAAAGCTGTGCCAATATTTACAATATTCTAGAACCTCAAGGGCGACGTTATTGCTTTTCTGCAATGGATATTGTGATTTATTGTGACACGTGTGTTTGTGTGTGTTGCAGGGCAGAGATGTTGGGTAAGGTGGAGGAGGTGAGGCGTGAGATGGAGTCGAGGCTGGACTCTCAGAGGAGACACATGGTGCAGAAAGAGTCTCTGCTGAAGAGCGAGGTGGAGGACCTCAAGGTGACACACACATATGTACTAACTATAGGAATGTGTGTGTTTGTGTGTGTGTTATGACACATCCCTGTGTGTGTGTGTAGGGCCAGGTGTCGAGGGTGGTGTGTGTGGAAGTGATGTGCGGGCTCTCTTGGGGGAAGAGCGCCTGCGGAGGGACAGGAGTTGGCTTGGGGGAAGCGCCTGCGGATCTAGAGAAAGAAGAGGGAGCTACTGGAGATTCTCCGGAGCCTGCAGCCATGCAGGGGCCAGCGGAACAGAGACGAGCCAATCAGAGGACTGCATCAAGAAGACGGGACAATTAGGAGCCAGCATCAAGTGGAATACCCAACCAGGGCCCTGCTGAGGGCGGGGCCAACACAGGCTTCTACCCAATCACTACCCTCGGCTTTGCCTACTCCAGCCTTATACCCGCCTACCTCCCCACAGCCAGGGGAGGGGTCACGCAAGGCCCGCCCCCGCAGCCTTACCCTCGACTGCATCAAGAGCAGAGAGGTCACCGTCATCTGAGAGGCCATTCCTAATGTTACCGGGTTATGTTCAGTACCGGGTTATGTTCAGTACCGGGTTATATGTTCAGTACCGGGTTATGTTCAGTACTGGGTTATGTTCAGTAGGCACAAATGAGAGAAAATGCTTTAACTTCCTCAATTCCTTCTTCATTTAACCGTCACACATTTTTTAAATCTGGTGTTGCATCCCCTGAACGCACCCTTGATGATTGGCAGATACCTGTGACATTGCTTCAACTCAGAGAAAACCAGCCTGCTGAGATCCTAAATAAAGTCTGCTGAAACACCTCTGATCTCTGGTCCTCTTAAGGTACAATAGTCTTACTCCATCTACTCTAATGGATTGGAATTATATACAGCTCATCATGCATTTCTTACATTGCATATACCCCATGCATCGATCCGTCTGTCAATCCATCCATACTAACATACCACAGTGAGGAACACTAACACACGACTCCAGACAGCGCTCTCAATCACAGAACTTTATTGAGTCTGAACAACAATGTAAAAGAACTAAAACATAATACAACAAATTCCACACATCATCAATAGAATCCCACAGAGGACACGTTTCCATGGAGATGATGTACTCATTATTCCTGATTGGTCCGTTAAGAGCCGTGATGGGCTTCAGTCATTGGCCAGGTTTGTTTACCTGGTGAAGGAGCGAACGTGTCGTCCCCTCCCTCCTCCGCTGCCTCCCCCACCGCTAAACTTCCCCCCTGGGACCCCCTCCCCCCTCCTCCTCCCTGACTCAGCCACGACAGGCCTGTACCCCCACGACCTCGAGGGGCGCGGTCCCGCGGAGCCAGGCGATATGCACCTGGAAGAGAGGGAGCGAGAAGAACAAGGGTGACCATCAGTAATTGTGCATGAAAGTATTATCTTGTATTCATGTTGTTCTCTGAATATGTATGTGTGTGTTTATACAGTATGTACGTGTGCATACGAGTATGTGTGTACCTGCAGGCTGCTGGCGTGAGGGCAGGGGGCCGCGTGTGAAGTTGCTCTGCCCGCCCCTGGCATCACTGTATGTTCCTCTGTGGGTAACCGGTGGCAACAGACCACTCCACGACGTGCCACCTCGCCCACCCTCACGGCGGGCATTATAGTTACCTAGAAGGGAGGGGGATGGGAAGACATGTTAGTCAAAGTTTCTTTAAAAGACAACAGACCCACTTGTTAGTTTACAGCGATCTGTTTGTGTGTGTGTCAACATACCAGACAGCAGCACTCCTTTAGGCTGCGGTGGGGTGAAAAAGCGTGTCTGCTGGCTGTGGAAAGCAGCCCTGCCTCTGTTCCCAGTGAACAGGCCTCTGGTGGGGGTTTGGGGGAGCTCTTAGGGGGTCGCTTGGGGGCAACAGGCCCAGGGGAGTCCCAACATCTTTAAACTCCGCCGCCACAAAGTCATCCACATGCATGCTGGGAGGGCGCGAAGTGTTCTGTTTGCGCTGCCGGAAGATGTCGTTGGAGCGAAAGGGCTGTCCCCCGAAGCCCCCCCTACCTCGACCGCGAGGAGCAGCCATCATGTGGGCTCTCTTAGCTGGCTCGATGTAGTCTGACTTACCACTGCAGGGAGGAAGAGGACGACACAGGCATCTTTGTTAACATTTGGGTCACATACAATCACATTATGTACCTGAAGGTGATAAAAGTATGTGTGTGTGTACCTGGTGATGAAGGTCTCGTGTTTGTGCTTGCCCAGCCTGAAGCCCTTGTTAGTTTTGGTATGACTGGGAGACAAGGGCTCGGACAGGAAGGAGCGTTCCAGCTCTGACTTCAGGTCCAACTCTGGACAACACTCCTGGGCCAGGCCGAGCAGGTCCACCTTCACCTAGAGACAGAGAGGTTTACTCACACACGCACGCACGCGCACACACACACACGCACACACACACACACACACACACACACACACACACACACACACACACACACAGGTGTCTCACCATGTCTAGTTCAGCCTCCATGTCGTCAGTGTGGAAGGGGGAGAACCACAGAGCCTTCAGCTGCTCATCCAACACCTCTGACAACACAAACACCGTCCTGCAGGAGAGAACACAGACAGTCAGAACAGGACCCACACAGCTTCGGGTCAAAACTGGGTCCATAGCATGTCAGAGTTCATACATGCCATAATTTAAAAAACAGTTGATTAAAATTGCACTTTTGTTAAAGGGTGCACTCTGCAGAAATCTCTGTCATTTCCTGGTCACTAGTTTTTACCCCTAAGCCATAAGACTCCTGAACAGCTAATCAAATGGGTAACCCGGATATTTGCATTGTGTTCCCCCCAACCCCTCTTTTACGCTGCTGCTACTCTCTGTTTATCTTATATGCATAGTCACTTTAACTACATTCATGTACATACCACCTAATTGACCCACCAACCAGTGCTCCCGCATTGGCTAACCGGGCTATCTGCATTGTGTCCCACCACCCGCCAACCCCTCTTTTTACGCTACTGCTACTCTCTGTTCATCATATACATAGTCACTTACCTACATGGGCGGCAGGGTAGCCTAGTGGTTAGAGCGTTGGACTATTAACCGATAAGGTTGCAAGCTCGAATCCCGAGCTGACAAGGTACAAATCTGTCGTTCTGCCCTGAACTGACAGTTAACCCACTGTTCCTAGGCCGTCATTGAAAATAAGAATTTGTTCTTAACTGACTTGCCTAGTAAAATAAAGGTAAAATTTAAAAAATTAATTAAAAACATGTACATACTACCTCAATAAGCCTGACTAACCGGTGTCTGTATATAGCCTCGCTTGTTATTTTCAAATGTCTTTTTACTGTTGTTTTATTTCTTTACTTACCTACACACACATACACACACACCTTTTTTTCCCGCACTATTGGTTAGAGCCTGTAAGTAAGCATTTAACTGTACACACACCTGTTGTATTCGGCGCACATGAGAAATAAACTTTGATTTGATATTGGACATATACCACACCCCCTCGGGCCTTATTGCTTCAGTGAAATATATCTTCTATGACTGTTTCTGCTGTTTGAAGCTGGTGTGCAAAACCGAAAGTAAAAGATGCAAAAATGAAATTTAAGAACTGGAAGCATAAAAATAGCATACATATAACAGACCTACCGCTTATAGACGTGCGTTCAGTGAGAATGACAGATCTATAACTCACTATGTGAATTTGTTCAGCTCGCACAAAAAGTTACATATTGCAGCTTTAACGGTATCTATTGGGCCAACAGTGTCAGTGGGCGGTACCTGTGGTTGAATTGGGCCAATAGCGTGTCAGGGTTGGGTAGAGTGGGCTCCATCTCAGGGGAGAAGATGTGTCCATAGTGCTCTCCAGCCTGTCGTAGGACCAATCACATTCTCCAACAGGGTCTCCAATGAATCCTCCTCCTTGCACAGCTTCTACAAACACACACAACAGTTACTTCCACTACTTCCGACCAGAGATTTGTATTTATAATCATTACTATGCATAAAGTGTGTGTGTGTACCGTGATGTGTTTCTCTAGTTTGTTTAGAGGGTGTGTGTCAGTCTCCTCCCACTGCAGCAGAGCCTTCATCTCTGAGCCAGTCAGAGCCACAGACCTTGGGGGCGGAACCAGCCCGGACTCTTCCCCTCCACTCTCCTCCCCACAGCAACCCTGGGTATGAAAAGAGAGAGTGACAGAGACGATAATTAATGATATATGGGCGGATCGGCCTTCACATCGGCAGATAATGATTGACTGTATAATGGTTGATCATGTTAATAATGGTTGATCATGTTGAAATGACTTGTTTGGGGTTTTACCAGAGGGTCAGTGTTGAGGATCTGTCGTAGGAAGTCCAGCAGAGCAGAGAGGAGTTCAGCCGAGTCTTTCCTGAAGGAGAACACCTGTCTCTTCAACAGAGCACACACTGGCACTGTGCTTCTTCAGAGCCCTAAAAACACACCTCTAAAGTTGAATTCCGGTGTTCCACAGGGTTCAGTGCTGTAACCACTACTATTGTCTATATACACATGCTACACTTGCATTGATCTAAATTCCTGGCAGTGAGGAGTGTGTGTGTACCCTTTGAGGTGGTAGAGTCCATAGTCATGTTCTGCGAGGAACATGAGTGTCCTGAGACAGGTGAGGAGCAGAGCGGCACTGCTCTCTCCGTTCCCCAAAACCTCCATCAGAGAGTCGCACACTGATGAGATCATTTCCCCGTCCTGGCAGGGCATTGGCCAGTTGCTCAGCCTCTGACACACACCCCTCAGCTGGGTGGGGTACCACCAGAGAGATGTCCTAACACACACACACACACACACACACACACACACACACACACACACACACACACACACAGCAGAGTTAACCCAATGAGTCCCACCATTTACAAAAACATCTGTAGAGTCAGAATGATTTGAGATGCTTGGCAAAGGCTGACTGTCAGGAACACAAACACGTAACATGTTTAGTCTCTGATGCTCATAAACTACACAAGAGTCGTTAGAAGGTAAGGAGTTCTTCTACATAGAAGACCATAGTAAATCCCAGGACATAGTGTCTATAACACTGTAAGGGTTCTTCTACATAGAAGACCATAGTAAATCCCAGGACATAGTGTCTATAACACTGTAAGGGGTTCTTCTACATAGAAGACCATAGTAAATCCCAGGAACATAGTGTCTATAACACTGTAAGGGGTTCTTCTACATAGAAGAACATAGTAAATCCCAGGACATAGTGTCTATAACACTGTAAGGGGTTCTTCTACATAGAAGACCATTGTAAATCCCAGGACATAGTGTCTATAACACTGTAAGGGGTTCTTCTACATAGAAGACCATAGTAAATCCCAGGACATAGTGTCTATAACACTAAGGGGTTCTTCTACATAGAAGACCATAGTAAATCCCAGGACATAGTGTCTATAACACTGTGATAAGCTCACATAGTTGCTGTTATAAACTCTGAACAGTTGTCACTGACTAGTTAGATATTAATTTGCCAGTGAGCAAACCATTTCTGTACTTAGAGCATTCTTATAACTACATTTCTATCGGGTTTTTGCTCTGTCAATAAAACTCCTGAATGCAACTGTTTATGTCAAATAGCTAGGTGTTCTACTTGTAGCCTTGGTAGCCCTTACCATGTAGAACATGGTAAAACACTGCATTGTGAGACTAAATATAACAGCTGGACATGCAGATAAATCAGAAAGTCAGATCAATGTCTTGGGACTGATATACAACCCCCTGCTAATCTGACAGATAGTTCAGACTAAAGAGCATCCACAAAGACCTACATGTTTATGAACATAACACGCATCAATTCACCCCATACCTCTCCATTGTTATAGCTGGAGGAAAGACAACAGCTAGTGGATGAAGTGCATTAGCATCATACAATACCAGGTGCTTTGTGTGTTACCTGGTCACACAGTGACTGCAGGACAGTCCCCACCAGCTCTGCACAGTGCTGTTGTGGCAGGGCGTGGTCAGCAGCGGGAACCAATAGGGACAGTAGCAGGGGGAAGACATCAGCCAATGGCTCATCTCCAGGGGTGGAGCCAGAGAGCAAGTGTAACGTTGCGATCTTACAGGCTCTCTGGGAAACCAGGGTGTCGAATAGAGAGAGGAGACGCAGCACCTGCCCCCAACCGGACTCTTACCCTCAACACTGAAAAACACAACCACACATACTGAAATCACAAACACAACCACACATACCGAAATCAAAAACACACCCACACATACCGAAATCACAAACACAACCACACATACCGAAATCAAAAACACAACCACACATACCGAAATCAAAAACACACATCAGAGAAAATAGCATGGTGGTTCTAATATCAAAAACAGACGTGAAATAATATCCAAAGCCAATTTGGGATTTATTTGGCTTGCCATCTTAGTTCAAAGAGGTGCATAAGGGTGAAATGTTCAAAAACACACCCACACATACCGAAATCAAAAACACACCCACACATACCGAAATCAAAAACACACCCACACATCGAAATTACGAAATCAAAAACACACCCACACATACCAGTTCCCCCAGTAGGAATTCCAGTAGGGTCTTCATGATGAGGGTGGCGGTGGCAGAGGAGAGGTCAGCCAGCTGGAGAGGTCACACACACGTCGCAGCATGGCCAGCAGCGGAGGACAGCTAGTTCCACACACACACCCGAGGGCGTCCGCAAACACACCCCACTGCACCCGCAGGTGCATGCTCCACAACTTCCTGGTGTTCAACGCTACAGCCACGTCCTGGACAGAGATCACCTGGAGGGGGACCGGCACAACACACAACTAGAAATCTGTTTCCCTTCGGTTTAGATGTTTCCAACATGAAAGTCCTACAGCTTTCAATCCTCATGCATTGATTAGTTTGTTAAGTGTCAATCCGACGACCTCCAGACTGTTGCTGATGATGGCTGTAGCAACATGAGAAGCAGCAGGTGTGTGTGTGTGTACCTGCGTGCTCTGCATGGGCAGGGGAAGTGGCAGCAGTTCAGACAGCAGGGTGAGGCCAGAGAAGAGTCCCTCTGGTGCTTTCAGTAGAGAGCCCAACACCTCCTTCAGCATCAGAGACCATGTGTTACTGAGCAGAGTCTCCTCTGTGTGGGTCATCTACAGGGGAAATGATACCCAATTTATTACACGCACGCACACACACACACACAACATTATGTTAAAGGTCAATCAGAAAAGAGCTCTACCTGTTCGCTGACTCCTTGTGTGAAGGTGAGCAGCACATCTACGATGAGGGCCTGAACCTTGGTCTCCTCCCAGTCTAGACGTCCAGAGGACGGGGCTGAACACACGACCATGTGTAGAGTCACCAACGTGCTCGCCACACGCGTGTCCCTGAACTGGAAGGCCCCGCTGCGCAACAGCTCTGTTAGCATGGTCCGCAGCAGCCTTAGCGTGTTAGCGCACACGCCAAGGATCATACAGCGCTGTGGGGTGGGTCCCATGTGTCCGTGCACACGCCAGGCAGGCAGCAGCACGCTACACAGCTTCTGGAGCACACAAACACACGTGTCCAAGCCCTCCCCAGAAAACAACTGCACCCTGCTAGACTCCACTTCAGATCTCTCTGCTGAGCCTCTACGGCGGGAGGTGGACAGGCGATCTGGCAGAGGACCCTCAGCGCAGAGATCAGTCCACTTCCCTCTAGAGTCAACACGTTCTGGACGTTCTACAGGGACACACGGGACAGACAGGACAGAATGGCTTTTCTGTTAGTAATATGACCAATAATACACATTACATCAGCCACACACAGTGCATTCGGAAGGATTCAGACCCCTTGACTTTTTCCACATTTGTTACTTTACAGCCTTACTCTAAAATTGATAAAATTGTTTTTTCCCCTTCAATCTACGCACAATACCCCATAATGACGAGGCAAAAACAGTTAAAAAAAAATAAACATTGCAAATATATATTACAAAAATAAATGAAATATCAGATTTACATAAGTATTCAGACCCTTTTTTCAATACTTTGTTGAGGCACCTTTTGCAGAGATTACAGCCTCGAGTCTTCTTGGGTATGACACTACAAGCTTGGCACACCTGTATTTGGGGAGTTTCTCCCATTTTTTTTTTTTAATTGGGTTGAATTGGGAGCATTGCTGCACAGCTATTTTTTGGTCTCTCCATAGATGTTTGATTGGGTTCACGTCCGGGCTCTGGCTGGGCCACTCAAAGACATTCAGAGACTTATCCCGAAGCCACTCCTGCATTGTCATGGCTGTTTGCTTAGAGTTGTTGTCCTGTAGGAAGGTGAACCTTCTCCACAGTCTGAGGTCCTGAGTGCTCTGGAGCAGGTTTGCTCTGTTCATCTTTCCTCGATCCTGACTAGTCTCCCAGTCTCAGATGCTGAAAAACATCCCCACAGCATGATGATGCCACCACCATGCTTCACAGTAGAGATGGTGCCAGGTTTCCTCCAGACTTGAGGCTTGGCATTCAGGCCACAGAGTTCAATCTAGAGCAGAGAATCTTGTTTCATGGTCTGAGTCTGTAGGTGCCTTTTGGCAAACTCCAAACGGGCTGTCATGTGCCTTTTACTGAGGAGTGGCTTCCGTCTGGCCACTACCATAAATAACTGATTGGTGGAGTGCTGCAGAGATGGTTGTCCTTCTGGAAGGTTCTCCCATCTCCACAGAAGAACTCTGGAGCTCTATCAGAGTGACCATCGGGTTCTTGGTCCACTCCTGACCAAAGCCATTCTTCCCCGATTGCTCAGTTTGGTCACGAGGCCAGCTCTAGGAAGAGTCTTGGTGGTTACAAACTTCTTCCATTTAAGAATGATGGAGGCCACTGTGTTATTGGGGACCTTCAATGCTACAGAAATGTTTTGGTACCCTTCCCCAGATCTGTGCCTCGACACAGTCTTGTCTCGGAGCTCTAGGGATAATTCCTTCGACCTCATGGCTTGGTTTTTGCTCTGACATGCACTGTCAGATTTGTGGGACCTTATATAGACAGGTGTGTGCCTTTCCAAATCATGTCCAATCAATAGAATTTACCACAGGTGGACTCCAATCAAGTTGTAGAAACATCAAGGATGATCAATGGAAACAGGATGAATAAGGCGGTAACGCAAAAATTCAAGGGGTCTGAATACTTTCCAAAGATGCGCGACTCTCTCTCTCTCCAAGATCTGGGTCAGCCACTGTCACAACTATTTGCATGTACCACAGGGCAGCTCTCTAAGCGCTCTACTGTTTCCTTTTTTACCAAATGACCTGCCACTGGCATTACACAAAGTATGTGTGTCCATGTATGCTGATGATTAAACTGTATACGCATCAGCAACCACAGCTAATGAAGTCACTGAATCCCTTAACAAAGAGTTGCAGTCTGTTTTGGAATGGGTGGCCAATAATAAACTGGTCCTGAACATCTCTAAAACTAAGAGCATTATACTTGGTACACATCATTCCCTAAGTTCTAGACCTCAGCTCAATCTGGTAATGAATGGTGTGGCTGTTGAACAAGTTGAGATGACTAAATTACTTGGTGTTACCTTAGATTGTAAACGGTCATGGTCAAAACATAGATTCATTGGTTGGAAAGATGCTTTTTTGACACCACACTCCACAGGCTCTAGTTGTATCTTATCTTGATTATTGTCCAGTCATATGGTCAAGTGCTGCAAAGAAAGACCTAGTTAAGCTGCAGCTGGTCCAGAACAGAGCGACACATCTTGCTCTTCATTGTAACCAGAGGGCTAATATGAACACTATGCATGCCAGTCTCTCTTGGCTAAGGGTTGAGGGAAAGACTGACTGCGTCCTTCTTGTTTTTATAAGAAACATTGTGTTGGAAATTCCAAATGGTTTGCATAGTCAACTTACACACAGGACTGACACACACACACACACACAATCACACTCCCCACCAGACATGCCACAAGGCGTCTTTTCACAATCCCCAGGTCCAAAATAAATTCAAAGAAGTGTACAGTATTATACACAGCCATGACTGCATATAACTCCTTCCATCTTATACAGCACAAGTGAACCGCAAACCTGGTTTAAAAAAAACTAATAAACCAACACCTCACGGCACAAGGCCTCTCCCGCATGTGACCTACTTGTTGTGCATATGTACTGACATGTATGTATAACCGATCGATGCGCACACACACACGTTAATGTTTTTAAATTGTCAAGTCTTTTGTCTCAAATGTCTTTTTTGTTATGTGTCGTACCCCAGTCGGAACCCCCATGGGAACCCCTGTTGGACCCGAGTGGGACCCCAGTCGGAACCCCCGTGGGAACCCCTGTTGGACCCGAGTGGGACCCCAGTCGGAACCCAGTGGGAACCCTGTTGGACCCGAGTGGGACCCCAGTCGGAACCCCGTGGGAACCCCTGTTGGACCCAGTGGGACCCCAGTCGGAACCCCATTGTGGGATCCCCTGTTGGACCCGAGTGGGACCCCAGTCGGAACCCCAGTGGGAACCCCTGTTGGAAAGAGTGGGACCCCAGTCGGAACCCCAGTGGGAACCCCTGTTGGACCCAGTGGGACCCCAGTCGGAACCCCAGTGGGACCGCAGTAAGACTAGCTGTCGCCATTGAAGATCCTAATAATTCAAATCAAACATGCTGACTCCATGGTGAAGGACATCTCTGCTGAAATCCACCAAAGGAGTGGTGCAGAGAACATGCTTTGTGGAATTTAGGTCCGACTATATGAATAAAAAGGATTATGAAACGGGTACCGTGTACTTATGTTTGTCCTTTACTTGCGTGCCTGTCTTTGTTAGCTGAAATCCATACTTTTTCAAGTATGGACGCTAATCAAATACAACCACAGACTGTTTTCCCGTTGCTGTTGCTCTAAGATGGCAACTCAGCGCAAATTAGCATTTGTCAATTGCATCTCAAAAGGAAACAGTTGGTGGATGTTTTTGAATAACGTTTATTGAAAAAGTATGGATTTCAGCTAACAAAGAAAGGCATGCAACTACAGAGGGCAACACAGGTACAAGTTAAGCGTTTCATAATTATAATATATATATTTTTAAGTATTGACCTTGGGTGAATCGATGTAGTCGTTGCTGAATTCCACAAAGCCTGATCTCTGCTTCACTTGTTGGTGGATTTCATCAGAATCTTCCTTCACCTTGGAGTGGAGTTTAGTCAGCTAGTTATATCAAAGCAAGTTGGTGTGTGTGTGGGTGTGTGTGTGTGCGCGTAGGGAGCCTGCAGCCATGTCATCATTATGAAGGATTAAACAAACAGCAACAACAGGTTATCACTCCTTGGGGACATGTAGTGTAACGGCTCACCTGTTTGATGTAGTCTATGAGGCTGGGGATGCTGCCCATCTCCAACTTCACCTTGTCCAGAGGTTCCAGCCACTGACTCAGCTCTGGAACACAACACCAACACTGAGAGGATCACTTAGTGTTGCAGTTCACCTTCGCAAGGAATTCTGAATAGTAGTTTAACACGTTTTTTTTTTTGTGGGTACTTTTCTCCCCAATTTCGTAATATCCAATTGATAGTAACGGTCTTGTCCCATCACTGCAACTCCCCTGCGGACTCGGGAGAGGCGAAGGTTGAGAGCCATGTGTCCTCCGAAACACGACCCACCAACCCACACTGCTTCTTGAAACACCGCTCGCTTAACCCGGAAGCCAGCCGCACAAACATGTCGGAGGAAACACTGTCCAGCTGGCGACCGAAAGTCAGCTTGCAGGTGCCCGGCCCGCCACAAGGAGTCGCTAGAGCGCGATAGAACGAGGAAATCCCAGCCGGCCAAACCCTCCCAAACCCGGACGACGCTGGGCCAATTGTGCGCCGCCTCATGGGTCTCCCGGTCACGGACGACTGTGATACAGCCTGGGATCGAATCCGTCGATGCAGTGCCATAGACCGCTGCGCCACTTGGGAGGCCTTCAACACATTTCTAAGGGGTGATGGGTAGGGCTATGTCATTACAATGATAGAGTTGGGTGTAGAAGTATTTTTAAGATGAAGGTTTAGGGACTACCAGTTCACCCATTGTTGATAAGGTTGGTTTGGAGTTATAGGTCAGAGGTTAGGGGTTAAGGTTGGATACCAACCTGGCGTTGTTATAGTCAGGGGTCAGGAGCTACGCACCCTGTAGTTTAGCGTTGGTGTCATCAGCCTTGGCCAGGATGAGTAGAGGAGCAGCGTGTTGTTCCATGTTACGGAGATCATTGGAGTTCTGAACCACCATCAGCACCAGCATACACGCATAGTTATAGGTCACCGCCTTCCGGGCCTTGGCCTCCCCGTGTCCGTCCTTGCTGTGGTGCTGCAGCAGCGTAACCAGACAGGAGAGGTTGTTCTCCAGGCTGAAGACATGGGCCACAGCGCTCCTCCCAGTCTGTGTGAAGGTGATGAGGTAGAGGGCATGGAGCATGCTCAGTACCTCCGCACTGTCCCCCTCCTCTAGCCCCACCCCTCCCTCCCCACCGGCAGTCACGTGACTCATCAGCTCAGACACGCTCTGGAGGGCATGCAGCGCCTGCATCAGCCACACCCCCAAACCCTCTTCACCCAAACCGGGGCCCGAGAACCCGCCGTCGCCCCCAGTGACCATAGGCTCCTCTCCCTCAACCTCAGCGATGGTTGCTAGGAGGCGGAGCAGCAGGTTGGTAGGCGTGGGATGGGCCAGCATGAACAGCAGTCCTGATTGGGTGAGAGACAGAAAGTGCAGGACTTCCCTGACGGCGTGAGTGACACCTGTATGCCCTGCCGCCACTGCTGCTGACAACACCACCGCCGAGCTCTCCAGGAAGTGACATGCATGCATGTACCTGTGGGGTGGGGGGGGGAGAGTTATTAGTACAAATGACTGTGTGTGTGTGAGTGTGTGTGTGTTCTGTGTTGTACCTACCTGTACAGTGTAGGGTAGGGGTCGTCTCTCTCCTGTGGACCAGTAATGCGTGCGGTTGTAGGGAAGGCCTTTCCAGGGGGCTGGACCATGGTGTGGGGGGCGGTCTCTAAAAGGTGATGTAACTCTTCTAGAACTCCAGCCAACCTATCCAGCTCAGCCTCGCTGACAGGGGAGGGGCCTAATGATGTCTCCTCCTCCATGGCTATGTCAGGCTCCTCCCCTCATCCTGAAAAAAATATAACATTATTATATATTTTTTATATATATTTTTTACTTTATTTATACTGTAGTAGTTATTTTATGGACAGTAGAACCTTGTTCAGAAACATCAGAGTTCCACACTGAACTTCCAACGCTCTAAACAGGTTACCCTGATATACTGATATACTGGTAAAACAGTAGAACCTCAGTCATCAGAGTTCCCAAATAACTGTGAAATCTTTATCAGACCCTGTTCTTAAACGCAGATCTCCAGTCAGCGTGTGCTTACCTGCAGAGGCTCGCTCCAGGCTGCCGCTGTCCTCTGCAGGTCAGTCATAACCTCATAGGCGTGGCCTTTCTGCAGAATGGCGTTGCCCGCAGTTACCACCCGCACGGTTTCCTCCCCAGGAACAGCTGCACCAATCGCTGCGGGGGGGCAACACACAACCTCAGTTAGAAACACACGCAGCCTCTCTATTATAAGGTCTTCATGTGTACCCATGTATGTCTATGGCCCCTCTCACCTGGTATCCACTCCTCTCCATCTCCCCCTCCTGTAGGAAGGCCTCCACACCAGCGGGGGCACTGGTCAGAGCATCCAGAGCCCTTAGGATACACAGCTTCAGTGTGGACGACACATGGTCCACCTGGAGCAGCTCCAGTAGGAGCTCCAGGGCTCCCTCATGCAGCAGTGCAGTGAGGCCCTGTGGGCACTCAGCCAAGCAGGAAGCCAGCTTAGCTCCAGCTTTCAGCTGCCTGAGGTTTAGAGCAATGGGTTGGGTCAGCGCTATCTCCATACTAAGACCCTGGAGAGCCCATTGGACCAGAGCTCCAATAGGCCCCTCCCATTCCCCCTGTCCAATCAGAAAGCCCAGCCCTCTAGCAAGCAGCCCTGATGCCTGCTCTAGGGCCGTGACCCAGCGGGAGTCACGGTCCTCTCCTATCCCAGCCAGGAGCTCTCTCATCTGGACAACAACCTCAGCCTCTGCCCCTTCTCCACCTCCAGGTCCCTCTGGACCAACACACACAGCCCCCTAGCCCTCTCCAGCTGGGAGTCGAAGCGGGTCTTGTAGGGAGGGGTGAAGTAGAGCAGTGGGGCGTAGCTCTCTTTCATAGGGGTCGTACTGGACTGGGGCACAGAGGCCAGGTCTTCAGGGGTATAGTCAATGTCAAAACTGGGCAGCTTAAAACTCCCATTGTCCAAGTCATCCTCATCACTACTGATCTCCTCATAACCATCATCACCTGGAGAGAGGAGGGAGGGTGAGAGAAGGAGGGGTGAGGGAGGGAAAAATATTGTAAAACAACAAAAACACAAACACAGCAAAAGAAAAGGCCTCACTCACAACACTCACATAAGTGCTAAAACATTAATAACATTAATTACAGTTCACTCAACCAATGTTAGAGAACCACAGCAGACAGGCACAGTTTGTCATGCAAGTGGATCTGATACTACAGCAGCAACAGCCATGGCTCTAAGCCTTATGATTACAGCTGGTTAGGCTGGTTATAACAGCACTGAGCAGGGTGTAGGGGTCTGAGCAGGGTGTAGGGTGGAGGGGTCTGAGCAGGGTGTAGGGATCTGAGCAGGGTGTAGGGTCTGAGCAGGGTGTGAGCAGGGTGGGGTCTGAGCAGGGTGTAGGGTCTGAGCAGGGTGTAGGGGTCTGAGCAGGGTGTAGGGGTCTGAGTAGGGTGTAGGGGTCTGAGCAGGGTGTAGGGGTCTGAGCAGGGTGTAGGGGTCTGAGCAGGGTGTAGGGGTCTGAGCAGGGTGTAGGGGTCTGAGCAGGGTGGGAGGGGTCTGAGCAGGGTGGAGGGGTCTGAGTAGGGTGTAGGGGTCTGAGCAGGGTGTAGGGGTCTGAGCAGGGTGTAGGGGTCTGAGCAGGGTGTAGGGTCTGAGCAGGGTGTAGGGGTCTGAGCAGGGTGTAGGGGTCTGAGCAGGGTGTAGGGGTCTGAGCAGGGTGTAGGGGTCTGAGCAGGGTGTAGGGTGGAGGGGTCTGAGCAGGGTGTAGGGATCTGAGCAGGGTGTAGGGTCTGAGCAGGGTGTAGGGTCTGAGCAGGGTGTAGGGTCTGAGCAGGGTATAGGGTCTGAGCAGGGTGTAGGGGTCTGAGTAGGGTGTAGGGGTCTGAGTAGGGTGTAGGGGTCTGAGCAGGGTGTAGGGGTCTGAGCAGGGTGTAGGGGTCTGAGCAGGGTGTAGGGGTCTGAGCAGGGTGTAGGGGTCTGAGCAGGGTGTAGGGGTCTGAGCAGGGTGGAGGGGTCTGAGCAGGGTGGAGGGGTCTGAGCAGGGTGGAGGGGTCTGAGCAGGGTGTAGGGGTCTGAGCAGGGTGTAGGGGTCTGAGCAGGGTGTAGGGGTCTGAGCAGGGTGTAGGGGTCTGAGCAGGGTGTAGGGTCTGAGCAGGGTGTAGGGGTCTGAGCAGGGTGTAGGGGTCTGAGCAGGGTGTAGGGGTCTGAGCAGGGTGTAGGGGTCTGAGCAGGGTGTAGGGGTCTGAGCAGGGTGTAGGGGTCTGAGCAGGGTGTAGGGGTCTGAGCAGGGTGTAGGGGTCTGAGCAGGGTGTAGGGGTCTGAGCAGGGTGTAGGGGTCTGAGCAGGGTGTAGGGTGGAGGGGTCTGAGCAGGGTGTAGGGGTCTGAGCAGGGTGTAGGGGTCTGAGCAGGGTGTAGGGGTCTGAGCAGGGTGGAGGGGTCTGAGCAGGGTGTAGGGGTCTGAGCAGGGTGTAGGGGTCTGAGCAGGGTGTAGGGGTCTGAGCAGGGTGTAGGGGTCTGAGCAGGGTGTAGGGTTGAGGGTCTGAGAAGGGAGTAAGGTTGAGGGTCTCAGCAGGGTGTAGGGTTGAGGGGTCTGAGCGGGGTGTAGGGGTCTGAGCAGGGTGTAGGGTTGAGTGGTCTGAGCAGGGTGGAGGGTGAGCAGGGTGGAGGGGTCTGAGCAGGGTGTAGGGGTCTGAGCAGGGTGGAGGGTTGAGGGTCTGAGAAGGGAGTAAGGTTGAGGGTCTCAGCAGGGTGTAGGGGTGAGGGGTCTGAGCGGGGGAGGTTGGTCTGAGCAGGGTGTGAGGGTCTGAGCGGGGTGTAGGGGTCTGAGCAGGGTGTAGGGTTGAGGGTCTGAGCAGGGTGTAGGGTTGAGGGGTCTGAGCAGGGTGTAGGGTTGAGGGGTCTGAGCAGGGGTGTAGGGTTGAGGGTCTGAGCAGGGTGTAGGGTTGAGGGGTCTGAGCAGGGTGTAGGGTTGAGGGGGTCTGAGAAGGGTGTAGGGTTGAGGGGTCTGAGAGGGTGTAGGGTTGAGGGGTCTGAGCAGGGTGTAGGGTTGAGGGGTCTGAGAGGGTGTAGGGTTGAGGGTCTGAGAGGGGTGTAGGGTTGAGGGTCTGAGAAGGGTGTAGGGTTGAGGGGTCTGAGCAGGGTGTAGGGTTGAGGGGTCTGAGCAGGGTGTAGGGTTGAGGGGTCTGAGAAGGGTATAGGGTTGAGGGGTCTGAGAAGGGGTAGGGTTGAGGGGTCTGAGAAGGGTGTAGGGTTGAGGGGTCTGAGCAGGGTGTAGGGTGGAGGGGTCTGAGCAGGGTGTAGGGTTGAGGGGTCTGAGAGGGTGTAGGGTTGAGGGGTCTGAGCAGGGTGTAGGGTTGAGGGGTCTGAGAGGGGTGTAGGGTTGAGGGGTCTGAGCAGGGTGTAGGGTTGAGGGGGTCTGAGAGGGGTGTAGGGTTGAGGGGTCTGAGAGGGGTGTAGGGTTGAGGGGTCTGAGCGGGTGTAGGGTTGAGGGGTCTGAGCAGGGTGTAGGGTTGAGGGGTCTGACGGGTGCAGGGTGGAGGGGTCTGAGCAGCATGCCGAGGCACACAAACTGTCTGTCCTGCCGTCACACAGGAGCCCCCCTACCTTCCTCCATCTCTTCCTCCTCCTCACCCTCCTCCTCTTCCTCCTCCTCATCCTCAGGGGCGCTACACTCTGTCCGTGCATCATCCTCTTCTTCCGGCTCTTCATCCTCTTCCTCCTCCCCCTCTTCCTCAGGCTCGGCGTCTGAGTAGGGTTCGTCGGCAGGCAGTGAGCTGCGCTCAGGTGAGACCGCCTCCAGGTAGTCCTCCCCTCTTTCAGTCGGCTCCGCCTTGGCCACTCCAACTGAGACAGTCACCATGGACACCACAGTTGGTTATCAAGGCAACCAAAGAGGGCATCAGGTATACACAGACACAAGCTTGCACAAATACATGGAAACATTTCTTTTGGCAAGGTTAGCTAGTTGAATATACAGTATGAAATGTGTCCCTGTGAGATGAACATAGAGACGTAGAGAAGTGTGTGTGTTACCGGTCACTGGGACCGGCTCCTCATCATCATCATCTGGTGGGGGCGGTCCAGGAGGGGTGCGGGGGCCTCTGGGAGCTGGTCTGGGGGGACTGCCATTATACTGCTCCTCCTTATCCCACTCTGAGACACACACAGTTTAGTCCACCTTGTGTTTTCCTTTTTGCCATGGGAAATATGATAGTATTGTGATAGTGGTATCTTGGCAACCCTACTATGAGTCTTTACTCACCTTGTTTGATGATCCTCTTGAGGCCCGTCTGTTGTTGGGGGGGTGGGGGAGGGGGAGGTGGGGGAGAGTCCCGGTCGTGACCATGTGACCTTTCTGCTGTACCGTACACTGCCACCGTCAGACTGGTGTACCATCCACGCAGCACCAGACCATCTGTGTTCACCTACACAACACACACACTCACCATTACAAACACACAGCGACACACACACAACACAGTTCACCTGTAGAGAGAACAGTGACCTTTCTACAGACAGAGGGGGATGGAGTCTTTACCTTTCCATTGGGCCTGAAAACGATGGACTTGTTTTCGTCATATTCAAAACTGTAAGGACGAGACAGCGAGAGAAAGAGAGACAGAATTATCACATTTTCATTAGTAGTGGAGCAGGCTACAGTAGAGGGGCTGGTGTACTGCAAGTTCTCTCTCAGGTGAACAACGGCCTGTGAGCACTTGACTAACATTAGGTTGTGCCTGTGTTCTCGGTTGGAATGATCGATGTGGCATTCTGGGTTCCATATTCTGTTGTGTGTGATTCTGCAGGTGCAGAAACAGGGCTAAGTGTCTGGCGACCCGTCTCGGAGTGAACAAGGACTAAGACAGTAGTCACAGATTGGTCTCTGCCCTGACAGCTTCTACAGGTGAGACTTAAGCTCTCAAATACTTTCATAGACACATTCCGGGAAGTGAAAAAATGGGAGGGGTGGGGAGAGAGAAATAGACAGATACTGGGAGGGCAGGAGCAACAGAGAGAGACAGGAAGAGGTAGAGACAGAGGAAGAGGTAGAGAGAGAGGGATACAGACAGAGGAAGAGGTAGAGAAAGGAAGAGGTAGAGAGAGAGAGATACAGACAGAGAGAGAGGTAGAGAGAGAGGGATACAGACAGAGAGAGAGAGGTAGAGAGAGAGGGATACAGACAGAGAGAGGAAGAGGTAGAAAGAGGGATACAGACAAAGAGAGGAAGACGTAGAGAGAGAGGGATACAGACAGAGAGAGAGAGGTAGAGAGAGAGGGATACAGAGCTTGAGAGAAATAGAGGTATAGTTGAGAACCACTCGTTGGAAACAAGTGCTTTAATGAATACTTTTAAGTGCTATCCTCTGGGTCCACATTGTACATTTCTGTTGTATATGTCTTTTACACAAACACATTACAATTCAAGGGATTCAATTCAAATAGAATGTACAAAGTGTTACTGACCTGCCCAGTCTGTGGAAGCAGGCGCTGCTGGGTTTAGTGAGGTTGTTGAAGAAAAGCTCCAGCTGGAAGGAATGAGGCGATGTCTCCTGGAAACACAGACAGGAACAGGATATGACATCACCACTCAGCCCCCCTTCAGCCACATGAGAGATCCTGTCTGTCTGGCTACAATTACCTCACAAATCACCCAACTACCCGGTGAGAATGAGTCCAAACTGAACATTACAGCTCTGGGGCCTCATTTATCAATTAATTGTTTTATTTTACCTTTATTTAACCAGGCAAGTCAGTTAAGAACAAATTCTTATTTACAATGACGGCCTAGGAACAGTGGGTTACCTGCCTGTTCAGGGGCAGAACGACAAATTTGTACCTTGTCAGCTCGGGGGTTTGAACTTGCCCAACGCTCTAACCACTAGGCTACCCTCCCACCCCAAATCAATATTGAGTAGAAACTTCTATAAAATACTTCTTACGAACGGAATTTAGAAAGGAAGAGGTAGAAGAGAGGGATAAACATAGAAAAAGTTTGATTTATCAAACAATCCTACGAGCTCCATGCATACACCGGAAGGAGATAATTGCTGATAAATATCAAATGTTCTCAGCCTCAGTGCTTACATTTACATTTAAGTCATTTGGCAGACGCTCTTATCCAGAGCGACTTACAAATTGGTGAATTCACCTTATGACATCCAGTGGAACAGCCACTTTACAATAGTGCATCTAAATCAGGGGTGTCAAAGTCAAATGGACGGAGGGCCAAATAAAAAATTTAGCTACAAGCCGAGGGCCGGACTGTTCGAATGTTCATTGAAAATTTTTTAAATGACGCATATAGTCTAGTGAACCTAATTGAACCTACTGAAAACCTAACAAATATATTCCAATATGATCAGATAAATAAAGCAATATTTTCTTATGGCTCTGTCAGTAATCTTTAATTTTCAACAGACACAAAAGACAAATTTCCTTTATATAAAAATCCCCATAACATGAACATTAAATGAAAGAAACCGGTATTCAAGGTTATATAAAAAGGGATACAGACATTAAAGAGAGAAAGGGATTCAAGGCACCATCAGTAGCCTATATTTTCTATTTTAGCAAAAGTGGGCAAATTTACTTCAAAGAAAAAAACAATAATAGCAATTTTCTATCATCCACTCAACTGAAATATTTTTAAAATATAATTGGATTGAAATACAATAAAATAAAGTGCAAAAATCTATTAATCAAAAACAACACTTTGTTTAAGGAGAAGTAACATGCAGTGAAAACAAATATTAAACTTTAACTTTTAAACTTGAACTGAGTAAAAACTCTAAATATGTGATTGCACAGTAATGTTCACTTGTTTGAGGTTGAGGGTGATACTTGGTGGTGTCCCATCTTTTCCACAAGTTCATCAATGTTGGGTAAGGCTCTGAGCTGAGGAAATCCTCAGAATTGAGTGGAGGTGTTCAGCAGTAAGTCGACTTCTGTGTGATGTTTTGTTCAGGTTCATCAAAGAAAAAAGTTGTTCACACAGGTATGTGCTGCCAAACATAGACAACGTTTGAGCAGCCTGGATGCGCAGCTGGGGCATTGTCGGGGAGAGCGAGAGGCCGTCGGGAGAGAAACGGGCAAACTCCGCAGCACCCACTGCCGCATATTTTGCCCTCAGTGCATCATTGCATTGGAGGTCAATCAACTCCATTTGGAGGTTTGGTGGTGAGCTTTCCACGTCAACAGCAAATGGGTTACAAAGCAGTTCCAACCTGCTTTTTTGTGCTTCAAAGTCAGCAAATGGCGTCGAAAGTCAGCGGCAAGCATACCTATTTTATCAGCCAACTGTGCGCTCGGGAACGCACTGGTAGAGAGCTTCTCTTTCATGGTCTGGCAGCTGGGAAAGTGGCTCAAATTTTCTTTCCGCATCTCGTCTCCCACAGAGTCAGTTTGGTTTTAAATGCCTTCACTGTACTGTACATATCAGAGATGACATGATCCCGACCCTGCAGCTGCAAGTTCATTGCATTCAGATGACTCGTAATGTCACACAGAAAAGCCATTTCACACAGAAACATTTCGTCTCGGAGTTGTGTTGTGTCTTTCCCTTTGCTGTAGAGCTCAAATCTTTCTTTCCCTGGCTTAGCAATGGCAAATCTCCTCAAATGAGTAGAAACATCTTTGAAGCACCTTTCCCTGGCTTAGCCATCGCACCTCTGTGTGATAAGGCAAATCACCATGCTCCGTTTCTAACTCCGTCAGAAATGCCTTGAACTGGCGGTGATTCAAACCTTTGGCTCTGATAAAGTTAACTGTGCGCGTGATGATGCTCATTACATGCTCCATTTTCAAGGCTTTACCGCACAACGCTTCCTGGTGTATGATACAATGATAAGCTGTCAGCTCACCTGTCGCGTTTTCCTCTTGCATCTTTTCCCGTATCTTCGCCACCAGTCCGCTCCTGTGTCCACAACGCAGGTGCTCCGTCGGTTGTCAAACCCACGAGTTTTTCCCAAGGCAGCTCCATCTCATTTACACATCTTGACACCTCTTCATACAAATCATGCCCCGTAGTTGTGCCATGCATAGGACGTAAAGCCAAAAACTCCTCTGTCAAGGCTGGAGTCCACTCGGATGAAAATTAGAAGATTCCTTTTCCCTTTTTCCAAGCTGGCTCATCAGATGAAAATTGACAACTGGGCAATGTCAGAAATGTCGGTGCTCTCATCCACAGCCAAGGAATATGCAATGAAATCTTTTCACTTTTTCACAAGCTGCTCTTTTAGATTGATGGACAACTGGTCTACTCTCTCGGCAATGGTGTTTCTGCTCAGACTCACATTTAAAAAGAGTTGCCTTTTTTCTGGGCAACAATGGTTTCAAACTTTAATCATGCAGTTTTTGATGAAATCCCCCTCCGTAAATGGCCGGGCTGATTTAGCGATCTCTTCTGCCAAAATAAAACTGGCCTTGACAGCAGCCTGGCCTTGTGATTTGGCTTTTTGAACAGAGCCTGTCCCAGATTTGAGGCCTCGTTTTAATTCCTCTGCCTTTTGTAGCCTTTGTTCCATGTCCATATTCTTGTTTTTGTCCGCGTGTTTCGTTTCATAATGTCGTCTCAGATTATACTCTTTCAGTACCGCCACACTTTCTCACAGTTTTCCAGCTAAAAAAGACTCCCACCACTGGTGGTCAATTGATATACCTGTGAACATATGTTGCATATGATTTGAAACCCCAGGTTCTCAGTGTCCACTTCCGTTTTGCCATTTTTGATGGGTATCTGAAAGTTAATTTTACTGTGATGCTGACGACTGCTGTGCCAATAAATTTGAAATGAAGCAGCCTACTGCTCAGTAGTGTACCTTTGCATTGTGGGAAATGTAGTATTGGTGCGTGTAAAAGATCTGCGGGCTGCCGGCTTGCTGCGGTCTGCGGGCCGGTTCTAATAATAAATCAAGATCATCCCAGGGGCCGTAAAAAACCTTAGCGGGCCGGATGTGGCCTTGCGGGCCTTGACTCTGACATATGTGATCTAAATCATTTAAGGGGGGGGGTGAGAAGGATTACTTTATCCTATCCTAGGTATTCCTTAAAGAGGTGGGGTTTCAGGTGTCTCCGGAAGGTGGTGATTGACTCCGCTGTCCGTGCTCGTGCCGACCTTGGCTATTTGCATTTTGAAGTGGCCCCAATTAATCATACATGGTCAAAATCATCCATTTAAAAGTCTGGAATATACCAAATGTTGCCACAAAACCTCTGCAGCCCACAACGTCACAACCAAAGAAAGCTAAGAAAATAGGAAGTGCTAGTGTCAGAGATTGAGTACAACCAAAAGGTATTATTTGTCTCTCTCAGTTGTGGCTTGACCAGTAAAACCATTAAGACAATGAGTTGCATTAGCAATGGCAAATCTACATCAAATGAGTAGACAACAGTCAGGAATAAGCCATCCATCCTCAACAGCTCCTTCCTGTAGGCGTATAGGCCAACATTGGCCACCACATTCAGCAGCGTCTTCTGCCCATCACATAAATGATCACCTGCACATTAAGAGTGAAGCCTTTTCTGTCCACATAGTTCAACTCGTTCTGGGATGATGCTTTTATGGCGATGTGGGTGCCGTCTATTACTCCGTTCGTATTTGGGAACCCATTGATTGCCTTTTTAAAGTAAGTCTTAAGTCCTCACAAAAATCCTAGAAGATTGGCTCATCAGATATAATTTCCCAAAACCAATCAGTACTTTCTGAGAAAGATCATACGACTGCACAGATCCTACTGCTGTTGGAGCTACGAACACAAGCATTTCACTACACCTGCAATAACATCTGTTAAATATGTGTCAAATTTGATCAACCTTTCATTCAATTTCCCATTATTTAAAGTCTTTTATCGTATTTCAACAATGGTTTCACTTTCACACATGCCTCTAACTTTGGGCTCCCGAGTTGCGCAGCGGTCTAGGGCACTGCATCTCAGTGTAAGAGGCGTCACTACAGTCCCTGGTTTGAATCACATCCTGCCGTGATTGGGCGTCCCATAGGGTGGCGCACAATTGGCCCAGCATCGTCTGGGTTTGGCCGGGGTGGGCCGTCATTGTAAATAAGAATTTGTTCTTAACTGACTTGCCTAGTTAAATAAAGTTTAAATAAATTTAACAAATGACTGTACTTTGTGAATTATTATAGTAACAAATGCACTGGTGGTCAAATGATATGCCTGTCAAGATATGTTACATGAATTCACAATGGAAATACAATAACATCCAAAAACTATTGAGTTATTATTCCATCACAATTTCAGACATTTTCAACATATATTTCCCCCCATTCTGCGCTTGACAGTTCACTTACACCTCGATCACACCGACAGCGTTATTGCGTTTTGGCACACGAGAAGTACATTCATTTCCAATGGAATGCTGCGTTTGCATTGCAGAATTGTGTTACAGTCTGTTCTATGTGGTGCATACATTGGATTTTTTGAATTTATGCATCAAATTGTATGGTTGACGGTTTGACATTTAATGGTAGCAGAAGGTGAATGTTGAACTCACGCTCATACCATTTTGCGCAATGAGGCTGTTGTGTGATCAAGGCATTATTCCACCACATGGCACTGTGTGAGCACGGTCATGGCAAATGTTCATATTGATAGATCGCACACTGAGTGGAAAGGATCCCACGCATGGTTTACGCACATACTTGTGCCTATGCATGATTGTTTGAGGCCCCTGAACTTCCCCTCATACACATCCCAGTCTCAGATGTCACATGCACATAGCTAGTAGTATATATTTATTTAGCTCTCCCTTATACACCTTGAATGATGGTTTCTTACCCGAATGCCCGGTTGTCTGGCAGGCTGGTGTGTGCTTTAATTCCAGGAGGAATGACGCGCACCTCTGTGATCAGGACCCCACACGGGAACCGCACCACATCCACATTGGTCAGCTACAGACAGAACACATTTTAATAATGTCACTGTAAGGCCGACCACATCTGTTGTATTCAGCGTATATGAACAATAAAATGTGATTCGATTTTTATTTAGACCATGTTAGTGCACAACAAAAACAGTCAGCACTTTTTGTGCCATACAAAAACATAACTGGGAATTTCGTGTATTCATCTGCAGACAGTAACTGTAGACTATATATGTCAAGATGAACAGTCGGTAAACTGTCTGTGTAAAGTAAACAGTGTGAGTCGCTAACTAGCAAGTAAACATACACGTTAGCTGTGTGAGTAGCAAGCGGGTAAACAATCTGCGCACACGCCGTTGCCGACTGTCCCGTTATCTGTTATGGCTAGCTAGTTTCGCGTATCCCTATCCCCACTGCAACTGTAGAAGAGACCACTGAATATAAGAACCCGTAACCTACTTAAAAACATAATACCTTTCTGGGAAACAATGCATCACACTTAGTTTGGAAGGACGATTGAGTTATTATGCAAGGTGGCCACCGTGTTAGCATTAGCCTATGGGAACGGGGGGATCAGAAGTCGTAGTTAGCTAGCTAACTGGAATCTCAGCTAAGTACACTCCTGGGATAAAATAGCAAGTGCTATTAACAGATGTAGCTACCTCTGCACTTTGATGTTTGAACGTATCCAGAAAAAGTAGCTCCGTTAAAGTGTCACCCGCCATGTTTTTCTGTTTTCACTTGGGGTAAACTTCCGGATCAAGCCACAACGGTTTCCGGGTTTTAAAACCCGACGGCAAGCTGTAAAGACAGTCCCCGAATCAGTTTAAATCCAACTTTTTTTTCTAATGTGTAAAAATACAAACTGATCTGATATCGGTGCATATTGGAGAGTTTATCCAAAGTTATTCAGGCTTCTGCCAATGGCACTCTCATAATAAGTTATTAAAGATGCCGTAATAAAAGAGGCAGTAGCCTGACTTTGACTATTCGATATATGTATTTTACAATAGCTTAATAAATGAAAACAATGGATCTACATATTTTTCATCAGTGTTTATTTGTCAATAGGCCTTATGAACTTTATTGTAATGATTTCACTGATTTGCCACGAGTGGCTGGTCTCAATATTTTCTCAGCAGTAGCAGAAATGCATAAAACAACATTATGTTACATTACATTGTTTTCAATAACATTTCCCACTGCAGCCTATATGCCAATTGTAGCATTTGGAAATAGCCTATGCACTTGTCTACTCATGAATAGAGATAAAAACTAGGCAATGATCAGTTTGTAGGCTAGTATATGAGATTGTTGTTCTTCTCATGTATGTTGTTCAGGTCTGGCCGATGGGTTTGTCGCGATGCCATGCCACGTCCCTGTTTGAAAGCACCAATAGGGACAGCACTCAGACAGAGAGGGTGTATATTCATTACGGACACCGTTAACAGGTTAAGAACCAAACGGAAGCAAAGTGAGGAAACAAGAGTTTCTATTGGACAAATGCAGGTAGGCCCTTCTCCGTTTCGTCCCGTTTGCTTCCGTTTAAGAAGCGCTATGCAACGGAATAGGCATAATGAATACGCCCCATGCAGGTAGCTACCTGGGTCACGTGGTCCGCAGCGCACACAGGTAGGTGCATCACAAAAAGGGAACATTCAGCCATTACACTGCGATGAGGTGTGCCGGAGACTTTGCATAGATTATCAAGCAATCAAGAAGCAACTAAAAATATCTGGAGTTGCTGAGCACACCTTTGCGCATAGGTGTCTGGGTGTGGGTGGCTGGATTCTTTGGGTTCTATACTGTTCTGGGGGTGTAGCTATAGGTTATTTTCTATTTCTTTGGGTGTAATTAGAGTAGTTTCTTTTTGTATTTACCCTGAAAATGACGGCTCAGGTAGACTACCTGGCGGTGTTGTTCACGACCACATCTGGCGCGAGCGGAGACCTCTTGGGTTCGGACGAGACGGAGCTCGAGCAGTTGGTGTGGCAGCTCGTGGACTTGAAGAACAAAAAGGTCATCTTTAAAACATTTTCCTTTCTTTATTAAGATAATAGGATAATGTCTATTATTCTTTTTTCAGGAGGAGCTAGATGAGGTAATCTATAGAAAGACAAAATATTCATCCAACATAACCAGAATGCTCTCTGCGTCAATGTGCCCTATTTGGTTTAAAATACACTACCTTTCTTCTGTTTATGAGGTCTAATGACAAAACTGATCATAAGTGTGCCATAATCGGCTACTCCATTCTGCATATTAAAGTGTGTTTTTTAAGTGTACACATTGTTATTTTAAATGTACTGAAGTGTGTGTGTTTTCTCTCTGGTCCAGTTGGGAAAGGTGAATGAGGTGTTAATAAGGCCTGATCACTCGGACCTTACAGAAGATTGTCTGGGGGAGAGAGAGGACAGCGAGGAGTCTGTCTCTACAGTCACAGGCTTGGAGAACGCGATAAACCAGGTACAGACGGTATCTGTTGTCTCGTGATTTTTTATGAAATACATTTTTGAACTCATCATATTCTGCTTTACCATCCAATCATCCTTCACTAGAAATCAGGGCACCGATGCATTGATTGGAGTTTTATAACAATTGATTGTTTATTTAGGCCTTGATCCTGGGATATCTAATTATAATTGGCTAATAATGAATCATCGTTTTCGATCCCTATAGATTTGATGGCATTTCACTTGACAGCCTGAGGGACATTTATAAAAGTCCATTGAGTGATGAGGTGTGGATCTTTAGAGCTTTGTAATGCAAATGACCACCCAATTTGCATAATGAGGCTTATACAACTAGCAGCAATTAGAGTGCTTGTTCTCTGAAACCAAAAATATAAACCATACATAGACAAAAGACAATAGACAGACATACACACACAAACATCGATGACATCACCTCACAAATCGTTTCCAGCCACTTGAAAGTAACAACAAGCCATTCAAATGGGACTTTATCACAAGCAGTAATTTGTAAGCCTATATTTGGATGTTTTTGTAAATATTTTGTCTTCATGGTAATACTTTCCATTAAGGTAGACTCAGTTTAAATAGTCTATAAACAGCATTAATAGGTTGTTTATTAGTCAGTAGGAAACAGTTATAACTCATTGGATGAAATTGTATACTGTGGTCAATGTTATGGCGCTTGCTGAATAATGAGATTATAAATGGCTGCATTGTTATTCATCATCACCAGAATAATGATCACACTTTTAACCAATAAAATGTTAGTGGATTTTCAATATTACCAGTGAGTTGTTCTGTAATTGCTTATTACAAATGTATTATCTGATCTTGATTTAAAGAGTTTACATTGTAGCTGTTCTCTTCCTATGTTATGAATAGTTCCATCTGAGATTGACCAATGAGGTGAACAGCTTAGGCGCAGGCACGTCAGTGTGTGTGTGTACGGACGGGCAGCTCCACATTCGCCAGGTTCTCCACCCCGAAGCTGCGGGCAAGGTAAGGGTACAGGCTGGCAGGGCGGGGAGCACAATTACCTCCAGCAGAAGCATTTGGTGTTCACAGAACCATAAAGAAATGTGTTATGTCAAATGTTTTGTCAAGATCCTGCTCTACATGATGTTGAAATAGGAGGTTGTCTTGACATATTGTCTTGGCTTTCTTTGAACATGAACGCACACACACACACACACACACACACACACACACACACACACACACACACACACACACACACACACACACACACACACACACACACACACACACACACACACACACCGTTTTCCTATTACATCTTGAGTCCCCCCCCCCCTCACATCTAGTATGATATACAGACCCATGGGGAACCTAACTTTATTGACATGAGTAAATATGTACATGAGGGTAGTAAACACTCAGTGTAGCTCCTGATACGACCCAACACCTAACAGCTGTCAATGTTAGGCTGCACATGTTCTCTCCCTCCTCTCTACTGTTCAATCAATAACAATATGGTCAGAACGTTTTTAAAGGAACATACTACAGTATATTTGGTCCGTGCAAGACTCAAACTCTGGTGATCCAAGCATATGCCACATTCAGGTCCCCTGGGTTAATGTATTTGACTTTACCCACTGGGCACACACTGGTTGAATCAACGTTGTTTCCACGTCATTTTAATAGAATTACGTTGAACCAACTTGGAATAGACGTTGAATTGACATCAGTGCCCAGTGTGTAATGTCTGCAGTTGTCTTCCTCGGCAGAACCTGGCACTGCCAGAATGTTTCAACTCCTTTTTTGACCTGAGGAAAGAGTTCAGGAAGCACTTCCCCTCTGCAGACACCAAGAGCCTGGAGGTGCAGTACATGGCAGAATGTATCCTTACAACTGAGAAACACAGCAAAGACATTCACAGCAAAGACATTCACAGCAAAGACACTCACAGCAAAGACACTCACAGCAATGACACTCACAGCAATGACACTCACAGCAATGATACTCACAGCAAAGACACTCACAGCAATGACACTCACAGCAATGACACTCACAGCAAAGACACTCACAGCAAAGACACTCACAGCAAAGACACTCACAGCAAAGACACTCACAGCAAAGACACTCACAGCAAAGACACTCACAGCAAAGACACTCACAGCAAAGACACTCACAGCAAAGACACTCACAGCAATGACACTCACAGCAAAGACACTCACAGCAAAGACACTCACAGCAAAGACACTCACAGCAATGACACTCACAGCAATGACACTCACAGCAAAGACACTCACAGCAATGACACTTGGTTCATTTTACAGCTTTGCATGAACCCTGCTTCTGTAGTGTAGCTTCATGCCGTTCGTGCATGTGTGTGTGTGCTCGCTAACACGTGTGCGTGGTTGTGAGAGAGAGAGAGCACTAAAGTGTGTGTGATACTGACACACTCCCATGGGGGAAGTGTCTGCAGGCCTCAGGGTGTTGGCTGTGGGACTAGAGGTTTTGAAATGCAAATAGAGACACAATTGACGTGTCTCACTGTAGCTCCAAGAGGAACATGCTGTGTGTTGAGCCAACAGGACCAGCCCTACACACCTACCAGGAAGCAGGACTAACACACACACACATGCACACACACTTTGCTTGCTCCTCTCCTGTAGTTTTCTCCTTGACCATGGTTTCCTCAGCTCTCAGTGTAACTGTGGAGCCAGTAGCCATATTGGAGCCGCCGACCGTACTGGATCCAACTGCTGTGTTGGATCCGACGGCCATGTTGAATCCGACGGCCATGTTGTCACCGGTCACAGCAGCACTGCAGGTCCAGACCATGGCCAACATCGTTCTAGCCCTGCTATTGGAACCCTTATGTGAGTGACACACTAACTTACACAAACTCTGACTTTTCTCACAATGTTGTCGTTGTTGCTTATCTTTGACTTCTGCTCTGGTCTTCTGTTTGTTGTAGGTCACACATTCTCAAACCCAGAGAGAGTCACTGAGAAGTTTGAAAGTGGCACTTGGTAACTAGACTCGTTAAGATAGATTAGCAGTAAGGTAGATGATAAGACACTATTCATTGGTGTTCTTACATAGTTGGATGGAGCGGGTGAGTGATTTGATGCTAACTGGTGTGTGTGTGTGTCTGTGTGCGCGTGTGTGTGTAGCAGTAAGATGGAGCGTGTGTGTGACAACACAGTGATCAGAGCGAGGGGGTTGCCGTGGCAGTCATCTGACCAGGACATCGCTCGCTTCTTCAGAGGACTCAACATTGCCAAGTATGTGTGTTCATTGTCTAGTGGTGTGTTGTGTTTGACTCATTGCTGTTATGATGGTGTGTAGTGTATTGAAATTGTTTTAATAGCTGTAATGCTGTGTGTCGTCCAGAGGTGGTGCTGCTTTGTGTCTGAACGCCCAGGGTCGGAGGAACGGAGAGGCTATGGTCCGCTTCATCAGTGAAGAGCACAGAGACATGGCCCTGCAGAGACACAAACACCACATGGGCAACAGATACATAGAGGTCATCTGTTAATAACCTATTATCAACCTATTACTAACCCTCACCCTAACCATCGATACATAGAGGTCATCTGTTAATAACCTATTATCAACCTATTACTAACCCTCACCAACGATACATAGACATAACCTGTTAATAACCTATTACTGACCCTTACCCTAACCAACTGTACATAGAGGTAACCTGTTAATAACCTATTACTAACCCTAACCCTAACCAACGGTATATAGAGGTAACCTGTTAATAACCTATTATCAACCTATTACTAACCCTCACCCTAACCATCGATACATAGAGGTCATCTGTTAATAACCTATTATCAACCTATTACTAACCCTCACCAACGATACATAGACATAACCTGTTAATAACCTATTACTGACCCTTACCCTAACCAACGGTATATAGAGGTAACCTGTTAATAACCTATTACTAACCCTAACCAACGGTACATAGAGGTAACCTGTTAATAACCTATTATCAACCTTTTACTAACCCTAACCAACGGTACATAGAGGTAACCTGTTAATAACCTATAATCAACCTTTTACTAACCCTACCACTAACCAACGATACATAGAGGTGACCTGTTAATAACCTATAATCAACCTTTTACTAACCCTAACACTAACCATCGATACATAGAGGTGACCTGTTAATAACCTATAATCAACCTTTTACTAACCCTAACACTAACCAACGATACATAGAGGTGACCTGTTAATAACCTATAATCAACCTTTTACTAACCCTAACACTAACCAACGATACATAGAGGTGACCTGTTAATAACCTATAATCAACCTTTTACTAACCCTAACACTAACCAACGATACATAGAGGTGACCTGTTAATAACCTATAATCAACCTTTTACTAACCCTAACACTAACCATCGATACATAGAGGTGACCTGTTAATAACCTATAATCAACCTTTTACTAACCCTAACACTAACCAACGATACATAGAGGTGACCTGTTAATAACCTATAATCAACCTTTTACTAACCCTAACACTAACCAACGATACATAGAGGTGACCTGTTAATAACCTATAATCAACCTTTTACTAACCCTAACACTAACCAACGATACATAGAGGTGACCTGTTAATAACCTATAATCAACCTTTTACTAACCCTAACACTAACCAACGATACATAGAGGTGACCTGTTAATAACCCATAATCAACCTTTTACTAACCCTAACACTAACCAACGATACATAGAGGTGACCTGTTAATAACCTGTTATCAACCTTTTACTAACTCTATCTATGGTGTGGCTCAGATACTAACAACACCAGTAAATAAGTAAACATAGCCTGTAAATAACAGCTGGAGCACAAAGAGCAGGAGTTAATGCCATGTCTTTTCTGCTGCAGGTGTACAAGGCAACAGGAGAAGACTTCCTTAAGATAGCAGGCGGTACCTCCAGTGAGGTGGCGTTGTTTCTGTCTCGCGAGGACCAGGTGATTGTCAGGATGAGAGGTCTTCCCTTCACCGCCACACCTGACCAGGTGCTGGCCTTCTTCTCCCAGGGGGAGGGGCCTAAAGAGGCGTGTCCTGTCAGTGGTGACAAGGATGGCATCCTATTTGTGCGTTTCCCTGATGGAAGGCCGACAGGCGACGCCTTTGTCCTATTCGCCAGTGAGGAGCATGCTCAGTGCGCTCTCAGGAAGCACAAAGACATCCTGGGAAAGAGATACATTGAGCTGTTCAAGAGCACCGCCGCTGAGGTGCAACAGGTATGAAGAGGGGGAGGGTTTGTCTGTCTGTTAAGGTGCAACAGGTATGAAGAGGGGGAGGGTTTGTCTGTCTGTTAAGGTGCAACAGGTATGAAGAGGGGGAGGGTTTGTCTGTCTGTTAAGGTTCAACAGGTATGAAGAGGGGAGGGTTTGTCTGTCTGTTAAGGTTCAACAGGTATGAAGAGGGGGAGGGTTTGTCTGTCTGTTAAGGTGCAACAGGTATGAAGAGGGGGAGGGTTTGTCTGTCTGTTAAGGTGCAACAGG